>NC_071091.1:86834923-87150923 GCF_027358695.1 Spea bombifrons | reverse complement strand
TCACTACTGTATGTCATTACAATTTATTTGATCTTGATTTGTGTCTATAAAATGAAATGTATTAAGATCAGTTCACCAGTATGAAAATAACATTTGACGTGGATATTTTAATCAACTTCTGTTCCGTTGGAATTTTAATTTAATTTTTAACATGCAATCCCATAAAATGCTTTTATTTTGCGAATGCAGGTCAATGTACGTTTTAATATAGATTTAACTTAGATTTTACTTAATCAGCAACCTTTGTTCTATTTTAATGCACATCCCCAGCTGATGTTCTATAAAAACACACAATATTCCCAACCCGTGAATGATATTTGAGGTACATCACCATGATGACTGTGAGGACACGTAATACCGAAATCATTCGGTTTTCATGCTAGATGAAGGGATATGATTACAGCATAATGGATTCCCTGCTAGCAGATCATCCCTCTTTTAGAAATGCTTGAGATTGCACCGTTATGGCCTCCTAGGAAAGTGACTGTTATTTATACACTGGCGTAGGTATTCTGCTAAAGGGTATCTATGGGAAATTGTGAATCGAATTGTATATGGTTTATTCAGATGATTACAAGGATTTCAGGCCTAGCAGAGGATAAGAAACATGAAGAGTAATTGTGAAAGGAAATAGTTACCATCGCCTTTTTTGCTGGTACACAAACAAAAACATTTTTTTCCACAAATCAAACGAAAATACAGGACAGGAGAATTTTTTTTTTTTTACAGGACATAGTTTAAATTGAAATTGATTCTCAAATGGCCTTTAACAATATTGGCTATTAATGAGTATACTTATTGCTTTCTTATATTTCTTTGTTTGACTAAATTCCTTTATTAAAAATGCAAAAGAAAATACATTCATATGGTTTTGATGTATATAATTTAACACTTGTCCTATCATATTCATGTTAAAAGTTACACACTGTTTTGGGGATAAAACATGCAATTCAATGATACAGCTTACATTAATTAACTTCTATAATGTTTAACTTTACAAAACGATATCGGCTATTGTGATGTCAATAATAAATATAGGAAACCTGATTATTCCGTAACTACGGTTTATGCAAAAAAAAATTTCAGGAAATTTATATTTCCACAGCCGTTAAATAGGACATTTCTTTAAGGCATAGAAAGAAAAATCTATTGTTTTTGCTTCAACAGAACAATAGAACTAAAGCTGGCATGTACTAGTCAAGCACAACACATCATTCGAGTATGAAAATTCAAAGATTCTCTAAATCTACAATACAGTAGATTTACTTTGAAATTCAAATTATCAAAATATTCACTTATACGTATTCATCTTGGTAAACTGCATAACTGATATGTCAGATATTTTAAAACACATTTCTGTGTATTTTTTAGAGGTATGTAAACATGAATTCTAAATACATTTTTTATTAAACTGGTGAAACAGAAGATACATTGTTGACTTTTTTTATCGTTAATCAAAAGCAATCTGATCATTTTAATCCAGTGGCATAATGTCCATTCCAATCTAGAGGCAAGCAGACATACTAAAATGGTGGCATTTTGAATATATCATGATAATGAGCCGCTATCTGGTAGTAAAAATCCCAACTGAAAACAAAAGAGTCTGCAAGCAGCTTCCACACCAATAATTACATGTCAATATGTCTGATGCACAAGCAAAATGATGAATTAGCCTAAAGGCATCAGGACTCTTGTCCTTAAAGAAAGAATCCACCTAATACTATTTTCAATACAGAATACTGCATATATGTTGTGTTATAACACACACACACACATATTATATATATATATATATATATATATATATATATATATATATATATATATATACTGTTGTAATTGAATATTAAATGTAAAATTATAATTCATTGCAAATGTCCATTTTTGTTAATTTGATTTTCATTTATAAAAATCAGTCTAAATTTTTACATCTGAAACTATGGTATATAGTGATTTTTTTCTTTTTTATAATTTACTTTCTCATCACTGTGCTTTTGCCTATTTATTGGGCATCCGGTGCTATGTCTTGTAATGCAAATGTATATCTGCTTTGAAGTCTTCATGTCAGAGCTGAAATTACAGCTGGATGGAGACTGCCAGGTGCTATTTCTGATTAGAACATTAACAATCCTTCTGCCTCACTTATAGATTCTGTAGACATAAGACGCTAATACAATAGGATTTCAATGATCAAATCTGACCTTGATGACCCTGCCATGCAAACTGCAGAATTGATGAGGTTGCACAAAGCCATGTCAGACCTTCTAGGACACCCAGCTTTGTTTAGCAGCTGAAGTGAAAATTGAAGGGCACAACACGGATATTATCTAGTGTTACAACAAATACTGTTGTTGCAATGCCTAAGTCTACACGAGTCCACATAATTATATTTCTACTTCCCATGTTCAGATTTAAAACCAGGTGTGCCATTTCATTGCCCTCTGTTTAGTAATGGAACAGCAGGAAAATACATATATCCACTAAAATATTCAACAAAAAGTGATGAACAGGGAAGGAAAAATCCAAGGCATTTGTAACCAGGCAATTCTTTAACTCAGCAGTCGACTTTTAGGTTGGAAGGTTATTGACGTATTATATTCTGAAAAACAGAAACAGTGATTCTGTTGAGTGCTCAGCTTGCATGAACTCATTATAACATTATTATGCTTGGTGCAGAATAGAAAATTAATTGCCTGCACATGTAGCTTGATATATGTTATCTGTGAGGAGAGATCCAACAAGATTTCACATGTAGATGTCAAAAGGATCCTCTAGTGTTCATTGCTGTTTTGCATTATATACATTCACACACATATATTGATACACATTGAAGTATTACAAAATTTAATTGCAAGCACGTCTTTTTCTTTGGCAATTCAAATTAAGCAGCTCTGCTCCTCTAGAGTATATTACTATTGTATGTATATATATATATTATATATATATATATATATAAAACAAATGAGTGGGAAAAGACAGCTACTCACAAATACATAGGGTCAATTTTGTTGAGGTAAATCCCCTATGATGACATGTATTTTTTTCTTAAAGTTTTCCGTTTACCATATTTACGCAGTTTCAATGACATTCTCTATAGAACCTTTTTTTTTTTAAAGAATTGAATGTAATCATGTCCAAAGTGTTTTCAAAAGGAAAACTGGCAGAAATAAAAAATAGAAACCAGTAATAGAAAGATGCTAAATGTGTAACCTCCGCGACAAATAAACTGCTTTTGATTCTTGTGTTATTTCAATAAATATATTTATTTACCCTTAACTAAGACATTTAAACATTAGAATGAAATTAGTATTAGGGAATGCATAGAATATAATGAGTGTTATGATCAAAGCTTCTGCCTATAAACCGGTTATTTGTTACATTGCCTTTTGTGTTGGTGGATATAAGATCCTATGTAGCCTTCGAAAATGGCCAAATTGAAGTAACCATGTAGTTACCTTGTTTCTTAAGCAATAAACAAACATACATGTAATTTACATTTGGCATGGCATCTCTACATTTAGACCACAGAAATTGTCAAAAAAGCAAAAAAAAAATGTTTAGTTTGGTTAAAAATAGTATCAATACTATCTAACACCCTAATTTGCTCTCCTTCTCAGTTCAGAGATGTAAATCAAAGGTCCATATGTTCTACAATATCATAAAACAACTCCCTCTAGAGGACTATGGTGGCAGTGTTTATTTAAAAAAAAAACAAATCATGTGGCCTACATGCTTATTTTGGAATTAAGGTTCGTGTCTTCTTACTTGTAGACTGATATTAGTTTTAATATTGTGGGTATATTACATATGACAACAATATTAAAAAAACATTAAAAAACGTATTTACATTTCTCGTGCATATGCCTGATCTCCTCAGATGTGCTGACTGTTTGAAATTAGCAGTCCGAGGCCCACGTGTTTGTGACAGTTCACTGCTTACAAGCCACATGACCTTTTGCCATTAGCAGCTGTTAGTTCCAACTCCTAATGCTTCTTTCTTGTTGCCCTCATCTGTGCTATGTATCTTTAAAGGGCTTGCATATAATTAGGAAACAGTGTATGTAAATGACTGTATGAAACCTTCTGAGGGTAAAGGTCATCATGTTAGTAATTACAAAAAAAATCCCTTAGAATCCTTGTCAGTTTTTTCATCATGTTTTAGTGCAATTTCTACCCTAGTCTTAAAAAGGCCAGATTGATTATTTTTCAATGCTTTATGCTAAAGTGAAGATGAATCATAATCCCAAACAAACTACTGCTCACCTCTTATCCAGCTGGGCAAACAGACTTTAATCATGTTGTAATTAGGGTATTGCACTTATATATTATTTTATTTATTTACAATTAGGATTTTTAATAAAATTGTTTCATTTCGAAGCTTAATTAGGCTGAAATGGGGATCACCATTCAATAGGAAAGCAAACATTTCAAGAGTTTGATGTCTCATATTTAACAGTTTCTTGATATGTCTAAATGGGAAAAGTGAAGCAGTGGCAACTCTAGGAACAATATATAGGAGGGGCACTAATCATTTCCACCACTAAATCATGCAACTGAAAAAACTAATTAAATATATATAAATAAGATGCCAAAATCCCAGAGTATTACAGTATGCAATGATAGATTTTTTATTGGATTAACATAATAACTAAAAAAGACAAGCTTTCAAAAGTTCTCCTCTCTTCCTCAGGTATTGCTTCAGATCTGAGAAAGAGAGGAAAACTTTTGAAAGCTATTCTTTAAAGTCTACAAATAAGCGCAGAGACAGAGCGATAGGACATATAGACATACACTGCCCTTACACACGGTTGCCCATACATGCTACCTTTACACACACACCTGCCCATAAACACACATATACGCATACATTGCCCTTACATGCTACCATTACAAATTCCTGCCCATAACCACACGTATACACATACACTGCCCCTACACATGACTGTCCATATATGCTGCCTTTACACATATACACATACACGGGCCTTACACTCACCCATGCCCACACACTGCCTTTACACACACCTGTCCATAAACACACATATACACATACACTGCCCTGACACACACCCCTTTACATAAACAAACATATACACATAGTCTTCTGCCTTTACACACAGATATACTCATTCACTGGCCTTACACACACCAGCCCACACACACTAACTTTACACACACCTGTCCGTAAACATAAACATACAAACATACACATACAATGCCCACACACACACACAGCCTTTACAAACACGTCCCCTTCCACACACCTGTCTATACACACATATACTCTTTCACTGCCCTTACACAAGCCTGTCCATACACACATATGTATACACTTACAAACGCCAGCTTACAAACATGCAAATATCTACACTGCTCTTACACACACCTGCACATACACATACACTGCCCTCACACACACAAGCTTACAAACACATACACATATACACAGCCCTAATACTCCTTTCTCCCCATCTCTTACCTTTCTCATCTTTGATCATCTTCCATCCTCCATCCTGTTGTGGGAGTGTGAAGTCTGTCACCTCAGACCTCTGCTTTAGTGCTCCTTCATCAGTATGCACCAGCTATTGCTGCAGAGAGTGGGGGTATATCTCTTGGGTATATCTTGGAATAATCAAGGGGGTCAATTGCCCCCCTGTAGCGATGCCCCCTGATGAAGCCAAGGTAATCACAATGACATATCTGGTATGTTTTGCATGTTAGAATCCATCAACTTCTACCCAAGCTTTGTTTGTTGTTGTTTGTAATGGTATAAGAGTACTATGTCCATATGTCCCACTGACTACAAGTCAGCATATGTTGTGAGTATTTTGAGTTAACTACTCATCTGGAATCAACTTAGGTATTATTTTTCTCAAGATGATGATGATCATCATCTATAATGATATAATGTTATAATTAGACTTGGGCACCAGGGAGTTGTTCGTTTTCGTCTTCGTGCTCATCTTCGGCAAAAAACAGATCTTCTAATTCCGCAAGTATTCGCCCGTTCCTGTCTTCTCTTCAGGCGAATATTCGTGGACATTCTTCGTGTTCGGTTTTTCTTCATTTTTTCTGATTTTGTATAAGGGGTTAATACAGGGTTAACGCGTACCTCAGCAGCTCTGGCGCCAGGACTTTAAATGTCCGTATGAGTACAAACTTTTAAAATCCTCATGCAGCAACTTGTCCGGCAGAGACCAGTGGTATCCCTGCTCCATCAATCAGTTAAAGTCGCTGGTACTTTGTTGTACCAACTTTGTTGGTCGCTGGTACAGACTTTTAACTATTGCAGCAGGGAGACCAGTGGTCTCCCTGCTCCATCAATCAATCAGTTATCAGTTAAATGTCCGTAATCAGTTAAAATCAGTAAAATATCAGTTAAATGATCAGTTAAATGTCCGTACCAGCGTCTTTATTGGTTGCTGGTACCCCCGAAGATGAATGTACAAGTCTAGTTATAATGTCCGGCTGCTCGCACACTGTGACTGTCATGCCCCACAACGGAGCGCCTCACCCGAGTACCCGCGTCTAGCAAGTACTCAGCACTTACCCGAACCATCCGCTGCCGGCATCCCCGAACACCCGCGTGTAGAGGGTGCACACAACGATCCCTCCTCCTGTGCTGGCCTTCTTCTGTATCCAAGAGGTACACCCCCTTCTTATCCTCTGCCTCCATGGCGACAGAGGGACGACATGGAGCGTGGCAAGTTTAAAACCAAGCACTGACATCCATTCAGTGCTTGATTGTTCTGCAACCTGCACCCTGCACCCTGCAACCAGCTGCACCCTGCAACCATAACTCCACGGAGTTCATTGACTTCTTGCTATACTTATGGACTATGCTATTAACTGTTTCACAGCAACATACATAGCGTTGGTATATTCTACATCGCTGTTGCCTTATCCTGTTCCTCATTTGGCTCAATAAATCTGTTTTACACGAGTCCCTGCATACTGGGTTCCTTTCCTGAGTCCAATGTTACAGTGACTCCAAATGAAACAAACGAAAATGAATGAAAAAGCTCTAAATTTTCGTTTTATTCAAAAACTTCATTTTTGTAGCTATGTACCATCCACTCACTCTCACATTTTCTGGAAGTGTTGCCAGCAGTTAATAAGCAGTTGTTAAATTTAAAGCTTTACAGGATTTAATTGGCTTTTTGGCAGAGTTCCCAGAAAATCTGGGCAAGTTTTTAATTGGTTTTGCCTGTTAAACTGCTAATTAAGTGTTGACATTGCAATACCAGGGATACTGGTGACTCTAATACCCAAGTTCAAGCTACTATTTTGAAATAGTCTCCGCTACTGCTGTGGGGGTAGAACAAAAGTTACTCAAAATTACAAACAGTAGTTTGAATATAAAAAAGTAATCTCACTCAGATGTCCTAAAATATAATATAATGCCTCCTCCCTTGTCTGCGGGGGTAAATTAATACACAGCTTTCCTCACAGACACTGAAATGGTTAATTGTAATTTGTATAATAATTCTGCTCTTTTAGATAGTTTTTATAAGATGTATTGGTTTGAATACCTCTGCTCCCCTAAAGTGTATGTTTAGCTCCAGTACCCTATAGAAAGATTTTCCTGCCTGGTGGCCTTACCCGCTTGAGCGGAAGTTGTCTACGGGAATCGCGTAGAGCTCTACGCGCTGCCCGGACTAAGCACCGGGGACTCAGAAGCACCGGTAAGTTGGGGGGGGGCATGACACAGGAGGATCTAGGTCCCCTGCATCTGAGTCCCCGGTGCTTAATCCGGGCAGCATGTAGAGCTCTACGCGATTCGCATAGAGCTCTACACGCTGCCCAGACTAAGCACCGGGGACTCGGATGCACTGGTAAGTTGGGGGGGGCATAACACAGGAGGATCCAGGTCCCCTGCATCGCTGCAGGGGATCTGGATCCTAGTCTCATAATCAGACCTATTTGAGGTCTGATCATAAGAGGACCCCGATTATAAGACGAGGGGTATTTTTCAGAGCATTTGCTCTGGAAAAAACCTTGTCTTATAATCGAGCAAATACGGTACTTTCTTTCTCCTATAATACTGCATGCTGCTCTGCCTACTGTTTATATACGTATGAATGGAGCCATGGAATTCTGCTATTTTTTCCCTGTTTTTGACAACTGGAATCTTATATGATTTAAGTATTATTAGTGGGTGATGGAAATTAGGAATTACTCTAGCCCTAGTGTAGAGATAATGTTCATTTTATTAAAGACAGTAGGTGAAATGGTTAACATCAGAAACAAAGAACCAATAAGAAACAAGACGTGTCCATAAATAGCCCCTTAGAATTCTCCAGTTCCTTTTCTTTGATGTGCTGAAGAGGTAGCACACGTCCTATCCAACAACCGGAAACTGCAAAAGGCAAGGAACCGGGAAAACAAACTTCTATCTGAAGCAAACAAAAATCCAGATGGGATCAAACTATGCAAAAAAAACCCCAGAAAACATTGTGAAAGTAAACTGCATACGACAATGCAATACACAAAAGCAGTGGAAATAATATCAGTGAGGGTACTGCCTAACTAAAGAGCCGCCAAAGCCGCCGCGCTCTGGACTGAATGGGCCCCAAAAGACCCGTCCACACAAAGGATCCATTTGATCCATCTCGACAATGTGGGAACCTAAACTGGCTTAAAAGGGGCAACATAAGATACGAACAAAGGACCCGGAGATGCAGGACGCAACCCCCCCGTGACTTAAAGGTAACTACGGCAACATCGTGCCACACACAAACGTGGCTGCTCGGGAAAATAAGGATACGACACCGAAGAGGAAAAAGATTTAGTCCTACGAGCAATTGAAACTATGACACCATCAGGAGAAAAAGTGAATGAATCCGTACCAAAAGCTGTAATATCAGACCCCCTCTGAAAGGAAAGCAGACAAAACAAAAGAGCCAACTTAGCAGAAAGTTGGCGAAGCGAGAGGGAGTCATTATCCAGCCATGACTTCAGGAAATGAAGAACAATAGAAAGGAGGGTCTGGAGACCCGAATTCCACGTAGAAGATGACAGACTGTCGGATCTCTCCCAACATTCATTCCCGCACTCACTTCTGTGAGCAGTGGAAATGGGCGAACGTGCCACATTGATAGACCGGTACAACTTACCTTTCCGAAAACAGGTGCACCAGAAAGTTGAGGATCATCACTACAGGTGTTGTAAAGGGATCAACGTGTCGTTCCATACACCAGCTATTCCAGCACCCCCAACCCTGAAGGTAGGATCTTCTAGTGCCCGGAGCCCAGGAATCCCAGAGCAGCTCCTGAGCTGCTGACGATAGGCCTCACTTATCTCAGGATAACCAAAAACCATCCAAGCCATCAACAACAGTTGACCGAGGAGGACCAGCGGATGTGGGTTGCCCTCTGGATCTGAAAGCAGGTCCTGATGCAGAGGTAGCAACAGTGGGTTGGTGCACGACATCTCCAGCAAATGTGGGAACCAAGGTTGCGTCCTCTATAACGAGACAGCGGATCCGGGAGCCAGAACTTGTTACCTGGCAATTCAGGTGAGAAGAGATACAACGATACTGGACCTCGGACACTCGCATCCCTCCAATGCCTGGAAAACCAGTCCGCCACCAGGCTCTCCATCCCCGGGATGTAGTCTGCCCTGATAGAGAGGTGATGATCTAAGCAATACTGATACAGCTCCTTGGTCAGGTCTGACAGGAGCTTTGACCTTGAGTTTTTGGTGATGCCTTGCACAGTCTATACAACTTGACCCAGACGCCTATACTTTATTTCGTAAAATTAAAGGTTTGAAAGTAACAGGAAATTGATCAATTAACTATAGGATAAAAATGCATCATACATAACAGCCATTATTTATTCATATTTCCAGGCAGAACTTATATCTACTTCAAAAGGTCAGTTTCTAATAATTCCTGATGTTAATGCAGAAAAAAAAGTCATTTTATTAACATTTAATGTGGATTACTGCATACACACAAATACATGTTCTCTCTCTCTGCATTGCACTTGAAAAATATTATTACTTAAGAAACCTAATTGTTATTTTGATGGCATAACAGAACTTTAAAATGTCATATATTAGTTATTAAGTTGCTGCTAAAGAAATCTTGATCCTTTACATTAATGTCATCAGTGTTTGCACAGTTATGTAAGAACTCCTAATATGCAGATGGTACTGTGATCTCAGAACTTGGCAGCTATGCTCCAAAACCTAAGGGCTTAGTGCATTCTTTACAATATTCAATGTTCACGCCAACGGTGTGATGGCAAGCCGGGTTTAAGAGAAGTCCAAATAAGAAGCTAAAAGTATGCAGGTATGCAGGGGGATTTCTAGCAATATTATAAGTCATGCTGAGGTCTGGAATACTGGAAAAATAAAAGTCTTACGAAAAAACATCACCAAAAGGTTCACTCACTTACTGAGAGGCCATTAAAGAACACCTGACACAAGGATTAGCTGAGGGGAAAATAAGAAATAATATTTCTAAGATGCATCAGGGAATGGGAAGGAACAAGGCGGATCTGCCAATGGGAAGAGGTTAGTTGTGCAGCCACAGCTATTTATTGGGACAACTAAAACTTTGGAATTCAGTTCTACATTTTTAAAGACACATACAGCAATCTCCAAATATTTGCATTCTGAATATATTCTGGTTTGAAGATTTGAAATTGCCAAAAATTGATAATGTGGCCAGGCAGATTGGGCTTCACCAAGAGTTGTTTGTTATTGTAACTGTTTAAATCATTAAAAAAAACAGCAGTGAATTTTAATATAATTTAGTATAAAATAGAGGATGTTATAGACAAAAATCTTTATACATATAGTAATTTAGTAATATGGATAATATATCCCAAGAGAATTTATTGTGGTGCTATTAACCCCTTAAGGACAATGGGCGGTCCCTAAACCCATAGAAAACAATGCATTTTGAGCCTGTACATATTAATTTTGCATTAATTGTTCAGAAAGGTAATCTGATTTACATTTAAGTCGAAACAACACATTGTGGTTAAGCTAATAAACAAACAATGATAACCTTTCATGTCTTTATTGAACACCCATTAAACACACAATTCTGATGGGAAAAAGTAAGTGAACCATGTATTTTATAACTGGTTGAGCCTCCTTTGGCAGCAATAACCTCAAACAAGTGTTTCCAGCAGCTGTAGATCAGACCTGCACTACGTTAAGGAGGAATTTTAGACCATTCTACCTTACAGAACTATCTAACCTCAACCATATTTCTAGGATGTCTGGTGTGAACTGATCTCTTGAGGGCATCTCTAATGGGTTAAGATCTGGAATCTGACTGGGCCATTCAAAAATCAGAAGCAGATTTGAGGTTTAGGGTCCTGTTCCTGCTGCCTGACACAATATCTACTGAGTTTAAGCTTGTGGACAGCAGCCCTGACATTATCCTGTATGGTACCTTGATAAACTTGGGAATTCATTGTCTCCACAATGATGGCAAGCTGTCCAGGCCCTGAGGCAGCAAAGCAGTCCTAAATCATGATGCTCTCTCTACTATAATTCAACATTGGGACAATGTTTCTAAATGGGTATGCGGTGCCCTATTTATAGCATACTTAGTGCTGCATGTTCTTTCCAAACAATTCAACCTTAGTTTCATCACTCCACAAAACAGAAGCGTTGTGGAGTGTCAAGATGTTCTTTGGCAAATTTCATGGGAACATCAATGTTAAATTGGAGAGCAGCGGCTTCCTACATGGTGTCAAGCCATGAAATCCATGACTGTTTAATGGTTTGCATACGGTAGACTCATGAACAGAGAGGTTAACCAGTTCCAGTGATTCCTTCAACCCTTGGCTGGGCACCCACTTCTAAGGATAATAGCCACAGCCACAACTACTGATGAATATGTAAAATCTTTGAGATTAATTTGTAACTCTTTTCAGCTTTATGCAAATCAACAATTCTTGATTGTAGGTCTTCTCAAATTTTCTTGTGAGGCATGATTCACATCAGGAGATCCTTTTTAAGAACAGCAAGCTCAAAGTTTTTTAGTGTTTTTTTATGACAAAGTAGCTCTAAACCAATCCTGTTTAATTGATATGACTCCAGTTTTGCTAACTCCTGACACCAATTAGCTTTTGTTGAAGTGAATAGCTTGGGGGTTCACATACTTTTTCCAACCCACACTGTGAATGTTTGAGTAATGTATTTAATATGAACAACTACAATACAATAATCTGTGTGTTATTAGTTAAATAAAAGACTGTATTTGTTCATTAGATGAAGATCAAATCATATTTTAGGACAAATATATACATAATTAATGGTAATTTCAAAGGCTTCACTTACTTTTTCTTGCCACTGTTTTTACATTGGACTTGTGCGTTCAGATTCCTACCAATTGCAAATTAACTGGTCAAGGCCAGACCCCCCATGAATTAGACGAAAACTCAGAATTTGTGTCTGAAATGTGTGGGCCCACATTCACTCATACTCTCTCACTCACACTCTCATTCTCGTTAACTCTCTAAATGTTTCCCAACCTTCTCTGTAAACAACTTTAGTTTCTAAACTCTTCCAGCTTCTCCCTTTTCCTCTCTTTTCTATTTATTTCTCCGGAGACATAACCGGGCAGGACCTTCAGCCAAAATGTGCGCGTTTGTGGTGACATCCTCTCCCACCATATTGCCTTGAGTTCAAGTGAGGGCAAAATGATGGTGCTTCTGGTAACGTCCTCTTACCCCATTGGAGGATCGCAGAGAGCCATTTGAATGCATTATTACCTGCACATTTTTGGACCATATATATAGATAACTGCAGTTTCCTGATGTAATTGAAGGGAAGTTATTAGCCTCTCTTCTGCATTTAGCTACTTGCTTTTACACAAAAAACTCAGGTTGGAAATTGGTTAATTGAGGAACACGCTACAGAACTAGCAATACTTTAGCAAGTTCTTTAACCCCTTAACGACAATTGCCGGTCCTGGCACGACACGGAAAAGCATGTGCTTTACGACAATTGACGTGCCAGGACCGGCACGTCTTTAAACGGGTGCAGAAAGCGATCTACTTTCGCTTTCTGCACCCAAAAAGCGTTGCTGAATGCCTCGACCTCGAGGCATTCAGCAACGCCGCGATCGGCACGAAGGGGCCATCTCTGGCCCCTCCACGGGGCCATTTCTGGCCCCTCCACGGGGCCATCTCTGGCCCCTCCACGGGGCGTCAACATCCGCCATACTTTGTATGGCGGCGGACACCCGTTTTAAAAGCGTTTAGGAGGCGATCAACGATCGCCTCCTAAACTTAAATGGTGTCACTGGAATGCCTCGATCAGGAGGCATCCAGCGACACCAAACACTTACCTTTCGATGGGCTGTGACAGCTCCGGAGAGCGGTCACAGCCGCAGCTGCCCGTGATCTTCGCCATCAAGCAAGATGGCCGCCGCCCTGCAAGAGATACAAACAAGTTTTAAAGTTCGCTAGATGGTCCAGACCATCTAAAGAACTCTGGCTCCACTTGCAGGTTGAATACAGGTACTGCATTCACCATGCAAGTCAATGGAGCCCAGCTTTCTAATCACAGTGTGATTAGTAAAAATAAATTAAAAAATAAAATAAAATTAATAATAATTAGAAAAAAATAGTAAAAAAACAGTAAAATGTAAAAATCATTTCCCACTGATGTCACTATCAGGGGAACCTCCAAGTTGAAAAAAAATGTTAAATTTTTTTTAAAAAAAGGCAAAAAAAAATAAAATATATATATAAAAAATATATTTTTGTGAGCAAGTCCTAAAATTAGCATATTAGCTTAAAACAATTCTCGCATGGAAAGAGTTAAAATACTGGCATATTAAATGCCCGTGGGGTGTCTACTTTTAAAAAATGTATGATTTGATGGGGTAAATTGAATTGGCCAGGTTCAACAATGTCCCAATTAACACGGGGGGAAGGATGGCCACACATCTAATTTCCAATTAGAAAAATGCACACGTACCAAATGTGGCCTTTTAGTTCCCCCAAAAAATGACAAACCCATGCATGTGGGGTATCACTGCATTCAGGAGATGTTGCTGAACACATTATGGGGTGTCGTGTGACAGCGGCATATACCAGGAGCTGTAAATTCATGCATAAAGTAGGTGTGTGTGGGAAAAATACACACACAAAAATACTAATGCAAACTTTGAAAAAATGCTGGTGGTAAAATGTGTGCATGCAAAGAGTTAAAATACCAGCATTTAAAATACCCTGGGGTGTCTAGTTTTCAAAAATATATGGTTTTGTTGGGCACACTGAAATGGCCCGGCTCAAAGATGTACCAAATAGGGCATGGGCAGTGGATCCCCAAATGCCCCAAATGCCAAAGTTCAACATTGAAAAATGTGCATGCCCCAAATGTGGCCCTTTTGCCCCCAAACAGCCAGGCAAAATCATTCATGTGGGGTATCACTGAGCTCAGGAGATGTTGCTGAACACATATTGGGGTGTTTTGTGATAGTGACATAAGCGAGAACATTTTAATTCATACCTGAAGTAAAATGTGTGTGGCAAAACAAATGCAAAAAAATGACTACCCTAAAGTTTGACATAGGCTGCTGGTAGAATAAGTGCATGGAGTTAAAATACCAGCATTTGAAATACCCTGGGCTGTCTAGTTTTCAAAAATATATGACTTGATGGGGTAAAATGCATTGGCCGGCTTCAAAGATACCCGAAATGGCACATGGGGGAAGAATTACCAGATTTGGAAAAAATGGCTTTGAAATAGCAAAACGCTACCTGTACTTATTGCCCCATAATGGGTAGAAAAAAGCAAAAAAACATAAAAACATTGGGTATTTCCAAACTCAGGACAAATAGTAGAATCTATTTAGCAGGTTTTTTCATTACCTTTTATAGATGAGTAAAAGATTTTTCAACTAAAAGTTAGAAAGTCATTTTTTTCTAAATTTTTCACCATATTTTATACTTTTTTTAATAGTAAATAATATGATACAATCAAAACAATGTCATCTAAAGAAAGCCCTTCTTGTCCTGAAAAAAACAATATCTAATGTGTGTGGGTTCAGTAAACGGGAAAGAAGAAAATTACAGCTAAACACAAGCAGTGCAGAAATGTTAAAAAGGCCATTGTCACGAAGGGTACAAAAAGTAAAATCAGCCTTTGTCACGAAGGGGTTAAGAACATATTTAATGGAACCATAGTGTAAGATGTATTGAACTAATTTCAATGAACCATCTAATATCTATATTAAATTTGCATGCTAAAATCACATTCACAAGTTTGCAAATGTTAAAATATTTATAGAAAGTATATATCATAACCAAGCATGCACTGATTCCACTTATAAACCATTCTGTGCTGTATCTTTGAAGGTGTTGTGGTTATAAATAAGTCTATGTAACCCTTAATACACAGACATATAATTTAGTTTGGTAGTGTAGTGGCTTCTTTCTACAGTCTACGTAAAATGTCCTTAGTGTCTTGACAAAGGTTTTTTTTTTTTACTTTTTGGGGACAAAGGACATGCTGTTTTGTCCTCTATACCATGCTCCGGATGACAGAGGACATATTTGTATGGTTTTTGCCATTAAACAGCCTAGGGTCTCCCCTGTCAGCAGTAGTAGCCAGCCAATCCTGACACAGCAGGAAACAATATGAAATGAGAAAAGGTTCCCAGAGGGTCTACCCAAACCATCCTGAAAACTCTGATGAGCTCCCCTTGCAAGAAGATTGCAGGAACTGCAATCAGCAATTCAGGCAATAGAGCCTCGATTACTGATCACTCGGCGATCAGCAGCAGAGGAAATCAAAATGAATAGTGGGAGAAAAAGTGTTTCTCCATGTTCATTTTTTTTATTAAAAAAAAAATTAAAGGCTTATCCATAAGGAGTATTATCCTACTCAGTGGATGTTGTTGAACATAAATCAGAGTGTGATCTAATTGGTGAAAGAAATCATAAGTAAGAGGCAAATGTGTATGTTTTTTTTTTCAAATTTGTTGCTGTTTTTTTCCCACTGTCAGTTTTCAATAAAGTTGCGCGGTGACGTCATCGCGTCATTACGCGCGACTTCACCAGCCGGATCGGGTGGTCCCAGTGATGCCCTTCAATATGAGGGGCAGATCGCCGGGGTAGGTGGTGATGGGGGTCCACAGACCTCCATCAAGGTAAGATAGTGCTAGCGACGGCATGGTGCCGTCGTTAGCACCTGACTGGGACTGCTAGCGACGGCACCATGCCGTCGTTAGCAGTCAAGGGGTTCATTGATAGGAGCGCACCAGGTTCATCCTTCTCATAAGGATTATTTTTAACGTTAGTCGTGATTTTTAGTTTTAAAATAATCCTTCGTTATCTTCATTTTCTGTGTATAATGCAAATGTTACTGGTTGATTTTAAAAAATAATTTTATAATTTCAAGATTCTAGGTATCTTATTTACAACAACATCTTTACTGTGCTGTATGACATAGGTAGAAATAAAGATACATAAAAGAACACAAATTTGTCACTGCATTGGTAAGCCAAATAAGTTTGAGAATCTGTGCTCTAAATGTTTCCCTATCTTCTGTGCCAACCACTTTCGCTTCTGCCAACCACTTCCGCTTAGGCATCTTTTTCTGCTGGTAATTCAAAAGGATTCACTTATTTTTTCTTGCCACTGTATAGTAATCAATATCTTGTATTTTTTTTTAGACAAGAATGAGAGTATGTGAGAGAGTGTGAATGTGGGCCCATGAATTTCATGGAGGCTCTGGCCTAGTTTTCAGGGCTTCGTACGTATGGCCAAAAAGTTACCATAAATCTGTTTTAACTAATACCACAAAGATTATTGTATTGTTCTTGTCAGGCCCGGACTGGCCATCGGGCACACCGGGCATTTGCCCGGTGGGCCGGGCCACGGCAGGGCCGCATTGATTTAGGGGCTGATGGAGCTGCAGCTCCGGGCCCCTACCCTACCTACGGCCGCATTAACGCAGGGCATAAGGGGCACCTGCCCCTTAAGGCCGCCGCAACTGCGACCGGGTCCGCCACTCTAAGGGGCCAGGAAGTCCCCACCAAGGCCGTCCTTACGGGTCTGCGGCCGCACAGGGTTTAAATTAAAACATCGGGGTTTTTTTTTTTAACTTTATTTAACATTGTCCATGTTAAATAAAGTTTTTTAACTTTATTTAACATGGAGGATGTGAAATAAAGTTGAAAAAAAAACCCAATGTTTTAATTTAAACCCTGTGCGGCCGCAGACCCCTAAGGCCGGCCCTGGTGGGGACTTCCCGGCCCCTTAGAGCAGGGCCGCCCTTTGGGGTGTGCGACCGCACAGGGCGCCACACTGCAGGGGGCGGTCCGCACTGGGTGCCAACTTGCGGCACCCGGCACCCCTCCAGAGACGGACAGTAATGTCCGCCGCTGGAGGAGCAGGCTCGCAAGGGAGCGGTATCGGAGGTCTTTAACAGACCTCCGGTTCCCTTGAGTGATTTTAAGCCGGGTTCAACCTGGCTTAAAATCACTCAAGGGAGCCGGAGGTCTGTTAAAGACCTCCGATACCGCTCCCTTGTGATCTGCGCGGCAACAGCTGTTGTGCGCCGGGGTTTGTTGTCAGATCCCGGCGCACAACACTGAAGCCGCACCCACCGCTGTCCGTGCCCTCTGACCCGGAAGAAGACAGAGAAGACAGAAGAACTGAAGAAGAGGAGGAAAAGGAGCTGTAAAGAGGAAAGGTAGGAAAACATTCAGTGAGAGTGGATTAGTATATATGTGTGTGTATATATGTGTGGATTGGTGTGTATATATGTGTGGATTGGTGTGTATATATGTGTGGATTGGTGTGTATATATGTGTGGATTGGTGTGTATATATGTGTGGATTGGTGTATATACGTGTGGATTGGTGTATATACATGTGGATTGGTATATATACGTGTGGATTGGTGTATATATACGTGTGGATTGGTGTATATATACGTGTGGATTGGTGTATATATACGTGTGGATTGGTGTATATATACGTGTGGATTGGTGTATATATACGTGTGGATTGGTATATATACGTGTGGATTGGTATATATACGTGTGGATTGGTATATATACGTGTGGATTGGTATATATGTGTGGATTGGTATATATGTGGATTAGTATATATGTGTGTGGATTAGTATATGTGTGTGGATTGGTATATGTGTGTGGATTGGTATATGTGTGTGGATTGGTATATGTGTGGATTGGTAAGTGTGTGTGGATTGGTATATATGTGTGGATTGGTAAGTGTGTGAGAGTGATGGGTGTTATGCTGTACCATTTCCAATGTCTTTTTCATGATCTAATTATGCTCTAAAAGTACAACATAACTCCCATCACTCTATACTGTTCCATACAGTGGCAGAGCTGGGAGGCAGAGGCCTTGCACCCCCACCGCAGGACTCCTGAAAGGTAAGTGAACTTCAAAGAGGGAGAGGGTAGATAGTAGGAGGGGGTAGATAGGGAGAAGGGAGTGAGACAGGGGAAAGGGGGTAGATGGGGAGAAGGGAGTGAGAAAGGGTAGATGGGGCAGAAGGGAGCAAGAAGGGGTAGATAGGGCAATCATACTCCTATCATGCCCAGTCTGCGAGTACATCCTGGAATCTGGGTATGTCTGGGCATGATAAGAATGTGATTGCTGTTAACAATCATATATATATATAAATATATATATATACACATATATATATATATATACATATATATATACATATATATATATATATACATGTATATATACATATATATATATATATATATATACATATACATATACATATACATATAATATTGTTTTTTAATTGTTTTGTCCTATTTTGGTGTGTTACTTACTTTAAATAAAAGTGTTAGATTTTTTTTATGGTGTGGGGAGGTCATATTCGGTTTCGGACAGGTAAATGCTGCATTTTCGGTTTCAGTCCAGAATTCATTTCGGTGCATCCCTAGTACTAAGCCAGACAATGAAGTGGTAGGCCTACACCACATCAATGTTTGGCATAGTATATAGTGATTGGGGTTATGCTGCACTATTGTCAATGTCTGGCTCAATGTATAGTGATAGGGATTACGCTGTACCACCGTCAATGTTTGCTTCAGTATATAGTGATAGCAGTTATGCTGTACCACCGTCAATGTGTGCCTCAGTATATAGTGATAGGTGTTATGCTGTACCACCGTCATTGTCTGCCTCAGTAAATAGTGATAAGTATTATTCTGTACCACCCTCAATGTCTGCCTCAGTATATAATGATAACAGTGAGAAGAGGGGGGGTCAGTGAGAAGGGGCAGAGGTGGAAGATAGTCATACAGGGGGATAGATAGTGTGAAAGGGGAGTTTTGTTACAAGTTTTTATTCCTTTCTTGTTTTGGGATGGGGGGCGCCAGAGGAGTAGTCCGCACAGGGCGCCAGAACACCTAAGGCCGGCTCTGCCTTAGAGTGGCGGACCCGGTTGCAGTTGCGGCGGGCTTAAGGGGCTCTGCGTTAATACGCCCATATATACCCAGTCAGTCCGGTCCTGACTGGGCCTATTTTAAGGTGGGGGCCTGGAGCTGCAGCTCCATCAGCCCCTAAGTCAATCCTGCCCTGCCACAGGCGCGGTCGCAGTTGCTGCTTGCTCCGGCAACAAGGTAAGTAGGGTGAGGGAGGGGGGTGCAGTGAGAAGGGGGAGAGGGGATAGATAGAGACGGTACATATTGAGAAGTGGGGAAGGGGGTTACATAGTGAAAAGGGGGAACATAGTGAGAAGGGGCAGATAAGATGAAGAGAGGGGGTAGTGTGAATGTGTATGAGAATGAATGAATAAATGTGTGGATGAATTGTGTGAATGCGTATGACAATTAATGAATTCACGTGAGGATGAATTGCTTGAATGATTTGTGAGACTGCATTAATGAATGTGTTAATGATTTGTGTGAATGATTAAATGCAAAGATGGTACACGAAGGGTGGGCTTTAACAATAAGTAAATAAATATGGGCTGCTCAGGCTTAAATGCCCGGGCCTATTTTTTGTCCCAGTCCGGGCCTGGTTCTTGTCCATATTAAATACATAATTTTAACATTCACAGTTTGGGTTGGAAAACATATGTGAAACCCTAAGCTAATCACTTGAGCAAAAGCTAATTGGAGTCAGGAAATAACAAAACTGGAGTCCAATCAATGAAACAGGTTTGGAGGTGTGTTTTAGAGCTACTTTGACTTAAAACAAAACACTCAAAAAATTTTAGTTTACTATTCTCAAGAAGCATCCACTGATGGGAACCATGCTTCACAAGAAAAAATAAATCTGAGAAGACCTACAATCAAGAATTGTTCATTTGCATAAAGCTGTACAAAGTAATCTCAAAGAGTTTCAATATTTATCCGTCAACAGTTTGACAAGTTGTTTATAAATAGAGACAATTTTGTACATTGGCTACTTTCCCTAAAATTGGGCACCCAGCCAAGACTCCAAGGGCATAAAACAGAATACTCAATGAGGTAAAAAAAGAACAATAGAGTAACCACTAAGCTAAAGGTTTGAAGGAATCACTGAAACTGGTTCATGAGTCTATATATATATTCAAAACATTGAACAGGCATGGAGTCTATGGTAGGACACCATGGAGGAAGCCTGAGGTGCATTCGTGGCCTACCCGCGAGGCTGCTTAGCTGATCCCTACAGCCTGATATAGTTTCTCACGCTCAGTGGATTTGTCACTCTTGAACTGTTTTGTTTGTCACTCCTTGCTATCGTGGCCTACCCTACATATTTCACCCCGTTAAAGATCCATTAACGCTATTGTGTTCCTGATATATATATATGCTTCTGGCCCTTGACCGTCTGACCATTCTTTTGTCTACTGCCTCTAGTACTACACTCCAGTGTTTGGCTTTCATGCTTCTGCTGCTGCTTGGGTGGTCTTGCCATCCCTTAGACCAATCAGGTTAACGTGTTTGCAAGGACAGCCTGTTCGAGCTTTAGTTATCTTTGTCATAAAAAAATGTGATCGCCAAAAAGCACCTTGCCACTCCACACCGCTAGTGGGAAAATATTTTGTGGACTGATGAAACTAAGGTTGAATTCTTTAGAAAGAACATGAATCATTAAGTATGCCACATATACACATGAAAACACCATACCAAGAGTGAAGTATGGTGAAGGAAACATGATTCCGGGCTGCTTTACTGCCTCAGGGCCTGGACAGCTTGCCATCATCCAGAGTAGAATGAATTCTCAAGTTTTTCAAAGTACTATACAGAATAATGTCAGGGTGGCTGTCCAGTAGAAGTTGTGCAAGGCAGCAGGACAATGACATCAAAGTAAATCAACTACAGTATGGTTGAAAAAAAATAAATAAAATGCACCTTTGGACTAAAATTCCTCCTGAACATTGTGCAGGTTTGATCCGCAGCTCTTGTTTAATGTTATTGCTGCCAAAGGAGGTTCGACCAGTTATTAACTCGTAGGGTTTACTTACCTTTTCCACCAGCACTGTGAATGTTTAATGAGTGTGTTCAATAGTTCAACAGTGTTCAATAGTTCATGTTCAAAGACATGAAAGATTATCATTGTTTATGTGCTATTAGCTTAAGCACATATTGTTTGTCTATACTTCTGAGATGCAGATCATGTCATATTTTATAAATTAATGCAGAAAAATAGGTGATATCAAAGGGTTCACTTACTTTTTCTTGCCACTGTAAATATTATATTGGATTTTATAAACAAACAAGATTTTAACTGAAAAGCAATTTAGAAAACTCATAAATAAATAAAGCAACAGTGACATCAAGGGGCAAGGAAGGAACCATATGATATGGAGATAACGAGAAAGTGGAAATAACGAAACAGAAGTAGCAGTTGATGTGAACCAAAAACAAGGTATAATTTTAATGAATCAAGCATATGCTTCATTCGTTATTCTAATCTATTTTGGCTTATAACAATTATGTCTCAAATTTAGGGATACATAAAAATATGATATATATATATATACCAAAGAATATAAATGTAAAAAATAACAATAGTGAAACTAACATTAATCCTTGACAGTTTAGTTTGGTGTGGATAATAATTTATCCATTATTATCTGTGCACTCAATAGTAAGCTCTTGTTACCGACGAGTGCCGTCTATTCTGAACGGATTCTTTTTTGATTGGGGTGTTCCCAAAAGAAGGAGGTCACTGACACCTTCTAGACTCACCTTTCAGCTACAGCAGCACCATCTTAAGGAAGAGATCCACACTCAGTTTAGCACTGAAATAGGCTATTTTAAGGAGGAGTTAAAAAAGAAAACAGGAGTTCCCTTGGTGGAGTACAAAGTGGTGAAAAGGTTTTTATTAGGTTGCATTTATCATTAATCAGTAATCTGCAGAACTAGAAAGGGTTACAAACCTCTATTGGTTTTGTTTTGAGGGGTGGGGGGGGTTCCTGTGTGCATTTAGACTGTTTTTGTTTAACTTTTAGTTTTTGTACTTTTAACTGTTTATTTTTGACAGGTTTTTTTTTACTGTTTATTTTTCAGCAGGTGTTTTTTTCCTATACTTGTTGCTTTCTGTGTGTGGTTATGGGAGTTAACAAGATTGATGGCCTGACTGTGTGGCTAAAGTCATGGTGTAGGAAGGAGGGTTTTGGTTTTTCATAGCATTGGGCTGATTTTGCGCCTGGGTACAATCTTTATAGCCGTGATGGATTGCACCTAAATGGAAGAGGGTCTGCTGTGCTGGGAGACAGGATGGCTAGAAGGTTGGAGGGGGTTTTAAACTAGTGGTAGGCGGGTGGGACACAGAAATCTAGAAAATGGAAATAGCACAGAAAGGAGAGGGGGTTTACATCAGAACAAGAGGGTGGGGGAGGGGCAATATCAGAACAGAGGAGGTATGTAATAATACAAATTCACATTAAATACCAGAGACTCATGATAATATTAAAAGTATGCTTAGTAACGCAAGGAGCCTAAATAACAAAATGAGGGAACTAGAGGCAATAGCATACACTAAGCAATATGACATAATAGGCATAGCGGAAACATGGTGGGATGACTGGGCAGTTAACTGGTTACACATTATTTAGGAAGGACAGAAAAAGCAGGAAGGGAGGTGGAGTATGCTTGTATGTCAACAATGAGCTAAAGTCTAATATTAAGCAAGTAGAATGTGACGAAGAAAAGGTGGAGGCTTTATGGGTAGATATCAGCTTGGGACAAAAAAAAAGGAAAAGAACTACTGGTTGGGATATGTTATAAACCAACTAATGTTAATAATGATGAGGAAGAGCAGCTGTTAGAGCAAATTGAGAAAGCTGCACATCTGGGTAACATGTTAATTATTGGAGATTTTAATTACCCGGACATAAATTGGCATAGAGGGACTAGTAGTTTTGCAAGGGGATTCAGGTTTTTGAACCTGTTAATTGACACCTTTATGTCACAACTGGATTCTTGTCTGGATCTTGTTATAACAATCAATGTTGATCTATTGTCAAACATTCAGGTGGGGGAGCACTTGGGTAATAGTGATCACAATATGGACTTTTGAAATGAACTCAAAAAAGAAATTGCACATGGGAATACTGAAACATATCGTTTTAAAAAGGCCAATTTCAATAAAATAAGGGCAGCTTTACAACATTAACTGTCAGAAACTCTTTAGTGAAAAAAACACTGAGGGAAAAATGGAAAATATTCAAACAAATATTAGAAAGGTACACTTCTCAGTATGTACCATTGCGTAATAAATATAAAAGAAACCAACGTGGCTTAGTGGGGAAGTAAACCAAGAAATTAAAAATAAGAAAATGGTTTTTAAAGCATTTAAATCAGAGGCATATAAGATATAAGGATGCCAATAATGCATGCAAAAAGGTGATTAGATGGGCTTAACTAGAAAATGAGAAAGTGATAGCCAAAGAGAGTAAAACCAACCCCCCAAAAATTATTTAAATACATAAATTCTAAAAAAAAAACAAAAAAAAAAAAAACAAGTGTAGGTACACTGAAAACAGAGATAGGTGTGTTAGTTAACGAGGACCAGGAAATAACAGAAACTTTAAATAACTATTTTTCCTCAGTATATATTAAGGAGTAACCTATGAGAATACATATGCAAAGCCGGACAAAAGTGACTGTGTGGCTAAAGTCATGGTGTAGGAAGGAGGGTTTTGGTTTTTCATAGCATTGGGCTGATTTTGCGCCCGGGTACAATCTTTATAGCCGTGATGGACTGCGCCTAAATGGAAGAGGGTCTGCTGTGCTGGGGGACAGGATGGCTAGAAGGTTGGAGGGGGTTTTAAACTAGTGGTAGGCGGGTGGGACACAGAAATCTAGAAAATGGAAATAGCACAGAAAGGAGAGGGGGTTTACATCAGAACAAGAGGGTGGGGGAGGGGCAATATCAGAACAGTGGAGGTATGTAATAATAAAAATTCACATTAAATAAGTGTCCCTCAGGGTTCTGATTTTATTCAACATATTTAAAAATGATCTTGCAATAGGCATTGGTAGTCGTGTTTTCGTGTTTGCAGATGAAACTAAACTCTGTAAAGTAATACAATGTGAGCAGGATATTACAGTGCTGCAGAGGGATTTAGATAGACTGGGGGACTGGGCACACAAATGGCAGATGAAATTCAATGTAGATGAATGCAAAGTTATACATTTTGTTGTAAGGAATGCACAAGCAACTTACACCCTAAACGGTAGTGAATTAGGGGTAACGACAAATGAGAAGGATTTAGGAATTGTTATAGACAACAAACTAGGAAACAATGTGCAGTGTCAGTCAGCAGTTGCTAAGGCCAGTAAGGTATTGTCATGTATAAAAAGGGGCATCAATTTGCGGTGGTCTTTATAAATCAATGGTAAGACCACACCTTGAATATGCTCTGCAATTTTGGGCACCTATTCTAAAGAAGGATATTATAGCACTGGAAAAGGTGCAGAGGCGGGCTACAAAATTAATAAAATCAATAGAACACTTTAGTTATGAAGAAAGGTTAACAAATTTAAATCTGTTTAGTTTAGAAAAACAGCGCCTCAGAGGGGATATGATAGCATTATATAAATATATTCGGAGCCAATACAAACCATTGTCTGAAAACCTATTCGTAAACAGGACTATTTTTACGTGGTCATGCATTTAGACTGGAAGAAAGGAGATTTAGTCTAAGGCAAAGGAAAGGGTTTTTTACAGTAACAACAAAAATGATGTGGAATTCTCTACCTGCAGAGGTAGTTTTATCAGAGTCTGGATGAATACTTGCAAAAACATAATATTCAAGGATATAATGTTTAAATAATGGGTAAACAGCTTCTTGATCCAAGGAGAGATCTGACTGCCATTCTGGGGTCAAGAAGGAATTTTTTCCCCTAGTTTGTTGCAAAATTGGAAAAAGCCACAAACAGGGGGGGGTTTGCCTTCTTTTGGACGTATGTCCTTTTGTCAGCCTATATAAATATGTAACTACGTAACCACCAGAAACAGCACCACTGCACCAATTGGATACATACATCCAGCAGCATCCTATGGGCATTTCTGCAAAAATGAGACCAGTTTGATTAATTGATATCACAGTAAGGTGATATGGCAGCAGCAGTAGTAGCAGGGCACTGGGAGTAGGTGGACACTGGCACATATCCATCTCCACTGTACAGGACACTGAATTTCACTCAGATCTACTATAGAAACCACAGCAAATGAAACATCAGGTGAAATTCAACATGCAATTACATAATTAAAAGGATAACCTATTACATAGCATCTATTTAGAAGAACACAATTCAGTTCAATCTGGGTGTTATTAGGATTTATCCTTTCTAGATTATGCCTTTGTAGTAAACATTTAATTATTTTGTGTTTGCTTTTATATAACGCAATAAACTAATGCATTTCATGACAGAGGATTAAGCAGCAGAGACCTCAAACAGCTTTCATCAAAATAACCATACAAACGAAACCAAGACAATCAAAAATGCATGGTATTATGCTAACAGCTTTGCTGTTGGTTATATAACTATATTTCTGTGCATAGCTGTTGAGTGTGAAATAAACCAGATAATGTACTGTGCACATTCTCTAAGACACAAATAAGTATCTTGATACATTTACTTTAAATGAGATCTGTAACAATTAGCAGATTCGACATTTCTAGTTCTGTGCACTAAAAAATGCACATTTACTGCAGTTTTACTGCATTTGTACTTCACTGTACTGCACTTTTACTGCACATTTTCTGCACTTTTTTTTTATATTGCAAACCTACAGTTGTACTTCAATTTACCGCAGCTTTATTGCATTTGTACTTCCGTACAAAAATAACTGCAGTACAGTGAAGTACAAATGCAGTAAAACTGCAGTAAATGTGCAGTATTGCAGTTTTTTCATGTCCAAAAAACTGCAGTATTACTTCAGAAAAACTGCAGTAATTTTTTCGTAAGAGAGGTAGTTAGATCACCACAATGTCAAGAGATAATAGCGTCAGACATTTTTAAACTTTCAGCTATTGTACTGTCAGCTTATCTCCCATCAGTCATGAAAAAAAAATTGTGCAATTGTGCCATTAATTATTAATAATTAGGCTAGCCAAAGTAGGAGTTTGTGCACATGCTCTGCGTCCAAATGTTCATTCAAGTGTACTCTTGTGTCCACCAGAGCAAGTTCTGCAATTGCACACTTTTTGCAGCTGCCAAAGAAGACAGGTTTGTACTGTACTGTTCCTGGGTTGTGTTGACAATCACTACTACTACTGCTGCATATGGCTGGTAGTATTCTGATTCTGAGCAAGAAGACTTTTTCCTTGTTGAGGCTGGTGTACCAGGGTGAATCTGACTACATTGTTGTACATGACTGCCACTTCTGTCCACATCATGACTAGTGGAATCACTCCATCTCGCAGACATTTTGAAATTAAGATTGTGGTCGGTCAGTAGTGGACAAAATATATAACTTAGTTTTTAAATTATTGTTTACTGACTGTAACAATGCTACGGAATCAGCTTGCACTATATATATATATATATAACATCCTTGCCATAGTTGTAAACTCCCCCGCACCTGCCAAAGTAAGGCACAATTTTAGGCATCACAGAGGAGTTATGCCGAGTTATCTTGATGGGATCAAAGGCAAAAATTGCTTGTAAGCAACTCTATGGTGAAGCATGGTATAAAACTACTGGTGCCACCACAACTACCATAGGTGCCAACAAACCAAAAGATAGGCAGGCACTAGCGGATGATAGCAGAAAGTCTATTTTTTGTCCAAAATCTGGATCTCTTCCTAAGCCCTAAGTAAATCTTGTTGGAAGGTAGCAGGGCCCTCCCCATTGAGAATATTGCACATTAAATATTTCAACATGAAAAAAAGACCGCCGGGATTTAATCCGAAATAGAACGTCGAGAAACAGATGTCTGAAAACGAACACAATTTTGCTCGCCATGAATAAGTGTTGTCCGAAACATACATCCTAAGCATTATGCAACTAATAAGTGTTAATAGAATGTGCAAGGTATGTATTTGTCAGCATTTGTGCCCAGTAAGAGCAGTTCACGTTCCTACATGTAAAAGATGAATTGAATCGTTAAAAAAAAATAAACATAGCAAAAATATTTAATACGTTAAAGAAAACTAATAAAAATGTTAATATTATCTTAGCTTAATTAGAATTGAAAAATTTGGAAGAAGTCAATGTTGCAAACGAAACGTGATTATATGAATAATTCTACAATATTATGACATTTTTGTATTGATAAGTTAAATTTATTTTTAAAGAAATTGCACATTTTTTTACTACTATACTTGACATGCATGTACTACTCAGACTAGCTTTCATTTTCATTTTAAACATGTTAATCTCTCCTACTCGTTCACTTCCACGTCAACCACTGACTAGACTTTAACCCCTTAAGGACAATAGGGGTTTTTACTCGTAGTATATTGTGGGACAATGGCTCTTTTAACGTTTTTCAGTGTTACTGTTTAGCTGTGATTTTCTTCTCTCTCATTTCATGCTCCCACACATATTATATATTGTTTTTTTCAGGACAAACAGGGCTTTCTTTAGATACCATTAATTTTATCATATCATCTAATTTACTATAAAAAAAATGATAAAATATGGGGATTTTTTGTTAAAAAATTACTTTTTCTCACTTTTTAAACAGAAAACTTTTACTCATCTGAAAAAACGAATGAAAAAACCTGCTAAATAGATTCTACTATTTGTCCTGAGTTTAGAAATACCCAATGTTTTTATGTTTTTTTGCTTTTTTCTGCACGTTATGGGGCAATAAGTACAGGTAGCGTTTTGCCATTTCAAAACCTTTTTTTCCAAATCTGGTAATTCTTCCCCCCATGTGCCATTTCAGGTATCTTTGAAGCCGGCCAATGAAATTTACCCCATCAAATCATATATTTTTAAAAACTAGACACCCCAAGGTATTTGAAATGCTGGTATTTTAACCCTTTCAATGCACTAATTTTACCACTACCCTTTGTGAAACTTTATGGTAGTAATTCTTTTTGTATTTTTTTCACACATGTTGTATAAATTTATCGCTCCTGGTGTATGTCCGTGTCACACAACACCCCAATATGTGTTCAGTAACATCTCCTGAGCGCAGCGATACCCCACATGCATGGGTTTGTAGGGTTATTTGGGAGGTAAAAGGCCGCCTTTGTGAGGTGTGTATTTTTTTGCCATTTAGACATCTGCCCCATGTCCCATATTTGGGACATCTTTGAACCCGGCCAATTCAATTTACCCCATCAAATCATATATTTTTTAATACTAGACACCCTATTTGTAATGCCAATATTTTAACTCTTTCCATAATGGAATTTTTGTAAAGATATTAGGACATATTTTGTAAAAATTTTAGGACTTGCTTATTAAAAACTTTTTTTTTTTTTGGTGACATTGGGGATTTTTATATGTTACCATATTTTTGACATTTTTTTGAAACATTTTTTAATTTTTTTTTTTTTTTTTTTTTTTTTTTTTTTTTACTAGTCACTCTCACTAGTGAGCTGGGCTCCATTGACCTTGCATGGTTGGATGCAGTACCTGCATTCAACCTGCAGGAGGAGCTCGAGAGTTCTCAAGAGGGTCTGGATGGACCCTCTGTGAACTCATATCTATTGTTAATGCCATCCTGTGAATGACGGCAACGTCATTCACAGGATGGCACTTGTGGTTGCTCCTCGGAGCAATCACAAGGCGATCGGGGGTCGGGGGGTAGTGTTGCTGACATGCCTCGATACTGAGGCATGTCAGCAACACAGTTTATGCTTAGGAAGCGATTCATATCGCTTCCTAAGCAGTTTTAGCCGGGCGCCGCCGCGATCTTTGATGATCGATGCGGCGGCGGCCATTTTTCTTCCGGGGAGGGCTGCCGAGGGCTGCCCTCCCCGGATCCACGGTCAGCCTCACTTGTGAGGCTTCCGTGGATGCTGCAAAGCCGCCGATCGCGGCGAAAACGCCGCGATCGCGGCGCTGCAGCTATTTAACGGCAGCCCGTACATGTACGGGCATTGTCGTTAACCCGTTGCACGGCAACCCCGTACATGTACGGGGATTGTCGTTAAGGGGTTAAGAACACAAGAGCAGGGTCCTCCTCTCCTTTTGTACCAGTTTGTTATTGTGTGTGAATTGAAATGATTTTACTGACTCTGTTGCAACAGTAATAAGAGACGAAACACTCAAAAATCTTAGGAAAGAAGTGCCACTGTTCTGAATGATTTTCTTATAACTACTATCATTGTAAAATTAACAAAGGTCTTCCAATTAATTCAATTAATTATGTATTCACTTCTAACTCGTGTCACCAATGTCATCAACATGGATTCAAGGACGTCTGCCAAGAAGAACAATGAAAACAAGAATATATACTACTTTTTGTTCTTTGTTGATATCTACATACCAAAGTGCAAACAGCATCAATCTCACTGTATCCTGAGAAGCCTTTCACGAATCCCTTTGTACTTCTTTTTTATCTCCTTACATTAAGGCAGTGTTATCTTTCCTTTGGGAACCTGACTTAATCAGTTTTTACTTCACCGTGAAATTCTGTAGATAACAAGAGTTTTTACATTGGTTAACATTGGGAGAGACAAATGCAAATCATATTACAAGACAAAATTCAGCTCAGAAGCGGTTGCTGTTTAAACATTGCTACATCAAATAGCTTCAGCTACAACATTTCAGTGTGGAAAATAATGCACACAATAGCAATGAGGAATAAAAAAGAACAAAAATATCTAACACAGCATCGAAGGGGTTAACGGGAGCGGAAATCCATAGGTTAAAGGGCCGTGCAAGCGACCAATAGGCTCACTTGCACGGCCCCTTAACCCTTTAAAAAAAAGTTAACCCCTAACTAATTGAACAGGGAGGGAGACCAGTGGCATCGGCAGGGTAAGTTGCAGCATTGGGGTTTTAAAACCCCAATGCTGCAACTTACCCTGCCGATGCCACTGGTCTCCCTCCCTGTTCAATTAGTTAAATGTCCGTACGAGCGACTTTATTGGTCGCTCGTACGGACATTTAACCCGGCACAGACTAACTAATTGAACAGGGAGGGAGACCAGTGGCATCGGTCTCCCTGTCTCCCTCCCTGTTCAATTAGTTCAAGACCAGTGGCATCTGCAGGGCAAGTTGCAGCATTGGGGTTTTAAAACCTCAATGCTGCAACTTACCCTGCCGATGCCACTGGTCTCCCTCCCTGTTCAATTAGTTACATGTCCATACGAGCGACTTTATTGTTCGCTCGTACGGACATTTAATTAATTGAACAGGGAGGGAGACCAGTGGGATGTGCCGGGTAAGTTGCAGCATTGGGGTTTTAAAAGTCTGCACGAGCGACCAACAGAGTCGCTCGTGCAGACTTTTAAAACCCCAATGCTGCAACTTACCCGGCACATCCCACTGGTCTCCCTGTTCTATCAGTTAAATGTCCGTACGAACGACTTTATTGGTCGCTCTTACGGACATTTAACTGATAGAACAGGGAGACCAGTGGGATGTGCCGGGTAAGTTACAGCACCAGGAGCCTAAAAGTCTGTACGAGCGACCAACAGAGTCGCTCGTACAGACTTTTAAAATCCCAATGCTGCAACTTACCCGGCAGATCCCACACTGGTCTCCCTGTTCTATCAGTTAATAAATGATAGAACAGGGAGACCAGCGGGATCTGCCGGACAATTACGGCACCAGGAGTATAACAGTCTGTACGAGCGACCCTATTGGTCGCCAGCAGCACCTGCTGACGACCAATAGAGTTGCTCATACGGACATTTAAACTCCTGGCGCCAGAGCGGCTTAAACCCCGTATTAACCCCTTAACCGGGGGAAGCGAAGAAAACTCGAACACGAAGAATGTCCGCGAATATTCGCCCGAAGAGAAGACAGGACCAGGCGAATATTCGCGGAATACGAAGTTTTTTTTTTTGCCGAAGACGAGCACGAAGATGAACACGATTAGTGTGTGTTAGACTATTTAGTGTGTGTTAGAAAATTAGACTAATTCCAAGCTGCCTCTACCGAATGCATGTTTCTTGCACATGCACAGTAGAACTTCCATTCTAGTAAGTCATTGGAAGTAACAGAGATTAATCACAAGTATACTATTTGAACAATGGTGTTACTCAGCATGTGCAAGAAAAGTACATCCTTCTGTTTCCTGGTCTCTCACACTCTCATTTTCGTTCAATCTCTCCCTCCTGCTCTATAAATTTTTTCCCACCTTCTCTAACTGCCAACCATTTCTTCTTCTGCATCTTCTTCCGCATCTTGTATCCCTTCCCTTCTCTATTCTATCTTCAATCTTCATAATCTGCGATATTCTCTGCATCTCCACAGACATAACCCGTCAGGATTTTCCTCCAAAATGGTGACACTGCAGTGATGTCCTCCCCGATCCTACAACCGGGGAGGGGATGTCACCGAAAGCACCAACTCGCTTCATGTGAGGGCTCTTGTGCTGATGTCCTCTACACTAAATAGAGGATCGGGGAGATTGTTCAAGACAAAGAAAACAATATTTTTAAGGTGATACTAGCATAAAATTGGGAGTAATTCTTTCACCTTTTGAGTGACAGAGACCTGTCCCTTGGGGAGGCCGGGACATTTTCAACAATTTCTGCATCCTTTCATTTAACCATTCCCGTCCTGCTATGTGTCTCCACACTGGGCAGCATTTTCAGCGACTCAAAGTCACTGATCCAGCTGGGAAGTGCAGAAAGTGCAGCTACATATGACGTATGTAGCTGGCCATGAAGGTCCACTTTGCCAGCTATGTACTAAATACATAAGGGTTTAGCTTTTGTTATAAACACTTCCCAATTTATGTAGCTCTCATTTTGTACTAGACCTATATTTCTTGAACTCCACCTTGACAGAAAGTTGCTTATTCATTGAAGTGGAATAGTAATCTTAAGGTTTATTAGAATTGCTGGTTTACCAGCAATACGTCTCATCTGGCTTTCAACAACGTAAAGTATCAGATTAAGAGAATACTTTCCCAGAATCTTCCATCAACACTTGAAAACCTTTTCTTGTTCTCTTCCCAAATGTAAACGAAATCATTATATAAATCACTTTATCCATTAATACAGTCAGTAAGCCTAAACATTTCACATCTACTTGAACTTTCTGAGATCCTTTGCAATACACTGTACTAACTTGTAAAAGTGCCAAAGGCACTTTTTGACTTATTGTCTTCTCACCCTTGTAGATCATTGTATCTTTCTGAAACCTCAAATTATAAATAAATATTTATTTAAATATTTAAACTGTACCTGTTAAATAATATTTATTTGTTGTTTTATATAGCACCATCAGATTATGCAGTGCAGTACAAAGGGCAGACAGGACAACAATTAGTATATAACATAACAAGATGACATACAAAAACAACAGATGAGGAGGGCCCTGCTCAAATAAGCTTACAATCTAGAGGGGGTTAAGGTATATTATACAAGAGGTAAAAGTGCCAATGTTAGGGATAGACCAGTCACACTAGTATTGCAGGAAAGGTATTAGGATAGGTGATCTAAAGGAAAATTGGAGAAAAGGGTGTTAAGGCGAAAGTTCGGAGGCATCCTTAAAAAAGTGGGTCTTGTGGGAAGAGGAAAAGACGGATAGGCCGGGGGAGGGCATTCCAGAGCATAGGGGCAGCACTTGAGAAGTCTTGTAAGCGTGGTTGAGAGCTAAAAAAAATGGAGGAGATGACAGACAGAGATCATTGGATGAGTGAGGAGATGTAAGTGGGGGAACCACTATGAAGAGCTTTGAAAGTAAAAAGTCACGATTTTGAAATGAACCCTGAAGCACAAAGGCAGCCAGTGAAGAGACTGACAGAGGGCAGAGGTGTTAGTAAAGTCTGAAGGCAGCATTCACGGTGGATTCCGGAGGGGCGAGATGGGTATGAGGGAGACCAGCTAACACAGAGCTACAATAATCGAGGTAGGAGATAATGTGCACGAAATTCAGAGGGCTTTTTTTGTACACTTTTCTTTCTCCGCAGATCTGTCTGCATTATTCTGGCCTGGTGTAGTACTTCCGCAACAGGAAAGAGTCTTGACGGATCTACTCGATGTGACAGGCCCCAACTATACTAACTTTCGCTCACCCCATGATAGGGATGGGGATATTTTCTATCTCATCCTGTTCCTCACATTCATCCTCTATCACAGTGCCCTACTGCACACCCCATTAACATTAAAGTACCAAAAATACACAGACTCAAACCCATGCCTTACATTCTTCTCCATCCCTATCCAGGGGGTTTGTTTAAATCAAAAAAAGTTTCCAACCAAACACAAGGCATGGGGTGAAGGCCATCCAATCACTCAAATAAGACAAAAAGCCTAACAATTAAAACATGAAAGTCCGGGCACAAAAAAACCTTCTTCATGGTCAATTCAGATGATTCCAAAATGCCTGCATTAGCAGCCCCAATCGATTAGAGGCTCCAATCACTTCATTTTTGTCATTATTTACTGGGATTTTTTTTCTTCTAAATGTAAATTTGTTTAGGAGTGTTTTGCTTTTCAACTCACAAGCAAAATCATGAGCTGATTCCTCCTTTGTATGGTATATGTGAGTTGTGAGTGCAAACACAAGTTGGCTTGAATTTACAAGATGGAATTTTGTCCAACTCCTGCAAGCCTCTCGCATTTTTTATCCAACTTATTTGCACTTGCTGCTTATATGAAAGCATATAATTAAATATGTTTTGCAGAGTTGGAAAAGAGTTGTAGTGTTCATATTTGCAATACTACAGGGTGAGGGATAGAATGTTGATGCTATAAGGATGTTACGTTCCTATTGAAGTGAGGAACATAATATGGCTGTTTAAATCTCCCGTTGCCTCATAAAAAATAGTTAACAAACATGCCCCCATCCCAGCAATAAAAAAGGGTGGTAAAAAAAGCCCCTGGGAGGTTTAGTGGGGGTTAATTTATAATAAACTAAACTATGGAAGGCACAGAACCCATCCATTCCATGCCCACCTATCACCTTCAACTCATTACCAGTGGGATGGAAGGTTTAATAAGTGAGAAATAATAATGGCATTTATGCTCCCTTTTCTGCCCAGTGGGATGGAGTTGGTTAAAGTAGGAAAATAATATTTTAAGAGGTACAGACCCCATCCTGTGACTCTTGCCCTTCCTTCTTCTCTGCGCTGTATAAAAACACCCTACCTACCCCCATTACAGTTAGTTTCAGAGTGCCAGAATATTACGTAGCACTATTACAATATGGGAATATGAAAATTAATAATAACATTAAAATTGACAAGATACAGTTTGACAATAAAATGTACACATGTTAAGACATACTGGTAGAGAAGGAGAATATGGCCCTGCTCTTAGAAGATTACAATCTATCCTATAAATCCCTTAGGTAGGAGGGATGAGGTCTATCCAAGCACATTTTAGATACCAGGAGATAGTTTCATCTTTTCAGCAATGATCAATGACATGTTCTAATTTTCAGCCTTAAGAAACAGGTTTTATAACTTATTTATATATTTACCTTCAGCAGAAATTAGTGCTTCTCTGCAATAAAAAGCAAATAGTTTACTATTTTGCTTTGTTAAAATATCTATTATCTGCATTTATTAATTGCATATAAATATTGATAGAAAAGATAGTAGTTTTGAAACTTCAAAACATGAAATAGATCAGCAAGCTTGTAAAGTCAAGATACGTGTTTACAAGGATAAAGAAGAGATCTGTTCATAATTAAGAAAAACTTGCAAGTTCCTGCATTATGATTCCAGCATTCTGATGCAAAACATACATAATTGCAACAAAAGGATCACTGTAGATTGTCTCTTCCTATGTATGCTGTAGATATTTACAAATTTAAAAAACTGGCAAGACTATTAACATTCTCATAAACTGACTGTAGACAGTTAATATTTAAATCACCATTAATAAATAATGTCAACGCTAAGAAAACCACTGCCTGTAAATAATAGATGTGTAGTTATCTAGTCATCCAGTAAAGTTGTGAGGAACATGAGTGTGTGGAAAAGTGCTCACCTTAAAGAGAGAATTTAGTGTTCAAATTGTTCTCTTTAGTTGGTATTCTGCTTGCATCAGTGATGTGAGTGTTCTAACTCTATGGAGACCACATTGGTCTTATACGTTATCCTAAATGAAGCATTTATCCAGGCAAGTTAATGGAGGATATCAGATCCCATGGATTAGTTTCTGACATTTCCTCTCCAAGCTCACCCAAAAGCACATTTGATTTTTTTGTCACATAAGCACAGGTGGCTTTTTAATTAACACGGGTCTAAAGCACTGAATGATTTACTTGTGCGTACGTCCGGTACGTGTTACTGAAAATGAATCACATTTAGAAAGTTTGCTCTGGATCCAGCTCTCCAAAAATATTGGTTACTGCCCTAGGCCTGATGCAGGGTGCATGCTCTCAGCAGTTGCTGTCCTTTCTACTGAGCACTGGTATATGACGTGCAACGCTGGCTATAGCATGCTAACTGGCATAACAGCCCCTGCATTAGGCTAGCACAGCCCCGTTAAACCTCTCCTCTACCCGGGCCATGGATACTTCTAGGACAAAGAGCCAAGCTCCCTCAGTCTTCGCAAATGAACTTATGTTATTTTCCGGTGCTCAGACATAGGCAGCGCATGAGGACCACGAGGTAGCAGGAGAGCTGTCACCGGCCAGTAGACAACAAAGGTTGGTGAATGTGTGTATGTGTCAGTGTGGTTGTGTGTGTAAGTATGCTGATGTGTGTGTGTGTGTCAGTATATGTGTGTAAGTTTGTTACTGTGTGTATGTTAACATATTACTGTGTGTGCATAAATACTGTGTGTTACTGTGTGTGTGTGACTATGTTACTATATGTGTGTAAGTATATTACTGTAGGAGTAACATATATTGTTTTGGTCGCTGAGTATGCTATGTAGATTTAAGCTCATTGTGCAGTGATGCACCATGAAGCCTAATTGCCCAATAGGACAATGTGTTAATTCTATGAAAAAATTGCATTTATTACACATTAACCCAAATGCTATTACAGTCACCTCAAAAAATGCAGTGTTCTCCACTAATATTGGCACCCTTGCATGTATGAGCAAAGAATGGTAATGTTGGCGACGTCAGATTTTTAGTTTTCTGACCCCAAGAAGCAACTAAAGTCTGCAATTCTTTAGCTGTGATCCTTGGAGATTTTTTGGCCACTCAAACCATCCTCTTAACAGTGTGTTGATATATTATAGACACACATCACATCTTCTTCCATGTTGATTCATAACATTTCCAGTTGACTGGAACTTCTTAATTTTTGCCCTGATTGTGAAAATTGGCATTTTCAGTGCTTTTTCTTTTTTTCTTTATCACTTCTCATCTTGTGAAGCTCAACAACCTTTCGTGAAATATAAAATATCAATGACAATATACTTTAAATATATATTTTTTTTCATATTTTGTTGTATTTTTTAAACAATAAAAACATTTTCACAGCTTTTTTTGCTCATATTTACCAAGGGTGCTAGTATTAGTGGAGGGCACTGTAACTGTAAGAAAAAAAATCAATGGGGGAGGTCCCTGCCACCCCCTGGACTCACATTTGAACAAGATCCGAGAGAGAGAGAGAAATCTGTATTTATTTTTTAAGAAAAGCAGCCAATCTTACAGAAGCCTGATGCTTAATAAATGTCGCTGCAAACATGGGACCCCCATTTGTTTAATTAAACTAATTTGTTTTTAAATATTTTTCAAGTTACATTAGTGTACAAGTACAATTGAAAAACTTCACATGTACTTGCAAACAATTTTGTAAATATACCAGTTGCACAAGGGGAAAACAATAGAGATTCATTATGATATGAAATTCCCTTCAGTTACATATCTAAATGTCATTATTATTATAATAGTATGTATACTTTAATTACTATTTGTTGCACACATACTACACACAACTTAACACACAAATAAATTAATATTAGATTTATAAAATCTAATACATAAAATCTAAAACGGGGGACCAGGCACTGGGGTCACACAGGACATACAGCACCTAACATCTTCAGGGATGTGTTTGAGAAATATGGTTAAGTTTCTATAGTAAAATCAAACCATGGACATGTTCTGTGACAGTATGACCTCCAGAATGATAATACACATGGCAGGATGGGTTAAACAGGGCCTAAGAAATAACAATAGGTGACCTAGCTGACAGGTAGATAGAGGTGTTTGCCATCTGTACGTTTGTGAAAACATGGGTGGCGTTATCACCCCAGAGTAATTAATGTACTAGGCACCAGAACAACAAATATGTTCTAATGCTGCTCCATTGCGGTACATGCCGTTTCACTGCTGAGTGCCAGGATATGATGTAATATTCCGGTGCTCAGCATGAAGTGCCGGGACCGCGACCAAGTTGGAGGCCTCACTGGAGTCAGGGCACCGCTGAGGCGGGTGGTGGCAGGGATCAGAAGAGGGAGAGAAAGGGCAGCTGTGCGGTTGCTGAAAACGTTTTCATAAGCGACTGCTCGGCGTCCCTCTCTCTTCTCCGCTCCCTGCCGCCTGGGTGCCAGGCACCCCATGCATCCACCTCGGCATGGCCATAAAGCCTTATTAAGGTATTTTCAAGACCTTAAATGAAAGATAGAGGGGGGGAGAAGGGGGGTGGAGAGTTTAAGCCCAGTGTGTTTCTTATTATTAATGTATGATGTTTTTCCAAGTGTGTCAGCATCATGCAGTTTTTAAGTGCTAATCCACCTACTCTGCTGACTTTAACATTCGTGCTAACTTCAGAAAAATCATGCCTAGTATTGCTGCATGAGCTAACTCTTCTCAGAAACAATTGTTGAATAAACTAACAATTTGCATCATTTATGTGTTTTGCCAAAGTGGCATTACATAACAGACAGGGGCTCCCCAAAATAAATTGAGGGGTAATATAAAATAAACAGGGCATGAGATTCCCAGGCCACTAATTCCTGCTTTCTGGGAGTACGGTAATATCTAAAAGGGCACAAGTTACATAGCCCCCTCCCCCACAACTCCTATGCTGTAGAATTAGGTTTTAACCCCTTAGACATACCTTTATGTCATGCACAGGAGATCAGGCAGTCTATTGACAGCCTAGACTCTCCCCATGTGACATCCATGTGATAACAGCAGTTTACCACACTGAGCTGGAGGCCTTTGAGTTCTAGGACATCTTGGGGAAATCCAGAGAATGCAAAGGGAGTTAGACTATTCAATTTGAAGTATTGCTTTTTCATTTGCTGCTTAAAGTCTTTTTGTACCATTTTTCAGCAGCTTGGCTCCAAAAAGATGTGAGCCTAAAGCCAAACAATAACTAGGGCATTCCAAATTATTTACCTACTTTTTTCTGTGATGCCTTTTTGTAATAGTACATATTATTTAGTGAACATTGTATTTGCATGTAAAATTAAGCTAGCTAAAAGAAGAATGATTATTACCCAAGCCTTAAATACTTTTACCCAGCTATTTTTCATGTTACTTGTGTGCTTGTGCCTTATTTCCGCTTGTATCCCTCTGCAGTGGAAGGAGACAGCTTGATATCTGTTTCTCTATATGGTAGCGTCAGCCATAGCTGAATTCAGTGATGAGTTCACTCTAACGCCCTACAAAACACGCAAACTCACTCTAACACCTAATGGCAGCTTGCTACCATTGTAGCCTATGCATGCTGCCTAGCATGTGCTCCCGCTGAAAAAGAAATCCTATTAAAAAAAGCACATACAACAACATCAATTTATATAAATAGGTTTCTTTTTTCGTGAATGGGTTGATGAGCTTTTGTGGACAATAATTCCCATCATCCTTAGGATATTTTTCCCTTGGAAATTGTTAGCTATTTATAAGGTTGTCTCCTAAATGTTACTGAAGCAAAACCCTGCCAAGGGGAAAATATAATTTCCCAATCCCTGGCACTCAAAGTGTTAATTCATTTTTTCAATGAAATGTTCAAACAAACACAGCATACTAGATAATAAAACATCCTGTTCGCCTCTACAGTTAACAGGAACACCCCTGTAATTTTATTTACAGTAAGGAACCTTTTATTTCTAAAGGTTAAGAGAACAGTTCGCAAAGCCCTAAATATGGAAAAAAAATACATCTGTTATCCACTTAAAAATATATATTTATGACACATTTATGATACTTCATGCTACACCTAATAAGGCTTAACGTGATTTTTAGCATGATTACACCAGTTTTGTATACAGTTTCTCCTTAGGATGGTTTGAGAGTAAAATTTTACTTTTACAAACAGAATCTATTTTCCTTTTCATTAAGCTGTGCTTTCTGTCCATTTTTAATAACATAGTGGTTTATTCATTTGTAATAGTTGTATTAAAAAAATACATTTGTCTCAGATCAAAGAGGATTTAGTGTACAACTCAATAATATAATGTTGCAGATTATAGAGATAGTAATCCAACAGAGGGGGGTAAGAGGCCAACGGTGATTGTATTTTGTCTTTCAATATATTTATGTTAATCTTTCCGTTATCGATTTTGTTCATGTTGCTGTAATTTTGGTGTACAGATTATTATTTAAAAAGGATTAATGACCAAACAGTATTATCATTGTGGTGGTTTGAAATGTATGTGAACAGAAAGAACGGTGTGGGTAACAAGATGACGCATATCATGTCAGATTCAAAAATATTTTTATGTGAAGTATTTTAAAAAAATTAATGACAACAAAATCTATTTTTATATATTTTTATATTTGGGTAATAAGCCAAATATCATGCAAAATAATGCATGACAGTATATTTTTTTAAACAATGTTTTGCATACTACACCATTCAAAGAGGCTTAACACTGAGGTAACATTAAAGAGAATTACATGAATAATTCATGACATCACATTTCTTAATCTGCATGTTAATAAGCAAGGAAACCAAGAGTTTATTTTCTGGAAAAAATATTTTGAAATCATTTTGATTATGTGCATAATGGGGATCATTAATTCCCTTCGAAATTAAACAGATTTTTTTTTTCTTCTGACCAAACAAAAAACCTGTCTTGTTATTGAGCAAACATATTCAGCACAATGTGTTTCAACTCTACATTTCAGAAAGGGTAAACCTCCATGGAGATAGTAAATAATAACGAAATAAATACTAATCTGGGGCAATTCTGATAGATTTATAGAATTTCACTTCTGCATATAAACAATATCGGTTTAATAATGTGAGCACAAGAAGGATACATTTTTATTCATGGCTGTCACATATGATATATCTTTCTCCTTTTTGGGCACATGGGGGATGCGTGTTACATACAAGTACAACATGTAACATTTCCTGTAAAATAGAAGTAAATCAATCATAGCAGTTCCTTTTTTTCTTCTAGGGTATTCCATTAAACGTGATATAAACGTATTTGTACAACATTAACAATTTTGCACAGCAATTATTTTTTCTGTGTATCATTTCATGCTGTAGTAATTGTATACCTGCACCATCTGTGGCTTTCCTTCAAACAAATCTTCCTGTGGACAGCTCAAGGGCTTTTAGGTGAGGTCAGAGGAACCCCCCCGACAGAGAGAGGCACATATTTTTCTTGTAAAAATGAACACGATTTGGCATGTGTATATCAATGGCATCCGTTCCTATTAAAATAGCCTCTAAAAAAAAATGCAAGCGAATACATCACGTTTACATTTTAAAGGGCAATCAAACATAATGTTGGTGTCACACGACATAAAAATGTCTCATAAATGGGCTGTTACAGCTTCTCTGGCAATTATCATGTTTTATTGATCTACAAACCTGATTAATAAGTCATGGTCAAATAAAAAAAAATACAAAAAAAAAAAGAAAAACACGAACAGACGTTCTATTCTTCCTTGATTTACAAAACAACTGCTCTTTTCTGGTTTACAATGATATTTATGTAAAGGAACGCTATCTATCTATCTATCTATCTATCTATCTATCTATCTATCTATCTATCTTTCTATCTAGTTATCACTTATTATAGGGTTTCTTGTCGCTTTAATATATTCTATTGTTACTGAGGTGCATACTATAGCTCCATGCTCCAGAAGGCTCACAATATCTCTAAGGCTTTCTGTTGGTTGTGTGATATCATATTGACCAATCAGAAGCCTCTCCCAGAGGTGAGATTAGCTCTGTAAAAAAAAAAAAAGAAGAAAAAAAGGAGAATTTTTCCCTTCACTTTTTGGGGTTATTTATGCTTTCAAAATATAGTTGGCCACTGATGTGAAATTATCTTTTAAATCTTATTATATAAAAATAGGCTGATGATAACCTTTGATATTTTGCCTTATCTCTGCTGGCTGAATCTTTAAAGAATTGCTTCCCCGCACGGAATATTTGAAACCGCTATGTTCACACTGAGATCAGTTGTCTATAGTCACTGATTCACATCACATAAAAATGATTCCAGTCTTTTTTACAATCCCATCTTCCACCGCAGCCGTCATTGCTCAAAATGACATCCTAGGATTCAGAGATATTGCTATGTCAATTCGAGCTGCCTTGCAGGAAAATTCATCTAGTGCTACCAGCAGCCGACATACTGTGATTTTTTTTTTCTTCTTCCCTCTGATCAACCCCTCTGTATGATGTGTTATGCCTGTTAGGGATGCAACTGAAAAACCTTATAACCTAATTCTTTACGCTAGTACTCTAGACCAGAATTGCTACGTTTTTTTTAAAATTCTGCAAACATACTCGGTTGTTTTAATGAAGTGCAATACTGAAATCTTTGGTATAAATATTTCCATTTTCTATGCATGATGGTGGTAAAAAAAATCATACATTCCCTACATCTTATATACCCTACATATGCGTAAAATGAAAATGATTTTTTTTTGGACAGTAATAATTCATTGAAAAACAGCCCTAAAATAAATAAATAATTAAATAAACAAGAACAACAACTCTACTGCAGTTATATCAATATAACTAATATGGTATACAATTATACACTACAGCTTCTCCAATCCACACCACCTCAGTAGATTGTGTGCGCTACACTATTGACACTTGCAGCATGGTAGATGAGCCTCAATCTCAACCTTTGTTGCCTCTCATCACAATTTTTTGGGCTACCTATCAATAATTTATATGTGCCCTCCTACACACAGTCCCTCATCACACACTTCACCTCACCAAAGAGTGCCTTACCAGAGTAAAAGCACATACATATATACCATTGGTTCAACTTCCATATTTAGTATTCCATTCCTCTGATATCAAGAATACTTTAATTCTAATTAAATAATGCTTTAATGCAAAATAATTAAATTAACCCTTTATTCATCTAGGGATATTCCAATCCTGCAAACATATTTTTTTAAATGAATGCAGTGCATTGACGACCATACTTTCTATGTATAGATTGTAACTGGTGATGATCATGACTGTATATTGATGATATAATTAGGCTAGGAATAATTGGAAGTTATGAAAACTGGATAAAATAGACCCAAGGTCCTGAGAAAACAAATTCAATGTAATTGTATGGCTGTATATTTGGATTGCCCATTTTATTCTCAGAATAACCTTTCATGGTCTGTTGTGCTATTTCACCTGCTAGTATCCCTGTATAGTACTTTCACCTACTTTGTTACAGTTCATATATTTAAGAAACAGACTGAAGAAAACAATATAGGTGCTCTGGAGGTCAGTGGCTCAAGGGGAGAAAAATAAAATAGAATAGAAATGTTGGCCGTTCTCGCAATTAATCTTCTGAATTTTATACAGTCATTATCAAGAAGAGATTACGAAGAGACAATATTGCTTGGTTGGTTATTTAGAATAATTAGACCTAAAGGCATCCCAACCCAGTAGTCTCCATTTCATATTGTAGAAACGTATAAATAATGTATTTTCAAAACTTACTTTTGAAATCAAAGCATTGCTAAAGTCCAACTTGCTAATTCCCTATTACCAACTCTCAGGAGAGGTGAGTTGTTGCGAGTTTAAGAAGCAAGCAGCTTGTTACTTAATTAGCCCACAAGTTGCTAGCGCGTCAAAAATGTGTATTAGAACCTATACCTATAACGCATCACCTTTCAACACCATGTACACATGTGGGTAATAAAACAGCTTCATGGGGTATAGGACTCAAATATACCCCCTACTCTCATATTCTACCAAGTGGGATGGGAGAGTTTAAATTAAAAGTATCTTGTACACTTTAGAGAGGCATGGACCCCATCCCTCCATCCATGGCCTGTGTTTTAGCTGAGGACATGTGAGTTGTAAATCTCATATATTTATATACTGTTCAAAAGTTTGGGTCATAATTGCAAAAGGGTTTTCTAATGATTAATTATTTTGTAAACTTAAACTTGTATTAGGGAACACAACGTGCCATTGGAACACAGGAGTGATGCGAATGATAAAGGGCCACTGATAGGGCCACTGTACGCCTATGAAGATACTCCATTAAAAATCAGCTGTTTTCAGCTAGAATAGTCATTTACATTAGTAACAAGTGCGCTGTATTTCTGATCCATGTTCTGCTATTTTCATTGATAATATTTGCTTTTCTTGGCTAAGTGACCCGAAACCTTTCAACGGTAGTGTATAATAATACATATATATTTTATGCAAGTGGCAGCATGTCAAAGCATGTAACCTCAGTGGATTGTCAGTCAAGGTAACCCCTAACTCAACTTCTTAGTGAATAGCTCTCATTGTTGAAAACATATATATACCTTAACAAAATATATTGCGTGTACCTGTTCTTCAGTTCTGTTCTTTTAGGTCTGGTCACAAAAGCATTGTCTGTGACACAAAAATACTTGTTAAAACATTGTTATCTTTATTACATATCCTACCTTTGCTCTTGTAACAAATTGGACAGGGCAAGTTTCCTATGCAGCAATAACAGTTATTAACAAATGGCTATTTTTTATATAACCTGTAACAGCCTATTTAGATAAGACTTCCAAAATTGGCCCCAAAGGAATCAAGCAGAAAGATTCACAAACAAATACTGTCAATTTAACACTCAGATACCTTATTTTTTCCACCCCTAAACCAGTGGTATATCTTGGCTCTACCACTTACCTTCACAACCACCATCCTCTATGCTGAGCACCGGAATATGATATATTATATAGGTATATATATAGGGGTTTATGTATTGTATAACAACCAGTGTCTGTGGTATTCCAAACTGATGTATATATATATAAAACTGTACAAAATAAAGCTTGTATTATGTGCATAAATAATCCGTTCCAATGCGATTGCCTTCCTGCCAGTGATTGGACAAAGAACCAGACCATGGACATTCTGCAAGTCTGGAGCTGCAACTTCTCCTAAAGGTAATGTGCTCTTACTTTTTTTTTCTTCCTGTAGGGAATGAATGTATATGAAAAATAGTTATAAAGCACTTTAATATATATTCTTCTTTGGTGAAGCTGCATGGGACAGCAAACTGTCCCTTTAAATTGTATTTGCTTATAAACGAGTTCAATTAATGTTTTGAATGTGAAAGACCACCATTAAGTCGGATATATACACGCTATCTATTCACATGTGCAGAGGAGAGGAATGCACTCTGTACACGGGATAGTTAAGTCTATTTCTTTAATTTGTTTAGGTGTATCTGGAAATATTCATCATGTTGTCAAGAATACAATATGTACAGCATGTGCTAGGCAGCATACCTGATTTTGTGCAACCGCAACATTTGAATGCAAATTTGCAGAATGCTTAATTAGGCTGTTTACCAACTTGAGGTTGTTAAAAACCAAAATGACATTTTTAGGATAGAATATATTGTAATAGCTTTTTCAGTGACTGGGGTGGGCCGTATTTGCAAATCAGTGCTTCCCAGAATTAATAAGAAAACACTTTTTTGGTTTGGGTACCAAAAGTGACCGTTTTCAAAATTCCCCCGGTTTCATTTTGTCAGAATAGAGATCTAGCTTCTGTACACCTATCTACTGTTTATTTTTTCTAATGAAGAAGTTCGATTCATATTTTAAGTAACAGCTGAGGGACAATCACAAATCCCTCCTCCTGAATTGTTACTATTGTAAATATGTTGGAAATTCTCAATTTTAGCACCCTAAAAAACCCCAGAAAACCTAAATCGACTACGTTAAGCAATAGTATGTGTACATTCCCTGGGTCTCACAATTTTAATCAGCACCCCAGCTCACTAAATAGTGTCTAATGTTTATTGCATTTAGCTGGATATATACCCTTCTGAGGGTATGCCAGCAACCGATTATCATAATTATACCTGTTTCTATGGAAACCTTGGTCTATCAGCTTTGATTCATTATATTGTTATACCTTGTAGCACTTTCTAATTATTAGGTGCCATATAAAAGTATCAGTCACTGCTGTTACTATAGAAATGAGCTCAATATAGAAAAGTCTCAATTTTAACTCTTACACAACTGCGTTGGAAGGACGGCAAATTGTGTACACCCCCATTCGAGCACTTAAACATACAAATCTGAATTTTAGAGAAACTGGTTTGTCATATCTGGCCAGCAAAAGACCCCTGTGTATTACAATATGTATTCTTTTTCATTTTCCATTATATTACCAATAGAGCATTAATGTCCCCAAGTAATCATGCAGCCATCATACTTTACATATGTCATCGAAGCTGCTTCTGTCCTACACTGATATACAGAGGCACACAAAGGCATAATGCACATATACTGTATGTATAAATACATATAAGCATTATTATTGTTCTTATTATTTTATATAGCACCATCATATGCCACATCGCTGTACAATGCATAACATAACAATTTTACTTACAGAAGCAAGAAGTACAATAACAATAATAATACCTCATGCATTCCCATACCTCCCAACTTCTCCTTATGTTAAATTGGGACGTCAGAGGACAAAGCTAGGTAGGGAGCGCTGCTGTGCATGCGCACAACTCTGTACATGTGCAGTACGGTGGCCAAGGCACAGAAGAATGAAATCTAGTCCCAAATACTGCTGTCCTGGAAAGGTAGAGCTTGGCAGGGCAGCATGATAGTGTGGCAAAATCGGTTTGGGACAGTTGGGAGGCATGCATTCCCACAGAGATATCCCACATATACACACACACACCTGCATTCACGCTGACCCCATAAACATAGATCTAAGTTCCAACCTGTAGACTATCTCTCTACCTGTAGCTGGAGGTTGATGACTGGGGATCCTCTCACAGTAACCATAATTCTTGCCTTTTCCTTACAAACAGGGAGCCATGCAGCTTCCACTTACTGACCGCAACATATCCCATTGTACAGCACTACGGAATTTGATGGCGCTATATAAAACAATAAATGATCATAATAATAATCACAAGATAGGAAACTATTAATGCCTATAATGTTTCTCTGCAAATACATCTTCAGCAGGAGAGGCCCCCATGCACCAAGCAGGTTCCCACCTGGGCTCCCACATCACCCAGCACTAGAAGTACTTTATACATGCTCTGCAGTACAGAAATAAATAAATTGCCCCTTGCCCCGTTGTTAACTCACCCTGTATACACGACAGGCTAATCTGATGCTTATAGAAAACTACAGTAAAAAAAGAATAAAGAATGGTAAAGACTGGTATCTGAACTGCACAGGCAAAGAGTTAATGTGGCTGTTCTCATGGTATATCTAAAGTGGGATTCTAATAAAAATACATTTGTACATCATTACACGTGTTTTTCTTTAGTGTTATATAAAATATAAGATTTGGGAAAAAGTAGTAGACTAGCTTTAAATTCTTTCTCAAACTACCTGTAAGCTAGACGTTCTCCTCTTGAGATAGACACTGAGACATTATATTGCTTCCCAAAAGTCAGCATAGTTTGCAACTAAAATCATTTGAAAATATTGCTCTATAATGTTTTTCCACTGATATTTTTGATACAGCACAAATTTCATTCCCAACTGACACTACAAAAATCCAACTAGCATTATGTTATCAGTGCCAAGAGACCTAACATGTAATGTAATTAATGTAATACAATGTACTGCCCTAAGGCCAGGAGTGGTTTCTTCTCACAAAAATAAGCACAATCTCTCCCTCTTAGCAGAAAAAAATGTGTACAATCATCTTCATTTGGTAGTAAATATACAGTACTTATGGCAGCTGGAGAAATGCTAGGCAGACAGATGGAACTTGGTCTTCTTTCTACTTTTCATGACTTCATCTATTACAGCGGAATTCTAATTTAGAATATTTATTTATGTGCAGACATTGTTCACTAGTTAATTCAATAATCTCATAAATGTATATTTTATCGTTTAAGTAGTTTTGTTCCAAGGCCAACAAAATACACAAGTGCAAGGCATTAGAATGCAGGAATATGGTTGAGTATTGCGCATGACCAGCATGATATCATCATTACTGAGTGAGAGTAATCCTGTTTGTACTATGTTGTGCTGTCCTCCAACTGACCTTGATGGTGCAAGGATGTTGTCTTTTAAAAGTTCCTTATATCAGTGCATTTTATCCATGCACTACTGATTCCATTCATTACTGCCAGATGCAGTACAATCAATAGTGCATTTCTAACTGGGAAAAAAACATGTTATCTGACAACATAAATCGACTAAATACAGTAAGCATATGGCATCATTTTCCGCTGAACCAAAAATATACAAAAATTAATATTTAGTAAATTTTGAAATTTCTGCAGGCAATAATGAAAAGGCCTAAAATAACATCAAATTTCGGATTCTGCTGTGATTTAAAAATTTGTTACAAAGATTGACTTTGATAAAGTTGACAGTATTTAAAATGTAAAAGAATTAGGATTGAATGTAAAGGCTGTGAAGAGGGGCGGGTAGGCCATTGTCCCATGGGCTGCACTGTTTTGAAGGTTTTAGTCCAGTACCTGAAGCCTTTTCACATGTTTTACTTGAGATTCCACATGTGGCCATCATGGTGTATAGAGTTACAAGGACACCAGATAGCATTTACATGAATTTAGCATACTTTGTGTGCTCCTTGTATTTGTTTTAAAGCATTCCCTTTCTGAATGTATTGAGGAAAGTGAGCATAAAGTGTGTTGTCTGAATGTGTTTTGGACTGTTGTATTACTGGCCCACTTCGCTGGACACGCTTGGCTAATTGTTGCCAATCATCTCCTGAGAGTGATACAATAATGCTATTTGCATAAAGTAATGTAGTATCTCTCTTGCCACAGAAGTATATTTATGCAAAACAACCATATAGCAACACTAATATCACCATCAACTGGACATTAGAAATGTATGGGGTATGCAAAATGTTTCATACAATACATCAAGTTCATGTTAGCACTAATTAATTTGACTGTATTAAGTTTGAAGGGGCAGCTTACTGTCCCTGACACCCTCACAAAAGAAGAATGCATATTAAAGTGAACTGTGAGTTCTTAGCAGATGTAGAATCTGCAGCTTCAGAGCAGCCAGTGGTAGGAACTCAATTAAATCAACTGGAGAGCTTCCAGCACGTATGCGCAACGGTTCCTGAGTCATTGCTAGAGCTGACTGGCGGTAAGCATATTGGATGCCAGCAGATATGTTTGGCTGAATACATTTCCTATACAGAAGAAAGGTTGGGTAGATAGGCAATGTGGTAAATGCAAGCGGGGGAAATTCTGCGGTGACATTGTGAAACTTTAAAGGAATCTATCATTAGCATTTATGTGTCCACGATGGCTTGAGTGTCTCTTTAATTTAACTGTAAAATTTGCTCTGGAGGGGCTTAGAGAGAAACTAGGGACCTCCTATATTAACAATGTAGAAGAACATAATGGTTATAGCTAGGTAGCATTTATAACACTAGTGGCCACTCAATATCTTGTCATACTTACCTGAAAAATTCACAATGGCCTTTTTTAAGGAATCCAACAAAATAAGCAATGGAATATTTAAGGAATCCAATATTTTCGATAGCAACTTAAAAAGCATTATCTATGAAAAAATAAGAATATCAAATTGTCTCAAAAATACATTAATGTTAGTCATCCTGACATACTAGAGTTGTTGCATCTTTCCTGGACTTCTGTATGAAGCTCTTGCTTAAAACTGAGGCCACATAGAGATATTCCTTGTACAGGAAAATGTAGCAGGTGCTTTGACTGAAATAGCAGCAATACAATTATAGATGCAGGACAGAAAAGCTCCCAGGTGCATTTTAAAAGTACATTAGTAAAAACTTAATATGGAATTTACCATTAAACCCAAAACGTTTATAAAGATTCACAGCAGCATTGTGAATGCCAAATTTACTCTACCTGGCCATGGTAATTTTAATATCCCCATTCTGGATCTGCCACCAGAGCTAGGATTTTCATTTATGAACATCATTGTAGGTTTCAGTCAAGACGATGCCTAAATATTCAATGCAAGCAAATTGCACTTGGATACTTATTATAAAAGTATGTTTTAAATACATTCAGAAATGCGTTTCAGGTTAAACCTTATACATTAATTCATGCCCAGAGGTCTGTAATGACCATTATTAATCAGACAGCCTTCCATAATGAAGATGCCTGCATGAATATTTTGAGACAGATTCTGCAACAATGATGTTCCTTTATAAATGTAACATGTATAAATCATTTGTTTCATATATTTATATATAAAAATAGTTACATAAAGTTTTTTAAAGTGCATCTTCAGGTGATTGCGAAGACTGCAGTGTCTATTAGACAAATGGGACAAAAACGATTCAGACGCTTTTTTTGGCCCATTCGTTTTCTGTCAATGAATTACTTTCCCTGTTGGATGAAGATTGGGGTGCATTTTGAATTTGGGAATGAAATTCATTGCCTGGTGCCCACACTCTCACACTCTCATTCTCTCATTCACTCTCTTTCATACTCTCTAAATGTTTCCCTACGTTCTATGCAGGCCGCTTCCGCTTCAACTTCCACATCTTCTCTCTTTTATCTTCTATTTCATATCTTGGTACTCATCTCCACACACATAACCTGGAGCAAATGCCTGCCAACATCCTGTCCCCTAATTCTCCAGTTGGAGGTTTGCACCAGGTTATGTCTACAGAGATAGAAGATGAAAAAATAGAAGATGAAGAAGATGCGGAAGTGGAAACAAAAGGGGAAGTGTTTAGCAGAAAAGGTAAGAAAACATGTAGAGTGTGAACAAGAATGAGAGTGTGAGGGAAATGGTCGACAAATTTTGGGTAAAAATTCTGAGCCTTTTGCTTTATTTTGTCTGCTTCATGGGGAGTCTGGTCTCGTTTTTGTGGATTCATGCGAATCGCCAATCAGAATACATAAATCTAATACCTGTGTACAGGGACGGCCCAAAGCAAAATGCCGCCTGGGGCGAATTTTAAATCTACCCTTCCTCTCCCTCCGTCCCTGCCGCCTCCCTCCCATTATCTACCTTTCCTTCCCGCCCCTATTATCTACCCTTACCCCCCCCTTGTACTTACCTTTCAGCAGTCCTGCGGCGAGTCTCCTTGTTCGGTCTCGGTGCCGGCTTGTAATGCTGAGCGCCGGAAATGAGCGCCGGCACTCAGCATTACAAGCCGGCACCGAGACCGAACAGGGAGACTCGCGGCAGAGGAGAGAGAGAGGGGCGCCGAGCGGGTAATAACAGCTTGGTAAGCGAAAACCACTCGCCGCCCCTTTCTCTGTCTTTCGCTTTAAAAAAAAAAAAGGGGCTTGGGGCGGCAAAGTGCCGCCCCTTCAAAAGTGCCGCCTGGAGCGGTTGCCCCACTCAGCTCCATTGTCGGGCCGGCCCTGCCTGTGTATCTCTCTCTCATTCTACTGTGAAAAGGAAACATAACTTCAAATTTGTAGGGCTGCCACTTCTGGGCCAGGAACTTTTTGTTCCTTTTGGTTTGAAAAAATGCACAGAGTACTTTAATATGCATTCTTCTTTAAAGGGGATGTCTGGACATTATGCTGTCTCTTTAAGGCAGTCCAGGCATGAAGTTCTCAAGTCACTGGGTTTCCGACCCATCAGCTAAAGAGTTATCCAGATGTGGACCACATTCTTGCCATTGCTGGAATATCATGAACTGTACCTGATTAAGCCTAGGAATAGTAAAATATACTTCTTTTAAGAGTAATCATAACACAAGATTTAAAGCCATTCTCAAGAGAGAGAATTTTAAACAAATTTGTACATTAAAAAACCCTCACGTAGTCATCGTTTTCACCGCCTCTGCATAATCACATTTCTTGTTTTAATACTCAAATATGAATTTTGCCAAACACTAATACTTTTTTGTAGGGAAACAAGGCATCATAGCCCAGTTCCATTAAAAATGTTCACATGAAGCATAATGCAAACACTCCATTTTAGATTAATGTATTGTAGTACAAATAAGCAGCTGATCAAAGCACAGTTTTCAATATAAGGTCTGCCCTAACTTTTGGAATTGAATTTATTTTTTTTAAACAAAAGAATAAATAATTTTCAAACAAATATACAAATATCCATGATTTTCACTTTTTCAACACACACAGCTTTTGATAAAGAAAAAAATAACTACTTTTTTCTTCAAGGATTTTGCAAGGAGGAAGCAAAACACATTTCCAGCAGGTTGGTTTAACCTCAAAGGACTTCAGAAAAATTTAGAATAGTGAGTAGCTGCAGCTTCTGAACATTAAAGTCTCAGGCTTAAAAGATTTCTGAACATGTATAAAGCATAGACAATTCCTTTAATATTCTCCTGTTAGAAGCCATGGAATAACAGAAATGTCACAAGTCCTTTTGCTAATAGTACATTCAATCTTACTGCAAGAATAATGGATAAATTCAGTTTTCATGTTTACCTTTATGTAGAGGTCTGCAATAAATTCATTCTTGTACTTTTTTTTTTCTGTATATGGAAGTGAAATCTAAGTTTTACATATCATGTATAAGAATAACATTACTGTATGTTGTTACATTACAGTACATAATACTACTGTAAGTGTGAGTACTGAGTTTATTTGATCCAAGCAATGTTTAATAACAATTCGTATTTCTAATCTTAACCCTTTATGACTTGTTGTTAAGTACTACTGTTCATGATAATTATAATTTCTGATACTTTTTGATTTATTCTCATTTTATATTTCACCCCACTCCTGTTGACTCCAAAGTTCCATGGAGGTTGCTGATCCTTGCCCACGTTTGTCACAGTTGGTATTTTCTTCATTTCATTTTGCTGTATTTAGCTTCACATTGCTATACATTTATAGCTCTTACCACATTGCTTTGACAGTCCATTGACAGTAATGTTTAAAGAACAACTCTGTTGCAAAGTGATCATTATAGATCAGTCAGCAGAAACATTCTATTGGTTGGTATAGTTCCATTTTTACCACTTTTTATGGCTTCCAAGGACTTGACTGCCTATGCCTATTACCTCTACCCAAACCCCTTAAATAAAGACAGACACCAATATGTGGGTAGGGCATTGGCCACAGCTTTATTGTCCCATGCCAGCATAAACAACCAACACAAACATTAACCAAGAACCCGCCAGCTTCAGGGACCAGCCCTGCAGGCGGTTCTCACCCCAACTTGCCATGAGCTGCCCGCTGGACCCGCCTCCCCAAGCCCAGATCAGGCACCTCTTCGGGTAACATAACTTCCACGCTGGCCAACGGGGGAACTCTTCCGCTGCTGTGACTACAAATAATGAGAAAACACAGGGCCGGCCCTATAATGAGGCAGACTGGGGCAATTGCCCCAGGCGGCACTTTAGAAGGGGCGGCACTTTGCCGCCCCAAGCGTTTTTTTTTTTTTTTTTTGTAGCGGAGGAGAGAGAGAGAGGGGCACCGAGTGGTTTTCGCTTAGCCGCTCAGCGCCCCTCTCTCTCTCTCCTCTGCGGCGAGTCTCCCTGTTCGGTCCCGGTGCCGGCTTGTAATGCAGAGCGCCGGAAGTGGCGTCAATTTCCGGCGCTCAGCATTACAAGCCGGCACCGTGGCAGAGCAGGGAGACTGTTTAAAGGTAAGTACCGGGGGGGGGATCGTATGGCGTCGGCGAAGTTTAAAATGCCCCCCCCCTCGGCGGGGGGGGCGGCGTTTTAAACTTCGCCCCAGGCGGCGTTAAGTCTTCGGCCGGCCCTGAGAAAACAAGAAACCAGCAACAATAACAAAATATGCAATACATCTATGGCCGCATAAGACTAGAGGTAAGTATGCAAACCCTTAGTACAAAATGGGGAGCGTTCTTGTGCCTTTTCCTTTGAAAATTGTCACAACCCATCTTAAACATTTACATGTTAATTATAATGCCACATTTTTAGCTAAATATCAGACAGATTGTATTGATTGTATCTTGATTTTGCGTTGAAGATATTCATAACCGTGTTCCTGTCACGTTTTTTGTCTGTAAGCGGCAAAACACAATATTTTTCAAAGGACTTTACTCTTTCTGTGACAGGTTTTATTATTTGGTGATAATATAAGTTCCTCTTTCTTATGTTGAAACAAGAAAGTAAGACAAGATAGGCAGAAATGAGTTTAAGACCTAATTAAAAACATCTTTGATAAAGAAAAAAGGCTCTCACATCTAAGGAATGAAACACAATCCCAATTATCAATTCCACTTAATTACTCTAACCTGGAAGCAACAGAAAAGCCTTTGGATATAACATTGTTAAATTTTAATAGAGATGCTCGTGTTTTTAAATTTATGGAAATCGGTTTGTAACTTTCCAAGAAAGTTCAATTTCTCGCTCCCATTGGATGTTTCAATTGAATTTTTTAAAAAAGTCAAAAATGAAATATATAAATAATTCATAGTAAGGAGAATCACTTGAGGTGCTCTTATAATAATGTTCTTGTTTTCTGGATAATGTTTTATAGCAAATTAACCGCATGTTTTTTTATTTTATTTACACATATCATTTCAGCTATGTATTTTACCTACACATAAATAGACTGAAATCAATAACTTTATTTTTATGGTCTCATAAATATATATATATATATATATTGTGACAGAAAGGCCGGTACAATAGTGGATGGGCGGTATATACGCCCTACTCTGGCTAACTTTGTCTGTCCTTATGTGTAAAATTGAAGTCCCAGGGAAAGATGTTGTTTGACTACAAACTGCATTACTGGCAGTTTGCAAAACATGGTAAGGGTCCCTGGGGCGGAGCATCTGGAAGAGCAGGGTGGGCCAGTGCTCCAACAGCACTAATTGCTGTCCAGAGTCTGCATTCTGGACAGGAGCTCCACAGGTGTGGACTAAGTAGCAGCTCACCTGTGGTTGATTAATTAGCAGGCAGAGGGTAAAAGGAACTGAGCCTGATTCAGGAAGAGGCCATTGTTATTCCAGCTGGGAGAGCTGAGGAACTGAGGAGTGTGGTTTCTCTCTGAAAAGCCATTTGATGGAAACTTGTGACTTGTTGGAAGGTGAATGTTTGGAGCTCTTTTATACTAAGTCAGTGCTCAAGCAAAGACTGTAATCCTGTGCTGCTTATAACTGCTGCTGTTTCTTCCTGTAAAATAAACATTGATACTGAGCTGGATGTATCCTGGGCTTCATTTACCCTAGAAGACTGTGGTAACAACCGAGATCCTTGACAAAAATCCCAAGGAAAAGGGAGGCCTGTCGCATATGGTGGAGATTGCGGGCATCCACGTAAGTCTGTGGGTAGAAGCCATTTACAGCTCACCATGGAGGAAGTTATTAAAGCACTGATCCAGTCTACTTCTGCACAGCAGGAAGCTAATAGGAGAGCTGCAGAAAATAGTGCAGCCCTACAGCAGCTGGTGCTGGCTCAAGCAGAGAATGCTATGATAATGGCCAAAACACAGAAGGAAAGCACTGAGACCTTGGTACAGCAGATTGTTATGACACAAGCGGAGGCATTCAGAGTGACCCGTGAGGAACAGCAAAGCGCTACCCATGCGCTACAGCAGGAGATTCACGCTTTGTCTGAAAAACTGAACTGGGACTCTGAAGGGACCTATCAAGGACCCAAGGTGATTCGGGCAAGTCACTATCTTCAAAAGATGACTGCAGTAGATGACACTGAGGCATATCTTCTGGCTTTTGAACGCACAGCAGCGAGAGAAGGATGGCCGGCAGCTGAGTGGGCAAGCATACTGGCACCGTTCCTGAGTGGAGAACCCCAGAAGGCCTACTATGACTTGGAGCCAGCACAGGCCAGTGACTACAGCAAGTTGAAGGATGAAATCCTGGCAAGGCTTGGAGTAACCTCAGCAGTACGTGCACAAAGGTTCCATTCATGGTCATATTCCTCTGACAAAGCTGCAAGATCCCAAATGTTTGACCTAATACATCTGGCCAGGAAGTGGTTACAGCCGGAGGTCAACTCAGCTAGTCACATTGTGGAACTCTTAGTAATGGACCGTTTTTTGCGGGGCTTGCCTCCCACTCTGCGTAGATGGGTTAGTCAAAGTGACCCTCAGACAGCAGACCAATTAATTGCTTTGGTGGAGAGGTATGTAGCTGCAGGAGAACTTGCACGTCCTGTTTCAACTGAGCAATCCCGCAATCAGAAGATCCAAGATCCTGGGAAAGCTGGTAAGACTGTTCATGATTTAAGGGGTACTGAAGAACGGCAGGTATATGCACAAGACACCAGAGACGCTATTCCAGGAGTCAGAGCCGCATTCAGACATAACAAACCTGGGAAAAGAACTAATTGGGGATATGACTATGTTATCAAATGTTATAAATGTAACGAGGTTGGTCATACAGCCAAGGACTGCCCACTCAACGACGAACGTATGGAATGCAATATGGGGGAAAATCCATGTTCTCTTTATCAATGTGTTGGTTCTGCTAATAATGATAATTCTCATTGGTGTTATGTGAATGTAAATGGGAAAAAATGTTAAAGCTGGGGGTAATTGAAGAATCCCATAGTGAATGGAACAGTCCTATTGTGCTGGTTCCAAAACCTGACGGCACTATAAGATTTTGTAATGATTATCGCAAGTTAAATTGCATTTCAAAATTTGACACGTATCCGATGCCTCGCGTTGATGAATTGATAGAAAGGCTGGGGAAGGCTCGTTACCTGACGACCCTAGATTTAACAAAAGGATACTGGCAGGTCCCACTCACTGAACAGGCAAAGGAAAAAACTGCTTTTTCAACACCAAATGGTCTTTTTCAATATACTGTATTACCATTTGGGTTACATGGGGCCCCTGCCACTTTTCAGAGGATGATGGATAAGATTCTAAGGCCTCACGTCCGTTATGCTGCAGCATACCTCGATGATGTTGTTATCCATAGTACAGACTGGGAATCTCATCTCCCTAAAGTTCAAGCTGTACTTAATTCTATTCGCTCTGCTGGCTTAACTGCCAATCCTGCCAAGTGCACTATTGGCCTTGAAGAGGCAAAGTACTTGGGCTATTCGATAGGGAGAGGGTTGGTTAAGCCTCAGTTGGCAAAAGTGGAATCTATACAAAACTGGCCTCGACCACTCACAAAAAAGCAAGTGAGGGCATTTTTAGGGTTAACTAGTTATTATAGAAGGTTCATTCGTGATTTTGCTACTATTGCAGCCCCTTTAACTGACCTTACAAAAGCAAGATCCCCGGTTTCTGTTAAGTGGTCTCCAGAAGCTGATCAAGCTTTTCATACTTTAAAAGGAGCTCTCTGTGCTCAGCCGGTCTTGGTAACTCCAGACTTTTCTAGAGAATTTATGGTACAAACTGATGCTTCTGATGTTGGCTTGGGGGCTGTCCTTTCCCAAGAGTACCAAGGTGAAGAACATCCTGTTTTTTATTTGAGCAGAAAACTAAACCCACAAGAAAAGAATTACTCCATAGTAGAGAAGGAGTGTCTGGCGATTAAGTGGGCTTTAGAGGCTCTTAGGTACTATCTTCTGGGGAGGAAATTTAGATTAATTACCGACCATGCTCCTCTAACATGGATGTCTCAAAATAAAGAAACAAATGCAAGGGTAACCAGGTGGTTCCTCAGTTTACAACCCTTCAATTTTACTGTGGAACACAGAGCAGGTCTTAAACAAGGAAATGCGGACGGGCTCTCCAGGGTACACTCCTTGATATCCATGGTCGCTCACCCCTGTAGGAATGAGCTGGGGGGGAGGATATGTGACAGAAAGGCCGGTACAATAGTGGATGGGCGGTATATACGCCCTACTCTGGCTAACTTTGTCTGTCCTTATGTGTAAAATTGAAGTCCCAGGGAAAGATGTTGTTTGACTACAAACTGCATTACTGGCAGTTTGCAAAACATGGTAAGGGTCCCTGGGGCGGAGCATCTGGAAGAGCAGGGTGGGCCAGTGCTCCAACAGCACTAATTGCTGTCCAGAGTCTGCATTCTGGACAGGAGCTCCACAGGTGTGGACTAAGTAGCAGCTCACCTGTGGTTGATTAATTAGCAGGCAGAGGGTAAAAGGAACTGAGCCTGATTCAGGAAGAGGCCATTGTTATTCCAGCTGGGAGAGCTGAGGAACTGAGGAGTGTGGTTTCTCTCTGAAAAGCCATTTGATGGAAACTTGTGACTTGTTGGAAGGTGAATGTTTGGAGCTCTTTTATACTAAGTCAGTGCTCAAGCAAAGACTGTAATCCTGTGCTGCTTATAACTGCTGCTGTTTCTTCCTGTAAAATAAACATTGATACTGAGCTGGATGTATCCTGGGCTTCATTTACCCTAGAAGACTGTGGTAACAACCGAGATCCTTGACAAAAATCCCAAGGAAAAGGGAGGCCTGTCGCAATATATATATATATATATAAATATTACTTAAAAACCAATGTCCCATTGTTCTGTTGGACTAAACAAATAACTTAAAAGAGTCTATTGTTAATCAGGTGGTACAGTGAATAGAACCTCTATAGAGGGGAACAATACGTATTGCAATGCATATACTGACAGGGTGGTATATAAGCAGAACAGTCTCCCAGAAGAAGTGGTAGAGGCAAATTCAGTGAGGGAATTTATATACACAGGATAGGCATATGACCAAGGATCGATTAAGGTACGAGTCTACATATGGAAAAACGTGGAGACTAGATGGGGTTAATGATTCTTATCTGCTGTTAAATTCTGTGTACGTATGTTAAGGAGTTAGGAACCTACTAGACAGGGTCAGCGCATTAAGATAGGAAACAAGCTCTGTAATATAAAGAATAATGGATAATGTCAACACAAAGAGGAAAATCCCTAAGTCTTAAAGACAGGAGTCGAAAGAGGTGTAGGGCGTGAGTAGACAAAACAATTAATGGAAATGTAACCATGCATAAATTACCATATGTTTGCAATAATTAATGAAACGTTAAAAATTTCAGTTAGAAATAAATGTCCTGGGGGTAATATATATTTAAATATGGTGAAAGGTGTAAAGCTTCAAACAACAAAGCAATACACAAGCACCCCGTGATGGTTATCTTTCTCTCAAGTAATGCTTTTCAAGTATTTAAATAAAAAAAAAAAAAAAAAAAAAAAATCAGCTAATATTGTAAATTCTTATAATCTCTTAAAATAAAAAAATACTGAAACCCCTTCAATTTACAAAGATAATGTACTGCAAACACATTCAGAAGACGCTGATATACACGTGAAAATATTTCAACATTTATTTAAAAATATCACAGCTCATGGGTTCTATGGTAGATCTTTGTGCAACTTGGCAAATAGTGAGGTTCATCCAATGAACCATGAAACATTGAATAAAGCCTATAATGCATATATATAAAGCAACTGAAATAGGGATCAGTTATGTTTCTCAAAAACTAGTTGCAGACCTTCATTGTGCATCAAATATGTACCCACTATATTGTAAGTATTTAGCTCAGCAAACAATGTAATTACATGGACACAAATATGATGACTTATGACCGATGTTCTAAATTCCAAAATGTTATGAACCCAATGAATTAATAGGCTGAGTAGTTTTGCCTACTTGCCTTTTGGCGTCCCAATGAAATAGACAGAAATCCGCCCTTCAACTGCAGACATTGCCAGTTTATCCCATAGGGAGCAAGGTTGTATTGGGACACCTGAGCATTATACCAAAAGGGACTTTTATGACATCACATTCTAAATATATAGGCATTAAAATGTAGTTGGTCCTCCTTTTCCTCTATAACAGCTTCCACTCCTCTGGGAAGGCTGTCCACAAGATTTTGGAGTGGTTCTGTGGGAATTGTTGCCCATTTATCCAGTAGAGCATTTGTGAGGCCAGGCGCTGATGATGGAGGAGGCCTGGTTCGCAATCTCCATTCCAGTTCATCCCAAAGGTGTTCAGGGATCTCTGCGGGCCAGTCAAGTTCTTCCACACCAAACTCATGCACAGTCATGCTGAAACAGAAAAGCACAAAGTTGGAAGCATAGCATTGTCCAAAATGTCTTGGTATTCATCACATCACTAGATGATTATAAAACTTTTATGGGCATGATGTATATGCACCTAGGACATGCAGTGCTGTTTAATTCTATGGGTTCGATTTAGTTACATGTGGAAAACAACCCAATGGGTCTTTCATGCTTTCCTATGTGTTCATTTAGCAGCCAAGCAATCAGGTTCAATAAATTCCCTTTTATGATATGATTTTAGTTGTTGTGTACAGTCTAGTAAGCCTTGTGATTCCAACAGCAAACGTGACATGGAAATAGATAATTATTTCATGAATAACATTAATTCTATAATGCAGTGTCTAGGACACCAAATATCACAATTTGTTTATCTGCTATGGTTTCAATTGTTTAATTATTAAAATGTTATATAGACATCATTTTTCTATTTGATTTAAAAAGTGCCATGATAAACATGGGGGTATAAAATCTGAATTTTACTCAGTACAGGTTGTTGTACATGTGAATGAATACTTACTAGACAAACCTAAATAAATAATTCAGTAGCAGCTTGTAACGGGAAAAAATGTCTTCCTTCTGAGGGAAATGCTTTTCTTCCACTTGGAAGGAGACCTGATTCATCCCTACATCTGCCTTTTTGGTTTCAGAAGAACTACCATCAGCTGTGCACATGCTTGATTGATTTTCTTTCTTTCTTTCTCAGCTAGAAGGCATATCCCCTTCTCTTTCCTATTTCATTTTGACTTGTAAAGACATCTGCATGGTATTGCTTTACAAAGCTTTGGTGGCCAATCCTACAGTGAAGGGGTTAAACAAACGTCAGGACATTTTGAGCTTTATTGCGTACAACCGTGAGATTCAATTTCATCTTATTTGGGTTAAATGGTTATAGCTTAAAATCATATAGGCTTCAATAAATGATTTGAGCAATTCTGAATGCAGTCTGAGCAGATTTAGTTTGAAGGCTTGTATCTAACCTGCTGATAATAACAGCTTGCAGTACAAGCAAGGAAACCGAGTGCATTTAATAAAAATAAAACATCAAGTGGGTGCTGAATCAGAAATAGTTTACATTTTTTTTTTCCTATTTGTATTTATCCCTGGAGGCAGTGTCGGTGCAGCTGTGATTATCATCTTCCAATCTATATGCCTCAAAATCAACCTTTCATATAACATCAAACAACTGCGGTGATCGATTGATACAGTCATGGACGTTTCTGAGTTCGAAGATTAATGCAAGTAGCTTGCTAAGATTGTAAGCGTCTGCATAAAACTAGAGCAAGAGACATCTCCATGAGCCGGTAGGCTATAAAACATCTAAAGGGAAGGGCTAGTTTAGCTGTGAGCAAGTAAGCAACACTTAAGGTACACGGTAAAGAGAATACCAAAACCAAATTATCAGTTTTCTCTAATATGTTCGGTGATCAGTAGATCTTATCTTCAGTTTTGTTCATGAATGTGGACATGTCAGCACATGTACCATTCTGGCATGGACCGGAAGTGATATCATGTTTTTGGTGATCATGACTGGAGGAGGGCTTAAATGGAAGCCCTTTAATCCCTTCCCCCCAAGACCCCAATAAACAGACATACACCAAATATATTTAACAAAATAACGTATTCATTTCTTTATTAACAATTTAATTAACAGTCACCTATGGAAATATTTTGTCCACGATCCCGTCCAACTTGAATCTCCACGCTGTGACACTAACCACAATTTAACTTGGTTCAATTTTAAGTCACCAAGGGTCAATACCATTAACTCTTTGTAAACTTTACTCACATATTCTGGGCGCTTAGTCAAATGCCCTTTAACAATTAATCAACCAACACCAAACTGAAACAATAAACGTCAATGAATAATACCAGCTGCCATAGGCATGTAAATTGGATCCCCGCTGTGACTGCCGGCATCCCTTGCCCGTCAGCCCATGGCACCAATAGGAATCCCAAGGCCCCCAGCCCAAGGAGTGTCTTGCACTTAAACCCGAAGGCTTGTGCACCACAAGCCACAAACCCCTAAAGGTGATTAGCGCTTGCACCATGCCAGCATAAAACCTCCAAAACAAACAACATCACCTAAAAAGGGGGGAGGGTGGGTGGCCCCTTTTTGAGTTAGTGAAAATAATGAGGCACAACCCTGCAGGGAGCCCAACTTATAGCCTCAATTACCCCCAGGGGGCTGTCCCATGGGGGCCATTGACCAACCCCGTATGACCCCTTAATCAGCTATTTACATATAGCTGAACTGTTGCTATCAAACCAAAAGCGCAAGGAATGTGGGTGCACCTAGGCCCCCACAGTCATGGGCCCCTATGTCCACTATTTATACCCAAACCAAGAACGTTTGAAGTAGGACTTGGGTGTTATGGAACCCCTTCTAATGGACCACTCCTGTAGAAACATTTAGATGCAATCATCTGCTCAATGATTTTCAAGATGCATTAAGGTACTTTTGATGAGCACCAAAAGACTATAGTAAATATTTCAATGAAAAAAAAATAATAGGACTGTCCCATTTCTGAGGTTTCTACCTTAGCCCATTAAGGTATATAACTTGCGTAGTGTGTGATCGTGATTTTCCGGTATAGTACTAAGAACCAGTTGCTTTTTTTGATTAAACAGCTATGCTAGAGGTCTAGGTAAAGAAACACATTCCTTTTAATATCTTCTAATAAAACATAATGTAAAACACAAAAACAGCAATTTAAAATATTTTGTTTAAAGCATCCCATCTGTTCGACAATTGTTGCAACTGTTCACTTAGCATATATACTTATCAGTGTTCCCCCAAGCAACTATTTTCTGTGATTTTGTGATATCTTAGTTTTAAAAGAATTACAAGTGTCTTATTGCAGCAAAAAAAAGCCAAGTCTCATACTGACTGCACACATTAAATGTGCTAATTTATCTAAAGTTCATACAGTAAAGTACTGTTAAAGCCTTAAGATCAACAACTGATTCTAATTTTACTGGTGATAATTTTCTAAAGCATTGTCCATTTAAAAGAATAGGCCTCGGAGACAGTCCTGGACACGTTGTCTGGCACACCAGGTTAATGCCCAGTAAGCTGGTGGTCAACAGATCTGCCTACTTAATTGTATTGAAATTCCAGCAGCAGAGTGGGTCTTGCAGTGTGTGCGACCTCTGGTTGGATACACACAGCTGCATGCTGGGAAAGTATAAAAGTGTAAAGTGGCGGCCATTGGCCTTAAAGTGACAGGGCTGCTTAGTCACTCCCAGTCCATGGTTGAGATGTTAATAGCACTGAGAAGAAAATCATGATATTATATGTAACATTATAGCATACAAACATTTTCTGACTATAGAAGATCACAGCTTATAAAGTATGATATGTGCGGATATTTTAATTTGATATTCAGAAAAGAAAGTTGCCCAGCCATTTACTACTTCCGTTGGTCTGTTTTGCAACATTTATAGTGTTTTTATTTTTGTCTAATGACTTTATCAGAATTTAATTCTTCAGCCTCATCAATCTGGAAGACACGCAATGGGATCTACCGTCTATTGAACAATTAGTGACACAGGTGGTATGTACTGTATGATGAATAAAAATAGATGCCTGGGGGCCCTCTTACATTAATGTCCTCCCATGTTGAAAGAGGGGCAAGAGGGTCAAGTGTCCTAGTTTGTATCCCAAAGTGAAGTGGCAGCATATGCAGGCTATACTGTGTCTTGTCCATTACTCATTGGTGTGTTGTGAGCCCTTCTTGGTGACCATTCAGATTTTGGTCTATGTCTAGCATTTTCCTACAGCACACTCTATGGCTACACCCAGGCCTGACATAAGTGGGGTGGTACACACTGTCTGTTTGTAGGTGGTGGCATGACCATCCTATTGCTTTGTAGTTGGCCCTCTGGCTCCTTTTGTGATGTGTCTACAGGGTCTATATTGGGGAAAAATATAGGCATCGATTACAATCAACAACTACAACAAATATTTAGGGTTACATTTCAAAATAGGCAAAAAAAGGTGTATTGATGCTTGCCAGCATAAGATTTTATCAAGCTTTTTACCTAGCTTAACGTTACATGTACAAATGCTTGGGGTCTACCTGTTTCTTCTAGAGAAAAAATAGTATTCTGCATAATCTATTGTATTGCATGGGTATGGGCTTATTACAACAATACATACTTAGTTCTGCAGGCATTAGCTATAATACTTAGATGTTGTGGAAAGTGCTATTAATATCCAGAAAAATGACAGGTGACTGTATCTCCAGAACCCAACCAGGAATTCAGGTGAAGGGACTGTGGAGTAGCAGTTCCTCTGCCCAGGTATTCAATGTGATATCAGGATGGAGGCCCTCCATATGTAACCAGCACGTGCTTGTTAAAGTCACGCTTCTTCTTTTTTTAATGGCCTCCTCTGTCTTGACTGTGGCTAGACTGATTGTAGCTTCTTTAATGTGTCAAAATACCCTCATCTTTTGGTCATTTACTCCTTTGCCATTGATGAGTCTGCCTAAACATTGGGTCCATGAGCTTGTCATCATCATTGGCATTATCATCATCATACTTCTCCTCCTCTTCATGTATTCGCTGTGAGACAGCATTGATGATGAAATAAAATAGAAATTTCAGTATTAAAAAAAAAACAGAACCCACAAAAAAATTATTATTAGTTATTCAGCCATGGTCCAAAAGTTATGCAGGTGTTTATACAGGTCATTTTGAAAAGATGTTGCAAAGTTACTGTCCTGTGATTTGCTGAAGCCAGACTTTACTGACAACATTGTGATCTAACATCAATTAGAGGTTTTATGTGTAGTGGTTGAGACATGATGATGAATAACAGATACCAGACATGTGCATGTCTTTGACCAGTTTTTGAATTTATGCCTTTTATATTTAGGTCATGGTACCAACCCCATTTCGACCCCCAAGTTTGCTAATGTAGCCTGACATGATCAATGCCTACTAATCCATATTTTACTACTAAAAGGTGATCCACATTGTGGTGAAGTTGGTAATTATATTATGCCTTACTCACTGGTTCAATTGCCTTAAAGGCATTTAGTTTAAAGGTAAGTTGGGACTTTATCACAGGAAGCATATATAATCAATTTTCTGTGTGCCCCTCTGCTACCTCCACATTCAGGTAAGCAATAACTTTATGGGGGGGTATAATCACATACATAAGGTAAATGAGGTATACATGATATGGTACATAGGTGGGGTTTTAATACATGTTATTTTTAAAAACAATTATTTTAATATTTTATATAAATATATTATATAAATATATTGCAGAAGGTCTTGATGGTAAGGTATGTCTTTGTTGATGACACCAAGACTTGCAACCGCGTTGGTGTTCCTCGAAGGATAAGCCAAATGGCAAATGATTTAGGTAAACTTAAAAAAAGTCAGAGCTGTGGCAATTGACGTTTAATGTGGATAAGTGCAAGTTAATGTACCCGGGGAATAAAAAAACCCAAGGGCACAGTATAGAAAATGTTGATATGTCCCAACATTTGATACTTTTGGTAATTATTTCAGAGGACTTAATGGTAGGCAGACAATGCAGTAGAGCAGCAGGAATGCCAGCAGAATGCTTGGTTGTATAGGGAGAGGTATTAGCAGTAGGAAGAGGGAAGTGCTCATGCCGTTGTACAGATCACTGGTGAGACCGCACTTGGAGTATTGTGTACAGAACTGGAGACCGTATCTCCAGAAGCATATAGAAATGTTGGAGAAAGTTCAGAGAAGGGCTACTAAGATGGTTCATGGATTGCAGGATAAAACATTCCAGGAAAGGTTAAACGATCTTAACCTATATAGCCTGGAATAAAGATGTTTTAATGGTTTAATAAATGTCTCTTATTCTGTACTCCAAATATGGCAGCTTGTGAAATTGCGTGCATTTTTTAAATTAGAGCTCGACCAAAATCTTCACATCAAAACAGCACATGAGTAATTGTCCTCCTACCCTTTCTGACAGCACTTCAAACTGCCTCTGGTCCATCCTCCAAACTGCTATGTGGATCCAGAAGGGAAATTGGGTGAGATTAGACTCACACATCACTGAAATATTTTGATGTCTTGGCAAGACAGATATATCTGGGGTATGGATGGTGAATAAATCATATTAAACGTAATTATTTCTTTTACATATACTTTTGACCTAACAGTATGTCTTCCATGATGACATAAATATATGGGCAAATATTTGGTTGTCCCTAAAGAAAAAAATTAAGGTCAAAGGCAAAATAAATAAGACATTTTAATGTGACATATACAGTTTAAAAAATATATTTTTCACATAAATATATTCTATTATATATTCTATAAATATATTCCATCCATGAAATATAAGTAGATTAACACACAGCAAAACAGATTAAACAAATAAACATAAGACACACAACTGTGCACCTAATGCAAATTTTCTTTTTCTACAAGCAAAGGATTTCTTGTAATGTTCTCTGAATCCCTGGTCCTAACATCCATCTCCAAATTCTTGAAGCAGTCTGGTAGAAAACGATGTCGGTGCTTCAAAAGCATTACGGAATATATTTAACAGTTATTTATACATAATACTTGGTCCTTTTCACCTTACTACACCAACACAGAAAGCTCCTGGATTCTGGTTGGATTACAGCATGTTAACCTTGACCTCTTTGATCCAAAAATGTTTCTTGCATGTGCACATCTCCTATTCTTCAAAGGCAGCCACAGTCTTTTTCTACTTTGAACCAGAAGCCATATCATTTGTTCATTTTTTTAGAGGCTTATTTTTTTTCTCAACTTTTATTTTTCATGCAAATAAATTTATTGTACGGTCAGGGTCAGAGTGAACAAAAAGCCACACTATTTTCACATAGATATACTGATGTTCAGTCAAAAATCTATATGTGTCAGACGTTCAGAGAAAAAAGACAAAGGCAGTGAGTTAATTACCCATCATTTAGGGCTGCTGAGAAGAACAGATGGCAGCAACCAATATGTTAATGGCAAGGGGCAGCGATTATTTGAACTGTTTCTGATTTAATGTGGAAGTCAAAGGCAATTGTTTATTATATATATATATATAGATCATACATACATACAAACCCATGTGATAACATAAATACGTGTCAATCCGCTAGTACATTTGGAGATCCACAGAGATCTTCGAATTCTTATCGCTTATATCAAAATATTATTTCTAAACTGGAAGGTTAAAAGGTGCAACTGTTGTTTATCACTACTGTAATTATATTATATCAAGGGGAACAATATACTAAAATAGAAAATAAGGGATGCAGGCAACATTAAATTATAGAATTTATATAGAATGGATGGTAGACAACATTATTAAGTCCAAAATGAAATATCAGAAAATATAATTAAAAAAGATTTTATTTTATACATGTCAAATATTCATCCAAAACAACATTTTATTGTGTATAGTAAATAAGAAATAACATTGTAGGAAATGTGATGCTTCACTGAGGACACACATCAAGCTGCCAGTTGCCTCAAACAGGTATAATATATTTCAAGGTCAGAAACATTTGTTTTTCAGTGCGAAAAAGCCTGGCATAGCCAAATGCTGATGTTTTCCTGTAGGAATGCAAGGTAATGTATTTTCTTTAACATGAATAATTAACAGATACACGAGAGAAAGAAATGCTTTGGTATTTAAGAAAAAATCTAAAATGTCCACGGTATTAAAAAAAAATAACAATACGAAACAATAGCATTGTATATGTGGAGGAATCACACATATGAGGTTTTTCAGTTCGTATGGTGCAGATAAGAACTTTTAAGCTGGTCTTTCAAATCTTACGTTACAGTGCAAATGCACAACCATTAATTGCCAGCATGCATGAAACATGGCTTACTTTGCAGAGTCTAAGTCACTTGACTGCTTAGGCCCTAAACCACCTAAAGCACAAACCAAAGAAACACATGGAATATGACCCACCAGAAGAAGATAGAACAGCAGTATTGTGGGTTAGTAGTAGTACCATTTTACACAAATGCCAGCAAATACCCAAGGTTGAACAAACTACTAGCTACTGACTAGGTGCTCCTTAAGTCATTTTGGGTACCATCAGCCTCTGTCAAAACATTTCTTCAAGGAAAAGTTCAATCGTACAGAAAGGAGAAGGACCTGACCAGGAATTCCCACAGTGTGACTGCAGAAAATATAATACAAAGAAAGCAAAAGGAAGCAATATAGAATAGAAACAAAAAAAGATGCAAGTCTCACCCTTTATTTACACTAAGTACTATTTCCCTCCTGTACCACTAATTAGAGGCCCTAAAATTATCTGGTTACCTGGCGAGGTGCAGTCCTGCCGCCTACACATGAATTCAATGCCAGCTATGCTTCCTTATTGGTCCAGCTGGTATGTTTCTCCCCTGCTAGCCTTGGTTATTTAGACTACTACATACTACTTAAAGGGAACCACTTAATCATTTATATGCTCGAAGGACAATGCACAGAAAAACAGTATTTTTCAGCAGATAACAACCATTCAGCCCACCTGGTCGACTCATTTTTCTTGATTGAAAGACTCAGACCTTAATCAGTTTTTGGTCTTGTCTTACATTCAGATAGCTTTATGCCTATCTCATACATCTCAATATATTAGCCTCTACCACGTCTGATGGGAGGCTGCTCTGTATATCAAACACCCTCTCAGTAAACTAAAACATTCTCACATTACATCTAAGCCTCTGACCATCTAGTTTTAAATTATGACTCCATTGGTCGGATATGCCGATGATCTTCTGTTCACCATCACCCGCCCACGTCTGTCCTTGCCGGTCATCTTAAAGGAGATTTCTGAATGCGGGATGCTTTCTAATTTTAAAGTAAACATGGCTAAGTCAGAGATCCTCAATGTTAACTTACCCTTCACGGATGGTGGCCTGTTGGCAGCTTTCTTCCATTTTGCTTAGTGCCCTTCCAAGCTGAAATATTTAGGCATTTGGTTGACGGGCAACTTCTCCCGCCTTTTTGGTTTTAACTTCGCCCCATGTTGGCGTCGATTCAATCTAACCTGCTGAAGTGGTCGAGACTTAAGGTCTCCTGGTTGGGTAGGGTTAACAACATTAAGATGAACATGCCTCGTCTTTTATATCTGTTCCAAACCTTGCCAATCCTAGTCCCGCCCTCTTTCTTTTCCTCCGTCTGTTCCACCTTCCTGCCCGCGAACGTATTACAGGGCTTGTCACTGGCTGCGTATTGTGGAGTGGGCCTGTTCTGTCTTCTTACACGTTCACTCAGTGTGCAGTCTGACATTCAGTATAAACCATTCCTGTCTTCCAAATAAGAGGACTGTTCTTTGTAGTTTAACTTGTTTATTGGTGAACAGGTTGTTGAGTATATATGGCAAAACAGGATTACACACATGTAATGTGATGTGGTAATGTGATGTGGTAAAACTATAAGGATACAAATAACATGTATAAGTACAAGGCACATGAAATGCATGTATAATGACATTACATAACAGTTAAGTACATGGCAAAATGGCTGCCTATACATAGAATGACATGACTAGCTAACAGTCTAACAGTTAACTTTCCTGAGTAATAATACAAATAACTGAACAGCTCTGAATACTATAATGTCCCTGAAACAGAAGTAAATGTCTCACCAGATATGCTATTACACAGATGGTGGAGTTTTGGAAGGAGACATACAGAGACAGCTCTGATGATGAGTCCTGGTGACTGAAGACTGTAAAATGGAGGCTCCTCCCTCCCAGAATGCCTTGCAATCACCCACAATGCATTATTCTTTAACTAGAAAAACAAGGTGTAATACCACTTAACACCGCTAGATGGAGCTATAATTTACTAAAGAAGTCTAAGGTGGCAAAAAGGTGAACTGTAAAGATTCTCAAACCCTGCTGGGCAGAACACTCCCCGTCTGGCGTCAACTGACGCCACTACTAGGTATCTCAGGTGAAAACAATAAAACAAGTTCCGCTACCGGGCTGAGGAATAGCTTGCACTCGCCAAGCCTGCATACTTTGACCTCAGCCTTGCGTACATTCCTATCCTTGCTTGGGAATGTGTTGGTGATGAGTCCCAGTGGCCACTCATTCCGGTGCGACTGGCTGTCTTTCATGAGCACCACATCCCCAGGTCTGATGTTCGGCTTGCTAGTTTGCCACTTCCTTCTCGACTGTAGGGTAGAGATATACTGCTTCCTCCACCTGTCCCAGAAGGCATTAGAAAGACTTTGCACCTGCCTCCATTGTCGTCTGTAGAGGTCTTTATCGTTGAATTCTCCAAGAGGAGCACTCGGACTGCTGGTCTTCTGCGTGAGGCAGTCTATTTCTTCAGCATAACATTCACGTTGTATAGTGCAAATTATTATGTTCTTGGACTTTTCCAAATTAGGAGCGGTAAAGGCATGTTTGCAGTGGTGCCAACCTTTGCAGGGCTTCTGGCTCTCAGATAATGTTGACTTATAAGATTGAGCGATATGAACTAGACAGGCTATAGCACGAACAAGCGACATCCAGGTGGAGAACCTGACGAAACGATGAGATTTGAGTTGGTGATCCGAAGTCACCGTACATAGAACAGATACTTCAGGTCGGATTTCTTCGTCGGCATCTGAGTCTACCAATCCAAACGAGTCAGGTTCAATGTTGCAAGACGTTGAACGGTACGGGAATGCAGGACCCATAAACCATGTTGTGTCTTTAAGGTGACTTGCTGCGACAGATCTAGTCGCATGGTCCGCAGGATTATGGTGTGTGGACACATAGTGCCACTGTTTAGGACAAGTGGATCTCCTGATCCTTAGCACCCGATTGCTGATATAGACATAAAAGCGTCTCGTTTCGTTACAAATATATCCTAGGACTACCTTACTGTCCGTGTAAAATTCGACTTCCCCGATTTCCAGGTTCATTCCTGTTGTTATAAGTTCGGCCAACTCCACTGCAAGCACAGCACCACAGAGTTCCAGTCTGGGTATCGTATGCTCGCGGAGTGGCGCCAGTTTAGTCCGGCTCATAACAAAACCCACATGGCATTGTTCTTTGACATCTATGGTCTTCAAGTATGCTACGGCTGCAATCGTCTTGACTGAAGCGTCGCAGAAGATATAAAGTCTTTGCTTCTTGACTTCAGTTGATGGCACGGAAGCATACGGTTGTGCCACACGAAGGCTGGACAAAGCTTCGAGAAACTTCCTCCATCCTGTCCACAGGTCTTTTTTCTCCATGGGAAGCGGATCATCCCAATCAGCCGTCTCTGTGGTGAAGTCTCTTAACAACATTTTACCTTGAATGGTAACAGGCGTTACGAATCCCAGAGGATCATATAAGATGTTTATGGTAGACAGGACTCCTCTGCGTGTGAAGGCTTTTTCTTCCTTGCTGATTTGGAAGGTGAATGTGTCTGCCTTTAAATCCCAGAGCAAACCGAGGCTTTGCTGCATCAGAAGGGAGTCTGTGCTAAGATCCAAGTCTTTTAGATCACTTGAGTAGTCTTGGGTTTTAAACAGTAAAGGTGCGACCCAGCTTTTTGACTTGTCTTTTACTATTCCTCGATCCATGATATCCAAGAACAGCCTGTCTTCTATGGACATTGCGACCCTGTGGTCTTCTCTTGTCCTGTGGAAGACTGTGCACCCTAAGTGATCTTGCTCACCATCGCAGGCGTGGTCTTCACAGGAGGGATCCACGAAAGGACAAGGCACGGGAGCGCTATGTGGCAATTCTTTTATCAGGAAACTACTCTGACATGGCTGGAATAGAGAAGGACGTCTATTTTCAAGTGTGTTGGTGAGCATACTGTTGACTGAGGTCGGCTTGTGCACTCCTCCTAGACAGACGTCTCCTATGATGACCCATCCTAGGTCAAGTCTCTGGGCATATGGAGCGTTTTGGGGGCCGTTAATCTGTCCTCTAGCCTTGTGAACTCGTAATATGTCTCTTCCAAGGAGTAAGACTATTGGGGCTTCTGGGTCCAGTTCCGGTATCAAGTGAGCTATACGCCTCAGGTGGGGGTGGTATGCTGCCACTTCTGGTGTAGGTATCTCAGACCGGTTGTCAGGAATGTGATTGCACTCCAGTATGGTTGGCAGGGACAAGCAGGTATGACCATCTATGGACTCTACCCTGTACCCAGTTGCTTTCCTCCCCGCCGTCTCAACGGTACCTGCACATGTCTTTAAGGAGTAGGGAGAACCAGGCCCTACGATGTTGAAGATGTCGAAGAAGGTGGATTTAGCTAAAGACCTATTGCTTTGATCATCTAAGATTGCATATACCTTGATCGCCGTATCTCGGTGACCGACCGGATAAACTCTGACAAGGCAGATTTTTGAGCAGGACTTCCCTCCTGCAAGTCCTTTACAGATCTCTGTACACTGAGAAGTGACTGCTGGGGTGTCTATGTCAGTGTCTATCTGCTTTCTGTCATGCCCCTCTCCTTGGGATGATGTTTGAGAGGGTGGTCCAGGGTGTAAAGCCGTGTTGTGTTCTGTGCTACCGCATTCTGTGCATGTCACACTGACCTTACAGTTCCTGGCGTAGTGCGATGTTGTACTGCAGCATCTGAAGCAGATGTTGTTTTCTTTGAGGAATTCTTTGCGGTCCTCTAAGGACTTCTCTCTGAAGGCTCTGCATTTTAGTAGAGAATGTGGTTTCTTGTGCAGGGGGCATTGTCTGGTAAGATCTTCGAGTTTGTTCCCTTGAGAGGATTTAAACGACCTGTAAGGAGAACCTGTGGAGGCAACATTAGTTTTGTGGACTGCCACTGGTGTTTTATGAGATTTGACACCAGGGGTAGTGGGACATGACAATGTAAAGTCAAAACTGGGATCATTTCTGATCCTTGCTTGTTGAGCAACAAAGTCTACAAACACCCTGAAGGGGGGAAATGGTACATTATGAACCTGTTTATAATGAGAACCATGCGTGATCCATTTCTCCTGTAGGTTATAAGGGAGTTTTAGAACAATCGGATTAACACCTCGGGCGGTGTCCAGGAATGCTAGCCCTGGCAGATCTCCTTCTGCTTGAGCAACCTGTACCTCTATTAGTAAGTCACTGAGTTCCCTGAGCTTTTGGTAACCCTTACCCACTATTCTGGGAAAATTATCGACTCTCTTATATAAAGCATTTTCTATAGCTTCTATTGACCCATAACACTCATCAAGTCTTTCCCACACCATCTTTAGGCCTTTGCTTGGATAATTTATGTTAATGTCTCTGATTCTTCTGGCGTGTTCAGCAGACTCATTTCCAAGCCATTTTACCAAGAGATCTAACTCCTCACTGCAGGAAAGATCTAAGTCCCTAATGGCGTTCTGGAAGGAGGCTCGCCATGCCCTGTAGTTCTCGGGGCGATCTGTGAACTTTACAAGTCCCTTGGTAACCAGCTCCCGTTTAGCAAAGAACTTAGCGAAGTCCATGGCAGCCCGGTTAGCGTCAATACTACCCGGTGTGCTGTTGTTATGCTGAGTGTGTGGTGTATCACCATACCTTTTAGAGATTTCTGGCTTAGGGAAGTCTGTATAATACCGTTCTGACGCGAAGGGTGTCCCTTGAAGTCGAAGCGAAGGACGTTGCTTTTGTTCTTTAGGGCGGTAGTTGTGGTCAGCATCGCTTTGTCGCATATCGTCCTGCTCGAGGTACTGTGGTTCAAGGTAGGATCTTTGGCACTCTGTATAAGCTGGTTGATGTACTGGATCATAGTTGTCATCTGTCTTGGGATGCTGATGGACATATTCTGAGACGCGCTGTGCTGGATCTTGTTGATCTAGGTCTGGCCCGAGTACTTGTCTGTGTTTCTCAGATTCAGCGAACTCCATGGCTTCTAGGAACTCTGCTTTGGCTATTGCGGCTGCCGCTTCTTTCTCCGCTGCGAGTTTTTCCAGTGACGCCTGCAGACACGCTGTCTCTTTCTTTAGTTGCATCTCTTGTGCAGCAAAGGAAGACCTTACTTTTGCAGCCTCAGCTTCTGCACGGGCGAGAGCAGCCATTTCTTTTATTGATGACTTGCTAGAGCGGCTTGCTCGTGACCTTGTCCCGTATGTTGATGCCTTGCTAGTGGACATGGTGTGCCTGTTTGCTGGCTGCTTAATGTCTCTGTGCAGACTCAGTCTAGGTAGGACTAGGAACGGACTTCAACGTGGTTTGGATCATGTCGCGCTTGCTGGGGGCTGCACTCTCGCTTCTTGTGACTGTATGGCCGCCGCTGCAATCCTGTACATAGGACTACGTTGCTGATGGCGGCTCCGTACAGTCAGATCCACTATCGCTGGTGACTAGCAATCTGTTTTACTGTTCTGTCTTCTTACACGTTCACTCAGTGTGCAGTCTGACATTCAGTATAAACCATTCCTGTCTTCCAAATAAGAGGACTGTTCTTTGTAGTTTAACTTGTTTATTGGTGAACAGGTTGTTGAGTATATATGGCAAAACAGGATTACACACATGTAATGTGATGTGGTAATGTGATGTGGTAAAACTATAAGGATACAAATAACATGTATAAGTACAAGGCACATGAAATGCATGTATAATGACATTACATAACAGTTAAGTACATGGCAAAATGGCTGCCTATACATAGAATGACATGACTAGCTAACAGTCTAACAGTTAACTTTCCTGAGTAATAATACAAATAACTGAACAGCTCTGAATACTATAATGTCCCTGAAACAGAAGTAAATGTCTCACCAGATATGCTATTACACAGATGGTGGAGTTTTGGAAGGAGACATACAGAGACAGCTCTGATGATGAGTCCTGGTGACTGAAGACTGTAAAATGGAGGCTCCTCCCTCCCAGAATGCCTTGCAATCACCCACAATGCATTATTCTTTAACTAGAAAAACAAGGTGTAATACCACTTAACACCGCTAGATGGAGCTATAATTTACTAAAGAAGTCTAAGGTGGCAAAAAGGTGAACTGTAAAGATTCTCAAACCCTGCTGGGCAGAACAGGGCCAGTTCCTTACCTCACAAGCAATGGGTGGGAGTGGAGAGTGCCTTGCTTGGTCTCCTGATCTCCTCCCTTCCTTTGCTTGCTGTGGCTATGGCTCTGTGTCTGGCCTCATCTCACCCCTTTTTGCGTGCTATGTTGCAGGTCTGGCACTCCTTGATCTGTACCACGCAGCTTTCTACTGTTCCATTACCCACTTGCGTGACCTCTCCACTTTCGAGTCTCTGTGTGTAATGGACGCTCCCCTGACTCACAGCATCTCTAAATTGTATAGCCTTCTCCTGGCCGCCCTGATCCCTACGCCTCCGACGTTCATGGGGAAGTGGGAGATGGCTCTGCAGGTCGCCCTTACGGAGGAATAGTGGGGCAAGATATGCGTCTTAACTCATCGTTGTTCTCTCAGCGCTAAAGACCAGGAAATGTCATATAAACTATTGGCCCATTGGTATCGACCCCCGTCGGTACTGTCGCGCTACTGGCCTAAGACGAACGAGTGCAGGAGGTGTGGGGAATCACCGGGTTCTCTCCTTCATCGATGTTGGCATTGCCCTGTATAATTTCCTGGTACAAAAAATCAGTTGTCAGGCACCCGGTAATGGCAGCGAAGGCCCTCATACCTCTGCAATGGGGTGAGCCCTCCCCCCCCTTATTTAGGGAATGGTTCCTACGGGTGGAAAACAAGCATACATTGGAGGAGTTGGCCTCAAACGCAGTTGAGCGATATCAACAAACTTGGTACCATTGGCTAGTTTATGCCTTTGGCTCCCACGCCCATGCCCTTCTGTCTCAAGCGTCTGCTGATTAGCTTGTGATTACTATCCCACGTGCCCTTCTTTACAGTACTCTGCTCTGACCTGGACCCCATCCCCCCTTTCGTTTGTCTCGTTATGTGCCCTCCTCCCATCATGCACCGTTTTGTGTCCCTCGTGGCCTGCAATCGATATCCTTGGCCTGCCCCAATCTGCCCATTCACTTAAGTGGCCGAACAAATGGAGTCAGATAGCTACTGTATACATCCAACCCCTCACTTTGCAATGGTGTATATGTCAATTGCCATTCTGTTGCACTGGAGATGGTTGTTGAGTGGTGGGTGGGGGTGAGATCACCTGGATATGTATTAAGCCTGGTGCCGCACTTCCGTTGCTGTGTTTTGATTGGTCTCCCCCCTTTTGTTTTCCTTTATTTCCCTCATTTCTGTACCCATTAAATTTGAAAACTCAATAAACATTGATTTACCCTAAATTATGACTCCATGTTCTAACCTTCCCTCCTGTACTTTGTTAAATCCCTACCACATGTCCCCATTCCTCCAAGCTATACAAACTAAGACCCCTTAGTACATTATTGTAGAAATAAACTGTATAGCCCTCTGACCTATATATAGATTGATTACAAAAGCTTTTCTTTTTAGTAAAACAGTAAATGCACACACTAGTGTCTTTTTATATTTTTAATTCACATTGGAATCCATTTTGCTCGGACCCCTGTGCATCTTACGACATGCGAAGCAGTGCATACCTTATTTTTTTTTTATTATGATTAGAGGATGAGATTTTTAAAACAGTTTCTAAATTACATTACTCATTTAAACAAAATGTGGTATAATGTACATACGGTTTCTTTTAATAGGTTTCACATTTGTATATAAGTATACATTTTTTATATAATACATTTGGATTTTTATGTCACGTATATATTTACATATAATTCATATTTTTATTTTATGTTGTTATTTTTGTTTCATTTTTCATGTGCTTATAAGATTGTTTGTATAAGCCAAATCAACCCACTGGGTGACACGAAGCTACATATTTTATAACATTGTTGTCCAAGATAATTAGCTGATCTCTGTATCATACCCATTGACGTCAAGGTGACCTCATGCCACCTACACATGAATTCAGTGCCAGCTATGAAAACATGGCATTTACGTACATGCTATATTGTTAACATTTGGCATGTTGAAAAGTCAGTGGAAAGCGGTCCTTTCTAAAAAAAAAAAAAAAAAAAACCTCTTATAAACTTACGTCAGTGCTAATCATAAAGAAAATCATATTCATAAAAGCAACTACTTTAAAGTTTTTATTTGATGTCAGTGGTTAATTTGTTCTATGTAGAACTTAGCCAAGTTCATACTTTGTATGCTTTACTTTTTTCGCATAATTTTAATCTCTCTGATGTTATGTTTGGAGCTGAGCTTTATGGTCTTCCATGCCCATTTTCTGAACCAGTGGACCAAGGTATGACAACTGATATCTACTCCCAGGCTTAAAGCATGCATTCATTTTGGTATCAAATACATTGAATGCACATTACATTATCATACGACTTATCTGCTCTTAAACATAAATTCTCTGACTGATACATAGTTATACCCAGCTAAAGCAAATGACTAATGAAAGCCTTTTCAAAGAAGAACCATTGAAAACTGAAGCCAAAAAAGGGTAAAAACACAATACTAAATCTAAAACATAGAAACTCTTTCAAGTTAATGAAAGAGAATACATATATACTATACTATATACATGTTTATACTATAATATATATATATATATATATATATATATATATATATATATATATATATTTAGCATTTTAGAAAATGTGTTTTTAAAGTTTTAAAATACCTCAAACCTTGTTATTTCCTGTCCACCCATTGTACAGCGCTACGGAATTTGATGGCACTATATAAAACAATAAATAATAATAATAATGAAGACTTGATATGTTCAATTTTTGTTACACAGCCATCACTAAAATAATTACATTTTTCCTATTGAATAGCTATATAATGGAATATATTTCACCAACCTCCCAGACATACAACTCATCATCACATTACATATGTGCTATTTGTTTTAAAGTTGTACAAATTCTTAAACATATGTAAAATGTACAGTAGGACAACACATCAAAGCATTCACCTATAGAAATAGTTATACAAAACCCCTGCATTCATGTTCACTATATAATCAAATAGTACTCTGCAGGAAACTACTTAGAAGAATCAGATTTATTGTTTAAGTGGAATACTTTGCAGACATTCCATTTATTTGCATACTGGATAGGGAAGAAAGGAATGGCATGTTGAAGGACAACACTCAGGGGAGGGCTGGCAGCCTAAGGCCTGGGGGGCAAGTCAAGTGAAGTGGCTCCGCCCCCTCGCACTCACCTTTCACCCATCACTATGCGGCCATCAGACTGCTGGAAAACTTATCTAAACGGCCGCTGGGTGCTGATGCCACCGGCCGGAGCTACTTTAATCCTTTTTTTTATTCATTTAATATGCCGGATCGGCTTGCCATATTAAAAATAAATAAATAAAGTATTAAAGTAGCGCCGGCCGGCAGCATCAGCACCCAGCGGCCGTTTAGATTCGATTTCCAACAATCTGATGGCCGCATAGTGATGGGAGCAGCGTGAGGGGTGAAAGGTGAGTGTGAGGGGGCGGAGCTTTCACCCCTCACACTGCTCCCATCACTTGGCGGCCATCGCATACGGCCGCTGGGTGCTGATGCTGCCGGCCGGCGCTGCTTTAATACAATTTTTTTTTCATTAAATAGCCAATCCGGCTTGCCATATTAAATTTTAAAAAAAAGTATTAAAGTAGCGCCGGCCGGCGGCATCAGCACCCAGCGGCCGTTTAGATTAGATTTCGGGCGGCCTGGGGATAGGATTCCATGTAAGATGTTCTTACACTGAAGCAACCCTTGTAGTAATCACACTGAGTTGCTTTGTTGGGGAAAAAAAACATTTTAAGTAGAATGAACTCTGTGTTTCTCTGATATTTTTGTAATCTTTTAAATTGTTTGTAGAAGGCAAGCAGAATACTAACAAATACCCCCCCCAAAAAAAAAATTAAATAAAGAAATTGCTGTGTAAACACAATTAGGGCTGCAACAACTAATCGATAAAATCGATAATAATCGATAATGAAAATCGTTGCCAACGAATTTCATTATCGATTAGTTGAATCGATTTTTATCGATTATAAAATGAGGGTTTTTTCAGAGCAAACGCTCTGAAAAATACCCCTCATTATATAATCCATTTGAGTGACTCACAGCAGCAGCTCCTACTTACCAGTCCCTCCCTGTAATCACTGTGACAACTGGCCCCGCCCCATTCCTTCTCCCAGAAGGCCAGAACCACATGGCTGTGACACTCATCTAACTGTAAGTATAAAATTAATATTTGGGCTGCTGAAAGTTAGGGGAGGTGGGGGTTAATTTAGGGGCAGTTATGGTTAATGGGGTGTTTAGGGTTAATTTAGGAGCAGTTATGGTTAATGGGGTGTTTAGGGGCAGCTATGGTTAATGGGGTGTTTAGGGTTAATTTAGTGGCAGCTATGGTTGATGGGGTGTTTAGGGTTAATTTAGGGGCAGTTATGGTTAATAGGGTGTTTAGGGTTAATTTAGGGGCAGCTATGGTTAATGGGGTGTTTAGGGTTAATATAGGAGCACCTGTGGTTAATGGGGTGTTTGGGGTTAGTTTGAGGCAGTTGTGGTTAATGGGGTGTTTAGGGTTAATTTAGGGGCTGTTGTGGTTGATGGGGTTTTTAAGGTTAATTTAGGGGTAGTTATGGTTAATGGGGTGTTTAGGGTTAATTTAATGATGAGGACTGAGGGTTAATTTAATAAAGTTAACTTAAGGTGCAGTTAGAGGTAAAGGGGGGGCAGACTAAGGGGAATCTAAATCCTGGGGCAGTGAAGATTAACCAAGTACTTATTTATAAAAGTATGGTGTCAGTGTGATGCGAACGGGTCTGTGACTCTATGAGGGGACTATGAGATATCTGGGGGGTATAAGGCATATCTGGGGAGGATGGAGTGACATATCTGGGGGTATAAGGCATATACGGTATATAAGGCATATGTGGGGAGGGCAGCATGGCATGTCTGGGAGGCAGTGTGGCATGTCTGGGGAGCATAGAGTGGTGTATCAGGGGGTATTAGGCGTATCAGGCACAGTGGCATATGTGGGGGTAGAGTGTAGTGGTATATGTGGGAGGCAGCGTGGCATATGTGGGAGGCAGCGTGGAGTGGTATATGTGGGAGGCAGCGTGGAGTGGTATATGTGGGAGGCAGCGTGGTATATGTGGGAGGCAGCGTGGAGTGGTATATGTGGGAGGCAGCGTGGTATATGTGGGAGGCAGCGTGGAGTGGTATATGTGGGAGGCAGCGTGGAGTGGCATATGTGGGAGGCAGCGTGGCAAGCCTGGGGTCAAATGTGCATAAATTGGGGGAGCTGGTTGGGAAATAAAGACAAGAAATGCATTTTATCAAAGTTTTTTTTATTCTGCTGTTTGTATTTAACATCATTTGTTTATTAAATTATTTTAAATAAATGAAAAATGTACATTCATTTTTTTATCCGATTAATCGATTAATCGAAAAAATAATCGGCCAACTAATCGATTATGGAAATAATCGTTAGTTGCAGCCCTAAACACAATATACTGCATTGAAGTTAAACCGAAAGGCATGACTGACCTAAAATGTCCAGTCCTGGTTTGAAACTCCATCAGTATTACATTTTCTCATCTTTAGAATAAAACAGTTTCTTGAATAGATTTTATATTTAGCCTTATTACATTTGATATGTTTAAATTTGTTATAATTTGATGATTGGCACAAGAAAAGTTGAGCATCATTGATCCAAAATGTAACCTAAGAGTAAACATTAGCAATATGCATGTCTATGGTTTAAAGTTGAGAGTGTTACATTTAAAACAATTTAAAATGTTAGTGCTTAGATTTCTGCATAATATAATACATCAGACATATGCTATACCATGTTTATTACTACAGTTTGAGAGCAGAAACAATATTAAAAAAGGGAAGCCCTATCTTTATCGTTTGTCACATGAACTCAAATTGTTGGCTCATCTGGGCTGATAACATGATTTATTTCCCTTGTAGAAAGAGAGTATATTGACTGAATCCAGCATTCTTTGGGTTTCTGTGAAGCACAGCTGATCTTTTATCTGATACTTTTAGTCTCTTGGCATTAATTGATTTTGCTTTTACTTTAATGATAGTCATAATAAAAAGGTGAAAGTATAAAGTATGAGGTATGAGAATAACATTTACCTAGTACGTTGTTGATATTATAAAAAGTGTTGGTAAGATAATGAAATATATTTTGTGTAATAGTGTTAGACATCTGTGAAGAAAATACTCCCACTTGGTATAGTAAGTGTGAAGAATGCCCATCTGTGTACTTGGTTCTTCTAATTCACAGTTGGACACATAATGATTATTCTCTGCCGCAGTGAGCTCTTGGTGCTTAGTCAGACACAGCAAATAATCAAATGCTATGTCATTGGCTGTAAACATTCTGCAGATTCCCAATTTTTATAAAAAAAAAAAAACATTCTTAAAACATTAAACTTTTCTAAGCAGATTCATCATCACTCTAAAATAAACAATAAACACTGGTTTAAATAGCTGTGTAATTGTAAAAAAATCAATCAATACAGGTTACTTTTTTTTTAACCATGCGATTCAAAATGTTTGAAAGGAGATATATTTTATTACTTTATTTTAATAGAATATGTATTTTTGAAAAGTGGCTTTTTCTAAATCACCTCCCTGTGATATTTTTTTCCTGCCTTGCTTGTGAGCACATTTTTATTCTCTTTCACGGCCAATGCTCCATGGAAAAGGACCCAGAAGCTTTTGTTAATAATATACTTTCTAGCAGCATGCAATCTCGTGCAGCTGCTGCAAAAGCAAGTATGTTCATACACAGTCCTAAAAGAGGACCATACAGCATGAGTTCATAACATTGTTAAGTTCATAGAACTGTAAAAAGTTCTAAGATGGGCGACAAGCTAATTAAATGAACAAAAAATCTCATTTATGAAGGTATTCCATATTGAGCTGGTTGTTACTTGTTTTAAGGGACAAAGAGGTGTACATGGGGATAGGATTACCATGGACAAGCATGTTCAATTCAAAGGACAATACAAAGACTGGTCTGGAGATATTTACAGATAACACAGACAAACTCTCCAAGATTAGAGAAAAGAGATTTTTTTGTTAAGCAAAGGAAAGTTTTTTTTTGTTTTTGTTTTACAATCCAGCAATTAATACTTAAAAACATAAAAGAGTCAGTTAATATTGTCAAAAAAGTGAACACCAGTAGTGTTTTCTGGCCCAGGCAATAGGCCCAAAGGTATATCATAGCTTGATACATGTAGTGCCACTGATCACTGGGCTGGTTTTACAGCAAATCACTGAACACCCAATAACCAATCAATAACACTATGGAGCATTGTGCCATGGTTCATTTCTGCCTGGCACAGCACGTCTTACCTTAAAAGGCAGAATGTCAGGATATGACATCATATCCCAGCACTTGCCATAGCGCGGATATGGGGGCATTGCTCTGGCTTAGGCAGCGCCGAAGGTAACTATGAATTGGGAAAGATAGTCATTCAGGATTATAAACAGTGTCGCATTTTAACTGGACAGTCTCCTAGCAGTAACCCAGGGCCGCAGTCCAGCCACTCATAGCATAGCAGCTGCTGTTGAGTGTTGGTATATGAGGCAATGCCTGCTAAAGTTGCTATAGAGGTTTTACCAGCTAGGCTAGTTGTAAGGTCGATCTCTGATCTCCATCATTAGACCATTGAGCAGTGGTGTGACAGGTAGCCCAGCGGGTTAATATATTCCTAGGACTTAATGCATAAAATAGAGATTGCTTAGTGTAACTAATTCTTAAATCTGAACTTGGGTGATGAATATAGACCCAGTAGTTAATGTGAAGCATTTCTACATTATACTAAGTAGAATAACCATCTAAAACTGCTGGCCATTGTCATTGTATCTGTAGGATTATTTTTGCCCATTAGCTATTGTTTTTTTGGGATGTGTTTTTTACCAGATTGCCAGTATCGGACTGCTTATGAGGCAGTATTATTATTATGTGGTAAGTAAATAAAGGCCTAGATGTAACAATACCCCTAAGTGGAAATGAATATTACAGCATATGGATCAGTTTTCTGGATGGTTGCTACTTAAGTTTAAGTAGTAATACCGCCACATAGAAAATGATGTATCATTTAGTTTAAGGCCGAATGATCATATATTATTTAAGCAATAGAATTTGAAATAATGTTACATGGAAAGCAGGATAATATGTGAAATCTTTCTTTAATACCTCAACTTAAATGTCTACTTGTAGACATGAATTAGGAAGGCTGGGAATTTAGAGCAGTAATGACTAGGTTGGTATAAATAAAGGTCTGTTAAACGCAGTATTGGATTCAATGTCTTCTCTCTTCAATTTGACCATAAAAATGCAAGCATATTGTTAACATGACATTTGGGTACGGCAAGTGTGATATTTTAAAGAAATAAATACAGCAATCTAAAAAAGGATTGATTCAGTCTACATAATATCAAGAAAATCTTTTATTTTTAGCAAGAGTGTACCTTTCAATTTTCTCCGTTTTACATCTCTTTCAAATACCTTAGACTATCACCATTTGTATCAGGGCTATTTTTATAGATACAAAAAGATTACCTTAAGGATCTAAATTGTCATGCATGAATAAATTCAGCTGTGCAAAGACATCCTCCTAAACAAGAGCTCCCTCTATTGTTACACTATAGAATTGTCACTAACATTACAATGGTACATGTTGAAAAGGTATAATCTAGTACATAAGCCTCACAATCAGGGTAGACCTGAAAAATATCTTAAATTCAGCAATGTCTTAGTACCTTTGGTTGATCCATCTCTGTGTTTTTGTTGAATTTAATATCATAAAGAATATTAGGATTGTATTTTAAACACCTGCATTTACAATTAAACAGCCTAGCCTTAAATAGATTTATATACAAACGTTGACTCATTTGAGAGAAATAGAGCTCTAAGCAGAGCCTAGTGGGTGCACAATACTGTGAGGACCCTGTTCCACGCTATGCTTTTACCCTAATTTCAACAAAAGTCATCACCTGTTTTCTGAGTCCTATATAAGACCCCTTCCCATTATTCTTGTAGCCTTGTGTGGTCTGGCTGCTAGTAGCAGTGTCCCATTGTGCTGATCTGTTTTTGTCACCTGTTTAGCTGCATTGAAGTTCCTGACTTCTCCAATACTCCAAAAATGATTTTGAAATGTTTTTTGTTCGATTTGCCCTATTCATTTTCAGACAAGGAATTCCATTTCCTGGCCATTAATTTTGGACAAAAATCAGGGACATTTTAAATTCAGGAAACAAAATGTGTTGTCCTGTTCCCACATTTACTTTTACTCACTGTCATGTTCTCTCAATGTCTCTGTACCGCCTCTGCAGACGCATCATCTTGTCCTCCTTTCTCCTCTCTTCAATCTCTTTTCTCTCCTTTGTATCTCATCTTTCCTTGTCCGCATCTCCACGGGCATAACCTCCCAATCATGGGAGAGGACGTCACCGGAACCTCGGCCATTTTGACAAGGTTCTCATGAGGTTATCTTAGGGCAGAGCAGAGCTTTCTGTAACGTCCTCTCCCACAATCCTTCAATTCTTGTTGCTGTATTGTTATACCCTTTTTTCGGTTCAAGCTTTATAGTATTGTTTTATCTTGTTTATTATAATTAGATTTTTTTACATATATTGTGTCTATATGCAGTATATTACATACATATAGAATATATTAATTTATGCCACAAATCAATTTTTTGGGGGGAAAAATAAGAAAGCACAACAGGGCAACATTACTTATCAATGACATTTTAGGTCGCAGAGGTTAACAGGAGCGGAAATCCATAGATTTGCCGTCAGGAGTTAAAGGACCGTGCAAACGACTCTATTGGTCGCCTGCAGGGGCCTCCTCTGGCATTAACCTACGGATTGCATTGGTATTCCACAATAAAAATAAACTCTTCTTGGTCTGTTTCTCTCAATGTTGTGTATGAATTTTGTTCCTATAGGACCACTGCATTTTGCCCCTCTCAACACCTTTGATGACACAGTTATGACAAACATGAACAGACAGAAAAGGCAGAGGTTACTTATGGCTGCTGTGCTGTAAGTGTCTTGTTACTTACAATGCATCTGCTATATTCAGCCTTTCTGCTGGCAAAGGAGGAGATGTAATGGCACTTGGTGCAAGCACTGTTACATTGTGCCTATCATTAAGGATCCTTCTACTTCTAAAAAAACCAGCTAGTCAGGGTATCTAACCAGCAACTATCTTTAAAATAGCCCAGACATGTTTGCAGGGGCTTCATCAATTGTATGGGGAGCTCTGTCTAATATTTACATTTCTAATTTTGTACCCAATTGAGTACTTTACCCTACTTGCAGAATAAGCAGTATGTGTTGATGTCCAAATCCTCTGGATTTTCTCAGGTGTTCTTGTTAGCATTTGCAGTATGTGGGTATGAATTGATCGGATGTTCAGGTTTATATAGTGAACACTTTATTGGTACTCCAAATCCTGCATCCGCATGCTTGTTAGTTGGTTAGTGCTAGGACACGTTAATAAATTCAATATATACCGATACTTATACCTTTTTTAAATAGAGGTGTTGTATAAATGTACCTCATACACTCTTTTTTTGTCAGGTTAATAAAATTGGAGTTTATCTTAGTGTCAAAACAAAGCTATCTTCAAAAGGACACACTGAAATATTGTTAAATATGTTATCAACATGCTGAGCGGCATAGTCAATAGCAGATCATATCTGTATGAAATCTATGGCTTTTAATAAGGCGACTGAAGTTTATTAAAATAATTAATTTCTATATAAGAAGGATTACATTTGTGTTACTTCTTTCTCTACTACATTTATCAAATTCCAATTACTGGAAACATATGTATACCCTAAAATAACTCAAAGAATGAGGGCATGACGGAAACTGATTTCTCAGTGCTCAAATTTAAGCAGCGTAAAATCCTACGATATATTAAGATATCTTTCAAATTATATTTTGTTGTAGTAGCATTTTACTTACATAGCTCATAATAGATCCTGTAATATTATAAAGGTGTGTTGTACAATTGGAACCCATATGTAATAATTTGTTATTCTAGCAAGGGGAGGGGCACTGTTCACTAGAGCCTATAATCTAAAGAGACCTGGTAGGCAAGTAATGAATGATAGTGCTGCTAATGAGCATATACAGACAATAGAGATGAGTAAGTACCGTATTGGCCCGAATATAGGCCGCCCTCCCCCCACTTTAGGTCTTTAAAGTGGGGGTGTGGCCTATATTCAGGGTTTAGTGCAAGGATGCCCTGTTCGTATTGCCCGGCACCAGGGACATGCAGTTCCGGCGCAGGGCGGGTGTTTTTTTTTCATTTATCCGTGCTCCGGGTAAGCAGCAGGGTTAGGAAGAGAGCGCACAAGAGAGTGAGAGTGCAAGTAAGAGTGAGAGAGAGTGAATGGGAGTGTTAAAGAATGTGAATGAGAATGGGTGAGAGTGAAAGAATCAACGAACTTCAAATGTAAATTGTTATGTGTATGAAAAATAATAATTCTTTTTTATGATTAAATATACTAAATGCCATGTTTTTTGCCTTTAAAACATTACAGAGGATACCAAACATTTCAAATGCCACAGCATGATAGGCGAGAAGAAAGATGGAACCGTGAATTTCAAACCAAGAGAGTACACATGGAAAAAATGTCTACATACGATTTCACCATGGTCTCTCATTTGGTCTAGGAGATAATCTAGTTTACTTTGTTTTGTTTTGTTTTTTGTTTTGTTTCTTTTGCACTTATAAATACTTCATTACTGAAAAGGTAGACATGAGTTATGCTTTTTTAAGTCTGCTTGGGTTCAAACCAGATTTATAGCGAATGCCTACCCACCATCTTCTTTACAATTAGAAGAGTTTAAACTGGAACAATAATGTCTAAAATTCTTCCTCTCCTTCTAACTTTGGGTCCTGACATGTAAGGATCATGCATATCCAGTGGATGTATCTGCCCCACTTTGTATCCAGTCCCTGGTCAACCTTGCATCCTACAAAAGCTAAACCATCAACCTGTTTGCATTCTGGGAGCTTTTTTGAAAAATCTTTTTACAGCAGCACCCTGTCCCAAATCAGCTCAGAAAGTGTATAAAAGTTTATATGGATTATGTTTATATAAGTTTATATGGAAGTTTACATCACTTTATTTCTGAAGTGATATTTTATTATTTTAAATAAACATGGATATTTCCAAACTTTTTATTTTCACAATTAATTTTCAAAAAAAAGAAACAATTTGCTTTTCATTATCTGCGGGATATGGAATAAAGCTCAATGACTTTTTCGTGGCTGTGTGCTAGGTAGATTTCTATCGGGGGACGGGGGCATGACAAATATCCAGTAGTAAATATTGTTGTACCTTTTTTACATTTACATGCTGTTACAGGACATCTGCAGCCTATGCTCCAATCTGCTGCAGGCAGCTTTTTTCTTTCTTTCTTTTCTAATCACACAGGCCTTCTGCACCATTGTGAGACATTAATGAAGACAGGATGCCCTGTCAGACCTCCTCCACAGCCCTGTAAGAAGAGAATGAAATCACTTCTATTGACCCACTGGTATATTTATGTGACCGTTCCTTTCTCCTTGCACAGTACATATCACTTACCCATCTTAGTACTGTGTTTATTCAGCAGCAAACTAAATCACATCTGTGCTCAAGTGCAACATTAATCAGCGGATGGAAGCTACGCATAATGGGTGCCAAACGTATATAATTGCTGTATGTGTTGAGAAAACTCATTTTGGGCTAGACAGGATTGTCTAACTCTTCATTGAGATAATGCTATTGATATTGTAATTGTAGATTTCTCACTTGTGTTTGTCAAGTTGCAAAATTTATATGAGCACGGAACAGATTAAAACATTACGAATCTAATTATTTTTTTTTTGTGTAAACGGTAAGACAATGAGAACCAGTTTTTGAAAATGTGTTTCTGAGTCAACTTTTACATAATGTGCAGCGTTTGAGCGTCACTTTCTTTCAGACACATATTTGTTTTGAACAGGCGTGTTTATGAGCTGTCAAAACGCACAGTGCTGACTAAGGATTCGGCTGAGTTGAAATATTGCTTCCCAATTGCCGTGATGGAAGAATCAACACAAATGAGAGTTGCCAATTAAATTAGTGAAAGCTACTTCGCACGTGAACCTTTTTTGAGACATGTCTAGAGGGAACATGCCTCATCTTTAATTAGGAGACTTTTTTTTTTAAATGCGTTATGCAGCATAGCAAACATTTTAATGGAGTTTAGCAGTATGCCATTTCCATAAAAGGTGAAATTTAGTCCATTCAGTAACTAGAAAACAAGGTGCAAATGAGAAAATGTCTGCAAGCATTTATTTATACGGTCCGTTCAAGACAGACTTGAAACGGCCAATATGCTCTCAAACTCAACGTTCCTTCATATAATAAATGCATATTAAACAAAACAATGTTCTTTTTTGTATATGTATGTTTTATCTGTAGCTATGAAATATCTCCCTTGACCATCATAGGATCTGATGTAAATGCTCTTATGCAGGGCCATACTTACCATACCAGCAATCCATGCAAGGTGTGGAACATGAATGACACAGTTCACTTAGGACACTAGAAACTTTAGAACTGACTGCTCCTGGTTAACAATAATCACAATATTAGAAATGCATTAAAATCTTTTTAAATATATAACAGTATTTTTTTCTAGCATTATTCAAATTGAAAAAACCCTTTCCATGATGGTTCAAATCCGAGTCATAGAATGAAACGGATCCTTTGATGCAAACTTCCAAAGATCGATCAGGCATAAAGATCTATGAGTAGCACAGTAGGTAATTCCATATATAATGAGTCAGATGAAATTATTGATTTAGAGTTATGGGAAATTTACTTTTGAATGTTGGATGAGTTATCTTTCACAAAATTACAGTGTGATCCCCATGTAAAGCAGCATCTTTTATGTCTAACTTTAATGAGGAGTCCGTCCTAGTGATCCATAGGAACACATACTATATCATGAAGACAAGAATTGACAACAAAGAACCTCTTCATTTCAAGGACATAGAAAAAATGGTACGAAATAAACAAGGGAGCATACAGAGCATCAGTAACTCCAAATTTAAAAATAAGGCACTTCTGACATATCTCTTCTCATATTACAAAAGCAAAAAAACAGAATGTTGCAGAATCTTGTAATACCTTTTTTATTGGACTAACAGTATTTAAAATAATAGACGAGCTTTCGGGAGTCCTCCCTTTGTCAAGTCAAAAGCATTTCTGACCAAGCAAGTGAAAAACACAGTTTAAAACAGTTTAAAACTGACCAGTACATGTTCTGATACAGGGTTAAAACAGGGGTTAAAATAACAAGATAGAGAATTTGCAGACAAAAAACTAAGAGGGTCGTAAATAGTAAATAGTGGCATATACTGCACAGATAAGGCTTTTTTTTTTTTTTTTTTTTTTTTTTTTTTCCCTTCTCCCTCTCTCTCCTACATGCTCACCCCTGCTCCCCCCCCAGCCTTATCTGTGCAGTATATGCCACTATTTACTATTTACGACCCTCTTAGTTTTTTGTCTGCAAATTCTCTATCTTGTTATTTTAACCCCTGTTTTAACCCTGTATCAGAACATGTACTGGTCAGTTTTAAACTGTTTTAAACTGTGTTTTTCACTTGCTTGGTCAGAAATGCTTTTGACTTGACAAAGGGAGGACTCCCGAAAGCTCGTCTATTATTTTAAATACTGTTAGTCCAATAAAAAAGGTATTACAAGATTCTGCAACATTCTGTTTTTTTGCATTCGTATACACTGGACTAATACGGCTACCCCAAACTACATATTACAAAATAAACAGATCCAACGCAGCAAATTCAGCACATCATAAAGACTTCTGTCTCCCTGAAGTTCTCATCAGACCTCCTCTACTAAAACCAAGAAGCATTAGTATGTAAGCAACATAAGCAACATAAGGTGAAATCTGTGCTGGTGAACCTGCCAACTTTTAAGTACACTGGTAAGTGAAGAAATGTGTTTTGGGGAAAGTAAAGGTTTAGGGGAAAAAAGGGGAATTCTCAGGTTGTCTGCTTATTTAACTGTATTTAATTAAAGTTTCACAGTAAAGAGGGGGACCAAAATGCTATGAAGGCTATTGGAGGGGATTCAAGTAAACAGAGAGTAGAAATAAGATTCGCCATCTCCTGGGTGATCAGGTTTATCAGATTGTTGGAAGAGACGAGACTGTGGGTCAGAGTACACGTTGGACAAAGTAATGGCAGGTGGGGTGTTCGTAAAACAAACTTCAGGGCAGAAGGTGACAAACCTAGGGCAAGAACCTCCAAGCTAATGTATTCTGAAGTATCACATGTACCACGTGCTTCAACAAGAAGACATTTGGAAAATCAGTTGAATACTTGGCTGGCTAGTGGCTAATGACATCTCATACCTTTACTGGGGCTCATGCAGCAGACTCGGTCCATCAGTGTGCGGCTGCTGGCGAGATACACACGACCACACACATATAAGAGCACTGTGTGCGGTCACATGTATTAAGCATGTCTTTTTTGCTTTAAAGTAGACACCTCCCAGGATATGTTAGAAATGTACCATGTCTATAGCATATGGACTTCAAAGTCTCCCATGAAAAAATGTAAATCCTTCAGTCAACATTTTTTGGGCCTACAGGTGATATTATTTTAATTAGTTACAGCTCTCATAGGTTCTATGCACAGTGTTTACAGAGTGTATGAATATGCATATACACACTCTCCATCTATTTCTCGCACTTTTTCCTTCTCTTCCTTTTCCTCTTTTTGTCTTCCCCTCTCCCTCACTACCCCTTTTCCTTTTGCAACAGAGCTCCCCCTCTCTTGTACGCAGCACATTTATCTTTAGTGCAGCTTGGACACTCTCCACAAAAAAATGCTTCCCTGCACACGATACACCGCAGATTTTGCCTCATCTGTGTTCCAGTATGACTGATCAGTTTGGGGATTACTTGCATTAAATATGAATAAGATATTTAATGTGTCCTAAATTATAATATTTATTTCCCCAACAACTTCACCTGATATTAGTATAAAAAAAACAGCAGACAGGAAACATATCTATATCAACAAAAGGCTTCTGGTAAAATTACAAAAGAAAAAGCCATTATTGTAAATGAGTTTACTAGTGGACCCCAGAGATTTTTCTCTCTTCACAAGAACTGTAGTTTATTTTGTTTACAAATAGCATCATATAGATTTAACGTGCATTGTTTTAGCTGATTAGTTTTCCAGTCTGCTTCAGATGCCAGAATTAAATTACTATGAAGAAAGCAAGTAAAGACAATTTGTTTATGAGATATTTTAGAATGGCATTTTAATTCAATTAATAGGAAAATCATAGGATAATCATAATCTCTATTAATGGCAAATTATTTTGCATGCGGGCACATTTTATTTTATAAATACTGTTTGATATATATAATCAATTCAAAAAATGGGTAACAAAGAATTTCGTCTAGAATTTTGTGTAGAATAATAATTTCTGATTTTAATTCAACTTTTACAGACAAAATATAGTGCTAATTATTGTATTTCTGGGAGGTTTCAAGTAATTTGTTAAATCTCCTCTCTGTCCATTACCTGCATCTTCTTGTGGCTAATTCCTGGTGGACATCAATGGTAGTTGTGAATGCTGTTTACCCTACGCAGAGGAAACATTCACAGACCTGCTTTAATTTATTTTTTAAACCAACCGAAAATAAAAATGAATGCAAGACAATAAGGCAAATGGAGGTTGGAGAGAAAGACCGAACATATAGAATCCAGTATATGTGCAGAACTGGGTGTACAATTTACCTGACATGTAAAGTACCCATTACTTTAGTAAACTAGTTTTTACAGTGGTGTATTCTGGTCCAACTTGATTGGCTTATGGTGGCAGTTCTGGGGCAATCAGACTCCCTGACGCTCTGCCTTTCCAAGGGACATCTCCCTAACCAGCCTATTTACACCAGCCAGCACCAATATATCAAGATATTTAACAATGTAAAAAAGGGTATCACATTTTTCAGAACAGGTTGTGGATCCACGTAATTGTTTTACAGTACTAGGAGGTGTTGGCACAGTGGGACTGCAAACCGAGTGTAAGTTAATAGAATAGTGAATAGACTGTATGAGGTTGACAAGTGAAGTTATATTCTAAAATAAAAAGTTGCTTTGTGCAGAAATGTCAACTTGCAAGAATAACCAAGTTAAAACTTTTATTCATCGATGATAAAAGTTATGTCTGAGCAAATCTAAAAACAAATCGGCCAAGGGCCTTATTGTTGTTGATAATAGATGGTCTTGGTCAGTTATGCTGAATACACATGGAGGATAGCTTAATGTTCAACTGGCAGAAGCACACACACTATGATAAATAACCTGTCCACAACTATGGTCCTACATATTCACACCAATCGGGATAGAGGACATCCCCACAAGCACCACCATGTCACCCTCCATTCAAGTTCCATTCAAAATTATAAAAAATTTCTCAGAGAGCAAAAATCTTGTCCATCTTTTTTTTTTTATATAATACAAGCTCAGTGGCTAACAGTTTCTGTGGCCTGACAGACATACTCATAACTAAATCTTTCTCTCCTATTGCAATTATTATATTGTTTCTCAAGTGCTGTGTACTTCTAATAATTACCTATTAGGTAACAGTCTGTGGGGCCTGCCTTGACGTTAGAGATGCAATGGAATCAGCTTCGTCCAACTATATAGTGGTAGCATACAGTATACATAATGGTAGTAAAAGCACCAACTGGCAGTCATGTATATGTTATGGAACCAGAATATATCAGCAAGAAACGCTTATTGTTTTAATGAATATAAGCTGGCCTCGACCAATATAAAGGGTCACACCTCACGCAGATACGTGAGAGACGCAAGTAGCAGTGTATTCAATTATCTATGTTTTACTAACCGCAAGCGCCATCCGGCTATATCTAGTTGCAGGAAAGTACCTAACATTTGCTTCTAAACGGTTTTCTGCCTATTTCCGCATAGTTTCAGGATTAACCAATTAATAAGCTTTACGTAACCTGACGTCCCTCTTTCCGGACACTATATAACCTATAATATAAACAAAATAAAGCAGAGTGATTTTGGACCTGACCCAGAGTGTGTCGTGTGTCTTATTTCTCTCTCCGTGCACGTACATTTATATTCATATAATTTGGAGCAGTTCAACAATTGAAGAAAGGCTTTATTGGAAAGCATCCAAAACATATATACACAGCATTGTAGAATAGGAAGGAGCTAGATCCTGCTTCTTCACCCTGAGACCCAGAGATTGGGGCAATAACCCTGAGAGTCCCCTGGTATGGTCATCATCCAGCCTCAGGTTTCATTCCAGTGGTTGACAGAACACAGTAAAGCACTACTTGCTTCAATATCTAGGCACAGAGGAATTCAAAAATAACGTTCATATAAAATTCTTCACCTCCTTTCATTGCATGTTATGGCCTAGATTTAGTCAAGATTTAGGGTAAGCATGTGCCAAGTTTACAATCCAACAAATAATTCATCTTTATGTTACAAGGCTTGCATTATTATACATCTGAAGACCGATAGTCAGTTTCTTGTTCATTTAATAGTAATTATTTAATTTGTAATATTTTCTTATACTTTTGTTGACTTGCAGAGACTACGATGATTAAAATGTGAAGCGACACTGGGACTATGAAAGTTGCAGCGAGAGGAGGAAAAGGGTTATGGGCATTGTACCAAACACTAAAGAGAGATGTTATGTTGACCTGAATTTGTACATAAAAATAACAAAGTCTGGTATAAAGCATTTGTCATATTCCCAGAACACTTTCTCAAACACCTAATGTTTAATTTATTAGAGCACAGCTTAAAGTGGCTTTCCCTTGGTCTCCGCCTAAGACTGTGTCAAACATGTCTTTTACAGCCACGATAATATATATCATTATTGATTTACTTTCCCAGTTTGACTTTACTCTTTTGTAGGACACAGTGACTATGGAGGTGTTAGGCCTTACTGAGTGAGGGGAAATACGTCTGGACCATTGTGTGCATTAAAAGTCCAAAAAAGGCAATTCCAAGTTACAGAAGATTTCCAAGGACTTCATCACTAAAAAACATGATACAAGTTTCTTTAAAAACAACTGTGAAAATCCTTACCAATGTTCTTCTAAATTTGTGGAAACACTTTTAATAAAGATAATAACAATAATTAATAACTCTACAGCTCCTTTCCTCTACCATCCTAAAAGGGAAGTGCGAGATCTGTTCATACAGACATCTGCTTCAGTGCAGGGATATGACATCATCCCTAAATTTTGAAAACACACTCAATGTTTCACCTTGAGGAAATGTAGGAAATAATAAAATTCATTGTTCATGATTAGTATGCTGCTAGAAAAATAACATTTAAAGAATAGCTTCCAATAATTACTATTTTCAACACCGAGATAATGACCAGGCTGCCCAGTATACTGCTTGCCATTAATCTCTTTGTTACAGCAATCTTGTTAAACTGTCATTTCCCCCTTACTATGACAACGAGCTGTCCCATGCTCTGCTTCTTATCTGATTACAAGGCAAGTCATCGCCAAGTGAAGCTCTGCTTGTGGAGAGCGAACCAAGGTGTGGTATAAGGTATATCTTTGTGCTGACAAGTCTTGTCAACCAGCCGTGGCAAGCTCATGATAAACAATACAAGAGCTGTCAGATACAAAAAGAGACGAACAAGAGATATTCAACCGTACAACATAACTGTGATCCAAAATCATTACTTGTCATAATTGAAACAAATATAGTGTGTGTATATATATATATATATATATATATATATATATATATATATATATATATATATATATATATATATATCCCACCTCCCTTAAATCTCACCGCTCTTGCAGCTTCCTCTCTGGCCGCTCACACAGTGTACGAGCAGCCTTGGTTTCACCCCGGGGTCATGTGATGTGACCCTGATACGCTCCTGTCTCTCCGTGCCGGTTCAAAATAGTGTAGAAAGGGCCCTTCTGACCCGGATCGGTGCAGTTATTTTCAGGCATTGATAGGTCTAGGCCAGAATTTTGGGGATTAAGAAGAAAAGGAACTAGAAAACACATTGTGTCAGTGGGCTGTGTTTTGAGCATTGTTTATATCCTACTTCAGAACAGACAGCACTAACAAAATGATTGAAACTGACAAAAATCACATCTTCAACCAAGGATATACAGAATTCCTAATCTGCTTCTTTAAGCTAGAGGGAACCATTAACAATGTCAACATCACATTACAGGGTTGCAAGTAGCTGGTGCCTAGGTGGGTGCACCCGGGCGCTCTGAATAGCAGGGGTGCATTGGGTAGGGATCACAGCATGGGGGGGGAGTCTGTGCCCGCTGAATCAACGTAGACTTCATGTTCTGCCCCCTCAAATTTGCTGCCTTCAAACATGTCACTGACAAGCTGTTTGGGCACTGACAAGCTGGAGGCAAAAAGATGGTGCTGAAGAGCTGTTTGGGCAAAGATCGCAGTGATGAGTTGTTTGGGAACACAGGATGCTCTGACAAGCTGTTTTGGTCTAAGATGGCACTGACAAGCTATTTGAGGCAAAGATGGCACTAACAAGCTGTTTGAAGATAAAGGTGGCTGTCAGGCCTCTGAAGGTTCCCTAGCTCTTGCTGATCCATCCGTCCATGGATCTCGCGTTCAGGTCACACCGTGATCAGCTGGGCCGTCGCGGAACAGGCTGCATCCCCAGCCTCAAGTAAAAGATGCACCGCGTCCAGTGACACAGAGATGGTGTAGGCTGCATCCATGACCTAGAGTTCATTAATCTCCACTTGGATTGAATAGGCTGCAACTGAAGAGGGGTTTGTCCAACCGGCCCAAGGAGCATTCTCATTGGTGGATAGTTTAGATCGACATACCAGACCTGTAACAGTCAATCAACTCTAATGACTGGAAGAAGCCAGGTACCTGCAGCCTTATTTAAACCCTGCTAACCATCACTACTTTGCTTGTGTACTGCCAAACTGTGGTACCAGTCCATGTGCAGTTATCAGCTCCCTGTTCTTGCTACAGCTCGTTACCCCACTTGATGTTGTTTCAGCTTCCGGCTTTAATATCTTTTTCTTGTTATACTCTTATCCTGATTATATCTTGGTCCACAACCTCGGCTTGTTTACCCTTTATTATCCTGTGCTATCTGCCTTTGATCATCTGGACCGATTGACTTTTGCTTTTGGACTATCTGCTTCTGGGTGTCTACACTTTCTGTCTGAAAGCTCCCAACCCAGTCCTGACAGTGGCACAGACAGGCTGTTTGGGTGCAAATGTGGCACAGACAAGCTGTTTGGATGCAAATGTGGCACAAGCTGTTTGGGGACAAGAATGGCACTGGTATGTTTGGGGGCAATGATTGCACTGAAGCCGTTTGGGGGCAAAGCTGGCAATGTGTGAAGTGGGTGACATGTTGGTTAAAATGGGTGTGGTTAGAAGCGTTATATTTGTTAAGGGGAGGAGTTAGCAATATAGCCACACCTATCTGAGTGAACCAAAATTATTTGTTCATTTTATTGTGTCTGTTCAACCTAGTAATAAATAATAGCACAAGGTGCAACTTAAACCTATAGAGACAAATAATGAACTTAAATAAGATGCAACTCAGATACTGCAAATTTGTGATGTGAGCATTTTCTTTCACCTACAGCATGAGCATATAAATACTGTATGTTTCTTAATTTACTAAATATTGAATTATTCACGATACAAAGCTTAGCATCAAGATCTAGGAGATATTTATAGCATTACTATAATTTTTCAGAGGTATTCAACATTACGTTGTGTTTTCGTTATAAACAGAAAGACAGTGGCATCTAATGGTAGATGTGTATATTACATCAAGTGACAGCTTTTTAAAACTTTAATGTGACGAGGCATTTTAGCATTGGCATTTAGGGCCTTTTGTTTCCGTTTGTCCAAAGTTTGTATTACATTTGGTGAAAGAAAAATAGAAAAGATCAATTGCATATGTAATACTAGGCAAAGAAAAAAAAAAAGAAAGGGAAGGAGTAAAAGTTTTGCACAGAAAATGGATTTTACAATATCTCCTTGTAAACTATTGTAAATGGATCTATCAACCTAATATAAATATAAATTGACATACTAAAACTAAATGTAGCAATATACTATACAGAGGGTAATCCAGTAGATCCTTAAGTAGATCTTGTAGACCGTCCTTATCAGGAATCGATTGAGTAGGACAAAACAAGGTGGTTGCTCGGGCTTCGTGTTACTGCTTGTTCTGCTCCCAGCCACCTCAGTAACAGAGGAGCCCGGGGGAGTCACATAATAGACAAGATACTTTGTATGTTTGTGTCTATGGAAATCTATGGTAATGCAAATCTTAATATTAAAAACACAATATTTCAGAATCCATTATATTCTTTATTGTTCATTTTAGAATTTGCCGGTCTTAGATTTTAGAACAATCATATAAAGTCATATCAAAAGGATGTCCACCAGTTTGAGGTCCCAAGGAGGAAGAGATCATCAAAAATCTGGAGAACAATTTCCAACCAAAAGGTTCTTGAGCCAAAGACCGGTCTAATAGCAGAAATCAGGACTTAATAGAAGATGGTCTGAGACCTCGCTGAAAGCCTGTTAAAAGTTGTAAAATGTGAGGAACTGAAGCTTGCAGAAATACCCAAAGGTGAACACCATCCGGAAAACGCATTCCAAATCCTGTCATAAATGATGGAAGGAGTCAACTTAGACTGCATAAGAACTTTTATGAGATCAAGTTAAAAACCTGTGACTTTAAGATGCTCCAATTCAGCATCTTGTTCCTAATTGTACTGTTAAATAGGCTACTAGTGTAGTATTGCCTGAAAGGGCCTGCACAGGTTGGCCTTGACAAACAGACTGAAAAGCACTAGGTTCATACACATTGCTTTCAGCTCCAGAAAATTTTAAAACTGTCTGATTTTTGAGCCCCATGGTCCTTTTGTTATTCGGCCAGGCACACTTACCTAGCAAAAATAAACATTTAAAATGTTTAAAAAGCAAGCCCTTTTTATGTGGATATTTCCATTCTAATTGCATAGTCTCATAAAAAAATGAATGTAAAGGAAAAAGAGGTGCTCTGTGATGGTGTGTAGTCACGGTTTGAACAGCCCTGATCAATTTGGGTGTATCCGCTACAGAAAAAAAAAACAATGTCACCTTCTTCTGAGAATGATATGTAACTTCCTCTTTGAAAACTGGTAAATTCCTCAATTTACATTTTACAGGCAGGCACTAAGTTGAGGGATTGGAAGAGACTGGCACATTTCTTTAAACACTTGCTGTAAATTAGCCTTAATACAAGCCGCACAGGGTTTTCTCTTATAGCCATCAGACAAGGGCTGATCACCATTGTACAGCGCTATGGAATTTAATGGTGCTATATACAACAATAAATAATACTAATTATATTAACAGGAGGAACAAACCAAATGCTTTGATTGAGGAAAAGGTTCATTACAGGCTGACATCCACAAATAATTTCAAAAAGCCCTAATAAAATACACTAGACCTAGTATATAAATAGTCCAGAATATGATATAATACAGGGTACTGGTTAGCTTTAAGGCTCTCCACCAAAGCACAATGGCAGGGAGCATTCAATTCTTGGATGAATTGAGTGCTCCCTGCCATTGTGTTTTGGTAGAGCGCCTCAAAGCTAACCGGTACATAGAATTTATTTCCGTTTTTGCTCCGTTTTCTGTCCTGGCCAAAGGAGCAAGGATAAACACCATAATCTCTTTCTCCAGTAATGTTCATCGTTGTTTGATGAGTAGTGTGTTCTACAATACTAAAGTTCACAGTAATGTACACACAAACAAAAGAAAAAGTGTGAAAAATATAGTATTAAATGCATTACTCTTCTCAGTAAAATAAATAGCTGCTGTATCCACAGGTCACTACAGATACAGAAAGTTTTAGTAAAGCCCTGCCCTTAGCCATACATCTATCCACACCACCCAAACCTAATATCTGTCATCCAAAATCATTTCGGATGAATTTTTCATTTTGTTTTTACTAAACCATTTTCAGGTTTCTGTTCATAAGAAATTCTTTTAATTAAAAGCTTTTTTAATTTCTTATTTCCACTGATTTCTTCATGACAGAGTGAGTGGAGGGGGCGGGGGCCAGTATGCGAGACAGTGTCCTGCTGCAAAGAGGAAAAAGTGGAGGGATGCATAATGCGTGCACACATTGCCGGTAATAGAAGCTGCTCTAAATTATAATATAATCCTTCCTTGTCTGTAAAGGAAAATTAATGCCCTGCTTTCTTTACAGACATTGAATTGGTTGACATTTCCTTATTGGCTGTTATACTCCTGCTGAGATTTTTACTTTAATTTAATGTAATAATGTTTTACTTCATGCAAGACTTACTTTATCTAAGGAGATTTGTAGCGTAATGTACTAAAGTCCTAATGTAAGGAAGATTTACTTTACTGTGGGTGTGGCTGATATGTGGAACAGCCTCCCAGCAGAACTTGAGGTCCACAAAACCTTATCTATTTCTCACTCTTGCACCTCTTAAATATAACTTGGTGCGCTGGTTGAGATTTTTAATTTTAAAATGATCTGATATGATTTTTTTTAATATATACAGTATCTCAAAAAAGTGAGTACACCCCTCACATTTTTGTAAATGTTTTATTATACCTTTTCATGTGACTGAAGAAATGACACTCTGCTACAATGTAAAGTAGTGAGTGTACAGCCTGTATAACAGTGTGAATTTGGTTTTCCCATCAAAATAACTCAACACACAGCCACTAATGTCTAAACCTTGGCCACAAAAGTGAGCACATCCCTAAGTGGAAATGTACAAATTGGGCCCAAAGTATCAATATTTTGCGTGGCCAACGTTTTTTTTTCCAGCACTGCCTTAACCCTCTTGGGCATGGAGTTCACCAGAGCTTCACAGGTTGCCACTGGAGCCCTCTTCCACTCCTCCTTGACGCCATCACGGAGGTGGTCAATATTAGAGACCTTGCGCTCCCCCACCTTCCGTTTGAGGATGCCCCACAGATTCTCAATAGGGTTTAGGTCAGGAGACATGCTTGGCCAGTCCATCAACTTTACCCTCAGCTTCTTTAGCAAGGCAGTGGTCGTCTTGGAGGTGGGTTTGGGGTCGTTATGTTGGAATACTGCCCTGCGGCCCAGTCTCCGAAGGGAGGGGCTCATGCTCTGCCCATATATTCTGCTTTGCTATACTAAAAACCCGGGATTTTTTACCATGTTTGTTAAACCATGATTCCCAGTTTCCATATTTGATGAACCAGCACGAGTTAAACATTGATTTGTTGAGTAGATTCATATAAATAAAATCATACATACACTTGGAACCGAGCTTACTACAGATATCTTAGTTAGTCTTTAATATCTTAAGCATCTTCATGTGGTGTATTAAAGCACATTAACTCTATAGACCATTAGTTTTAAATAAAGAAGCCATATTGAAAGGGGATGGCCTCTTCCAGAGCTTTTAGTTTACGATGATTCATTTATCACAGCTATCTAGTGTTTCTACTTCTAGAGTTTGAGCAATTGCGTTGGAAGACCGTAATTCAGATAGCGTAACCTGAGTGCCTGCTGCTCACACAAGTTAAACTGCCACTGTTTGCAAAGAACGCTGCAGCGAGTGTACAGGGAATATACTTAACTATACTTCCTGTTTTCAGTACCAGAAGGAGGAGTAAAGCCTAAAAAAATCCTATTTTCTAACCACAGTAACAAAATAAAACATGCTGATAATCTACATTTGATTTGAGTACTGGAACCCTTGCAAGATGGACTTCAGTGTGCACTAGTAGCAGGGCTGGAGTATTCCTTTGAGGGCAAGGAATAATTGTGCGGTTCCTAAGAATATGAAAATGGTCGCTTTAATGATTACATAGGTTTATTATTTAGTGTTTTGTCAATGCCAACATACATTTCTGTATAGATACCGTTTTCTATGCTTGAGGGGCTTTGCAGTTGGATGCAGCGCAGTTTGCTCATGGGAGAAGCTTCAGGCATCTCTTGCAAGACTAGCCCAAGACCTTTGCAGTACTGTTGCATTGTGCCACACTGCCTTAACAGCTGGGGAGCCAGGACTGTATGTTGTGCCTGAGCAGTCAGGGCGATGAAGACATGAAACAAAAGGAAAACTGCATTGTGTAGTAGTGCTGCTGGGGGTGCTGCTCTGGGTCATGCCTGGGGCAGCTCACCTATTAAATACTTAATTCAACATGACAATTGTTCCACTCTTACAAAATGTAAAATCATCTATTAATTGAAAGAACAATGGATCAAGTTAGGCTTAAGTAACATTTTATTAACACAAGAAAGTATATTTCATAGCATATAGTTCAAAATGTTATACATAAAGCTCAACCCCTATTTCTATGGCATTTTAACACATTTCATAGGCTTTATTCTTACTACTACTCTAGAAGGTTTTTAATTAACATATTACATAATTGTTTTGGGAGTTGTATAGACCTTAGTCCACCATGTGATTGATTATAACAAAATAAACTTCTGTTACGTACTCCTCAGATGATACCGATCTTTGTCAAACATCTATATTTTTATTTATAAACTTACATTCTCTTCAAAGTATCACCTAATTAATTTGAATGACCTTTCACGAGAGCACCTTGTAAGTTAAGACGCACAAAAATGGGCACACGCCTGTACTTCACTTTCCCCATATAAATTCAAAGCCTCCACACCCTGGAGAATAGCAGCTTTTACATTTACAAAATGTCTAGGACAAAAGAAAGGAATTTTCAAGGATGTCATGGAAGTAAATAGAGAAGAAAGCTGTGTTGATGAGAAACAATGGTACTTACCAACATACTTACTTGGAAAAAAGGCACGCTGGACGGTACAAATGACATTGGAAAAAGAAAGACATACATTTTGCTTAAAGTTTTTTTTTCCCTCAAAAAATATCCTACCTTATGTTTTTTTTTTTTTAGATTTTTTTGATTTTTGTCTAGTGAAATTAAAAATTTATGGGCATCAATAAAAGCAAAAGTTCACCTATTTAGTGAACCTAGAAGAATTGAGAATACAAAAATCGAAGTTTATTCGACTGGGGACTAGTAAAATTACATATTATAGGGGTACTCTAGCCATCGTATGGACTTCAAGGCATTTGATGGCTGGGTGTCACCTTTGTGTAAGGGCCATTAGCAGCAGAGGGGAAAACTCACCTCCAGGGTTTAATTTCTGGTGAACAAAAAATCTCTAACGTGCAAAACGAATTGACTACATTACCACACTCTTATTCTACTTTTCTAAATCTCTGACATACATAAGAGTATAATGGTGAAATTACAGTCTAAAGGGATACATAAGAAAAAATATACTTTATGGAAATGGGCAAACTGACTCAAGATGATTTTTTCTTTGACCAATTCATTCACTACTGGAGAGTATTAACCTTATTTTATTCATCAGTATACACCCACCACATACTCTGCCTTCCAATTACATGTGTGTACCATTTGTTTATTCTATTACTATTGATAAACATACCACCTGTGTCTCATGTGACATCCTTATACCCACAACCTGAATAGTGAAAAAGCCGTTTTCTCTAACTGAGATTTCCAAATGACCCTCGCTTCAATCAAATAGTCACAAAAGCAGTCCTTCACCTTCTTCCTCGTCTAGCCTTAACCCTCTTCTATGCCTACAACAACACACCTTAACATGTGAATATTACCTTTGTATTGTGTTTTAATGTTAGTTTTCACTTAACTTTTGTAACAGCAATACAGAAGCAGCTAGCCTTTTATAAATAAAATGTAATATTAAGTCACGTTATTGTATAATCGTTTCAAATATTAGACAGTACTATGAATGTTAAAACACAAAAATCACTGGTTTATTTGCAAGAGACTGAGGATATGTACTGTAATATGTATCTTCAATACAGATGAAAAAAGGACTTGGTAAAACATTCAAATTTTGCATGAACACCTTTGGAGTACTGTCTATTAAACATTAAAAGGGGAAACTGATCAAAAGTTAGGGGATAGTTTAAAAATGTTAACACCTGTTGGCACAGTGGCCTGGCAAACATTATCTAATCACCTTCTTGTTCTGACATTATCTGTCTATTATCTCCATCCTTACAAACACTATCTGAACCAATCAACAGTAATCAGCAACATAATAGGGCGGAGGGAAAAAAAATTTGAAAATATTTAACAAGGAGTACATAGAGATTTCTTGTTTTTAAGCATGTCCTGAGAAAATAGTGTTAAGATACCTTTCCCTATGGGTTACACACAAGGTGTGTTAATTAGATTCAAAATAAGCAAGGAACGTGCAACACAATTACATATGTTGGTTTTGGGGGGAAAAGCCAAGTGGAAAATGTTACCTACCTGTATTTTTAGCATATGGATATATATCTATACATACATATTCACACAGTGGTGTGTGAAAAAAAGTACACTCTGAATTCTATGATTTTACATATCAGGACACAATCATCCGTTTCTTAGCAAATTGGGTAAATACAACCTCAGATGAACACATGATATATTATACCGTGTCATTTATTCAACAAAAAAACCCCTAATTTTTAGACCTAAGGAACAGGTGATTGTTATGTCCTGTGTAAAATCATAGAATGGGTGTACTTTCACACAACTGTAAATAGTAAATACATAACGCGAACACGTTGGCCTTTCCATTTTAGCTATGGCTCTATGACAGAGTTGTGTAACAGTAATAAAAAATGCAATTTAATGCTACTATGGGATGTTACCTAGTATTCCACAAGGTGCATGACAGACGGCAATGTTTCTCTACCGCATAAAGATGTTAATGATTGCTGGGGGTCAAGCCAGATATACTTTAGAGGGATTTGCAGTGACAAGAAAATTCCATACTTTCACACCAAGGCTTTAAGGAAACGGAGTGAAGACAGGGGAAAAGGCCACTGTGAGAAAACATGGCCTTTAATAAGATATGCAGATTATAATAAAGTAAATGACAAAACCTTTACTTTTCCTCTCAATGATTTCTGGGCCTAGAAAGTTTTGTGACTACAAATTCAGGATAATTAAAATTGAAATAGTTCTATTTATTCTAGGGATGCACCAAAATGAAAATTCTGGACCAAAACATTCACGGTTCACTTAGCCAAAACCGAAAACGACCCCCCACCGTTAAAAATAATACAAACTCACATTTTTAATAAAAGTAGGTAACCACACAATTGGACAAAAAAAAAAAATTAGCAATATGACTTGGCATGATAGCAATCACACTCCTATCATACCCAGGCAACCAGTAAATGCTGGTACCTAGGCATGATGGGACTGTGATTGCTGTTAGCAATCACACTCCTATCATGCCAAGTCAGCCAGTACATGCTGGTATAGGGTGGCTTTAAGTGATGTGCAGCATCAATACACAAAGGGGGCAGTTAACCAGGTTTCAGCATGTACTGGCGGACTTGGCATGATAGGAGTGTGATTGCTAACAGCAATCACAGTCCCATCATGCCTAGGTTCCAGCACTTACACATCCATGCTATCACACACACACACACACATTCATTCATTCATATACTCATTCATTCACAGATTCATTCCCTCAATCACGCATACTCAAACACCCTCCCCACCCCTTACCTGCACTGCAGCTCTTCGATGCCGCTCACAGACTTCAGCAGGGGGAGCGGCCTCCCTCTGCGGTCTCTGGTACTGCACAGAGAAAGCAGGACTGGAGCAGAGTCATGTGATGTCACGTGAACTCTGCTGGGTTCCGCTTCCTCTATGCAGTACAAAAGACTCCCCCACAGGTAAGTAGCAGGGCTCGAGGTGCGGCCCGCGTAAGATCGGTTGCCCTGACTGCTGATCTTACGCAGGCCGCACCTCGAGGTCTCGCGGGCCGCATTTGGCCCGCATGTTGGACCCCCCTGGAATAAATGGTGTGGCTTTTCATCACTAACTCAAAATTTATTAAAATTTACAGGTTGTCACAAAAAGGGCTTTCAATTTCAATATTTATTTTAGGTACGCTTCAGCGTGGTCTGGAGGTGGAATAAAACACAGAATGGTGTTACGGGTATTAAATAGTTTTTATCTTGTTATACTGTATGTAGTCTGACACAATTGTCATAACAAACCAGAAACCACAATTCAAAATAAACTGCAATTATTGAATTGTAACTTTTATTTTGCAGCTTGTAAGGACTGCTTTACTCTGCTGTATAGTACAGTATATGGGATATCTAACTTTTTTAATCGCATACATAAAATTCATTTATACAAGACTAGTTCACCACAGTTCTCACAAGAGGCATAGTGATGCAGAGGCACAAATGTGTAATACAACTGGATTTTTACCTGTTATTAGATATTTAGAGTTACAATATAGAGTTACAGAGCTAAATAACCAATTTTCAGTCACGTGCAGGGCAATATCCAACTGTATTCTGGGTGCAAAAGATAAAATGTAACTTTGTAAGATATGATTTCCCTTTAAAAACAGCAACAAGTTCTGTTTCATAAAACACAGCTTTACTACACATCTATACATAGGACATATTCAAATTGAATTTATTCCAGAAGCCAGTTACTTCATATATATTTATGAATATATTTATATATAGGTATATAATAAACAGTTTTATACAACCTGACCGAGTCTCAATAGAAAGATTTATTAAAATTGTTAACCTGTATCACGTTTTTGTGTTTTGGATGGATAATATGGCCAATGAGTTAAAGATGACCGTTACAAAAAGGGTGTTGAAAGGCAAATATAGAGCCTCAGGAAAAGGTAAACAGCTGCTTCGTAATACTGGCAGTGCTTGGGGACCTATTGATATCTTATCACCGAAGGGTTAAAATGAAATTAACTCAAGAACCTACCACCACCTCCCCCACCCCTGAAAAATTCCCACGCTCGTTTCAAAATGGAAACCATAAAATAAATATCCTACGTGGAGAGTCTGAGAACCTGCCTCCGGCATGGAACAGCAGTGACGTGATCTGTCATCAGACAGGTGGCTTGCCGGTTACAGCAACAGTTGCACGAATCCCTGAGTGAGCAAGGTTTAATGGTGTTGGATTGTGCTCCGATGCAAACAGCGAACAATAACATGGCCAAGTGGAAAGAATCAGAATGTTTTCCAATGGACCAAGATTAGTGAAACATGCAAACCAAGCATGCAAACCATTACATGATCGGATACAATTGCCTTCCATACACCCAACACCACCTTAAAGTAAACCTGCCCCTTCACAAAATATTTGTGTCTTCAGATTATAAATCTGCTGTCTAAAATTAAAATGCTAAAAGCTGTGACAGGTCCAATTTAATGGCTAGTGTTGGAAGTTGACTAAGTAGGATAAACACTGCTTCTAAAAAGACAGATTCAATTTTAAGTTGCAATTGTATGAGACTAGTTGTTAATGAATAAATACTGCTGATGTTAAAATGTCAAAAAAAGAATCCCTTAATATTATCAGACTCATCTGCTTCTATTCTGAATATAAAGATTGAGATTGCACTGAGCAGACCAGAACAGGAATATCAAAACTGCATTCGTGGCTGGAAATGTAATTCTAGTATTAGAGGAACCTTTTCATTACCCCATCCGCCCTTCACTTCAAGTACAAAGTCTCTGCGTTACAAACTTAGAATTTCATTGTACAGGTGTGTCATATTTTAAAGGATTATGGTGAAGAAAAAAAGGGTCAAGGGTAAAGATAAATGTGCATATATCTTTTAGAAATACTTTTTAGGTATTTTAGGTAACTTCAGCCTCTCCTTACCATTTCAATTGTCAGTCGATCTGGCTCAAAGTCATTATTTCTCCACCCTTTCAATGCCATAATTCCTTTAAAATAACTCAGAGGCGATTTTCTTGTAATTTAAATGTTAATTTTAAAGATAAAAAAATAGATTTGAACAGGATGTAATGGATTGTTCCTAAACAAATTACATCCATAAGACCGGGTTCCTACTTTAATAGGGGACATATATATTTCCATAAACTACCGTAAAGAAAACTTTTCAATGTCAGGGTTTAAGAAGTTTGGATACAGATATGTTCAATTTGTATTCAGAAATCAGTATACGGTTGAAGTGACAGTAAAATAACACAATCTTTAGGATTTATGACCATACACGCTTATTCAATAACAATTCTACTGCATGAAGACTCAATTTTTTTGCACTACAATTGGCTAAGCTAGAAAGCAGCTTTGAGAAAATGCACAAATTACTGCCATTTTAGTGAGGCTAATATACTTTACATTAATACATTTCTCCGCAATACATTAAAAAGAATTCAAATAACTTCTACAAACTAAAAATATAAAAGGAAACAGGCACTTAAAAATTAATCAAACAAGTAACTGGGCTGAGAACGTGATTCTGTCCATTGTTATTGGAGCTTTTCAATAGGAAGAGTCAAAAGAAGAAAAGAAAAAAGTGCCATATACACGTGGGTTATATTCTTGATACTAATGTAAAAATTCTACGTGTTAACTTCTCAAACATCCAAGCAACGCAATTTTATGCACTTAACATAAATATGTCATTTGGACTAATTGTTTACTCAACACTGACATTTGTGACACTGTGTGGAACTAAACAATAATTCTTGTCTGTCCCCCTTCTGTTGCCAAAATCCAGGAAAGCTATTTTTTGACAGCAAAATGATTAAATATGATTACAGAAATATAATAAATGTGCATTAAAACTTGGTGGCCACAAAGCTGCATTTTAATATTTTCTTACACCAAACAGTTGGAACAAATGTCTCTACAGGCTTGTAGACATCAGCTTAATTTAGCTAAACTGCATTTTAAACCTCAGCTTTGATCTTACTACAGCGATATTTGATAGACAGTTGAAATTTACCGGTTGAACATGTCGCATTTTTACTTTCATCAACAGCTGATCAAATGGACACAATATAAAGAAAATGGATACAAACAGTGAATCTCACATCATCTAGCCACATTTCTAATGGTTGTTAGTATAACAAAATTCAGAGCTAAAGAATCCTTGCATTCAGTGGGTCTCCCGCGTCTTTGCTAGGATGCATGATTACAAGACAGCAGATACCAGTAAAAGCTTCAGGACAGAAAGTGCTTGACGAAGGTAAAGTTCTCAATTGTGTTTGGTGAAGAAGGAAAAAAAAAAGGGGGGGGGCTGATGTATTGATGAAAACAATAAGAAAAAGTCAATTTGTGTTAAAGTGTTCAAAGATGTCACCTTAAGCAGAAATAAAAAGCATCAATTATGTCATCAACAAAGTAGGCAATTCCAGAGTCTGCATCATTATTAGTGTTGTGATTATGGCAGGACACCTCCATACAGTTATTGTTTGTTTCTATTTCTCTCCTAAAAAAATAAATAAGAAATAGAAAGTTTAGCCAAACAAAAGCAAAGAACCACAGAGAGCTATAACAATATGAATACTATGGGATCATAATTTTAAGCAGACTTGTCACAAGGATAAACATAAACCAAGTGGTATATATTACATAAAATATAATATTCCCTGTGCTGATTGATAAATTGCAAGTTTGTTCTCAAAAAATATTTAAAAAAAAAAATCCCCATTTCTTTAGCAAGATCTTTAGAAAGTACCAAGCAATGTGCACTTTGCCATCTCTCACAGTCTTGTATCTCTAAACACTTAAACAATAAAGCACATCCCATCATGCAAATAAATTATTTAAATAGTAAATTTGAAATTGTAACAAAAAATAAAGCGTGCCTTGAAAAGAATGAATTGTTTATTTAGATTTCCATTCACATCAAACGGAAGCAGCGCTACTTTTTTTTCTTTGTTTACAAAATTATGAATCTAGACAATGCATTAATCCAGGGCTTGACAAATTTGTTGTGAATCTAGGCGCCAGGTAAAAAAGTTAGGAGCCAGGATTTTTTTTAACCAACAGTTGGTCAGGAGTGATCTGATCATCACCGGCCCACTTACTAAACTCACAGCGTTTGACCTGGAAGCACCCTGGACTTTTTTTTTTATTTTTTTATAAATGCTGGAGCACAGCATTGACTGATATTTAGTCCCCGCAAGTTTGTGGGGACAAATGTCAAATGTTAACCCCTGCAATGCCACGAATGTGTCATACACAATTGTGGCATTGAAGGGGTTAACACTGCACTGTCGCTCTCAGGGAGCGATCAGGCAGCAGGGGGTGTTGGGGCTGGTCTCCACACTCATGTGGAGACCGAAGAACCCTCTCCCCTGTCCCTGAAGCTGCCTCTGGCAGCTGGGACTCAATTGCTGGTCTATAGACCAGCCATTGCAGGGGAGAGTCTCTTTGATGACTGCTGTAGGCTTCCATGAAAACGCATGCGTGTCTGATAGCATGGCATAGGGAGCCTCTAATCAATTCTAGCATGTACAGGCTGTCTGGGCATGATATGAGTGTGATTGCTGTTAGCGATCATGTATAAATTTTATATATATATATATATATATATATTTATATATATATATATATATATATATATATATATATATATATATATATATATGTTATTGATTTTTTTGTCCAATTTTGGCGTGTTACTTACTTTTAATGAAAGTATGGTTAACATACCAAAATTGGACAGAAAAATTCAATATATATATATTAAACACCAATCACAGTCCTATCATGCTAAACTTCCCACAGTAGAAACTTGCTGGGGTTGGGCCTTACACAGAAACATAGAATTTTGTTTAACATATTTTCGTCTGCCCATCTGATGTAGAGAATTTGCCTTGGTCTTGTCTTAAATTCAGGATAAAGTTATGGCTATCACATGCAAGTTTTAATTTCCTAACTGTTTTAACCTCTGCTGCTTATACTGGGTGGTTGTTTCTACTACCCTCTCGGCAAGGGAAAACTAAACCTCAGGTCCCCAGAACTGTACACAATACTCTCTGCAAAGTCTGACCACAGATCTATTAGGTGATTCTGCCACTTTTCTTCCTGCTACCAACGCTCTTCACTATACAACCCAGCACTTTTACATTGCCATATTATATAGTGAAGCCAAGGAGCTGAAACACCACTTACATTTAATAAGCCCCAATATCACCTTTTCTTTTACCATCTGGGACAGAGGTAAGCCAATGAGAAATATAAAACATGAGAATAAAAAATACACAGTAAATAACAAAAAGGCATTCTTTTAGACACTGCAGAAAGTGTTTCGGGGGCAAGACAAAGTTTAAGGGAAGAATAATGCCTAATTTCTCATTTTTTGGGATGACATTCTTGCTATTATATGCACATGATAGCTGAATGTTACTTTCAAATTAACTTTTTTCACCAATTCATAAAGAAATTAATGGAATGCCATATACATGTGCTTTTCTCCCTGTGTCCCAGTTGTCCGCATTGCAGGATATGCGTTTGGGGGAAAGCATCTCATATGTGCTTGCCGCCAGCTAATTCTGGCTCACACAAGATTCCAGAGTTCTAATAAGAACCCCCTACCCATGCATGCGCTTTACAAAGTAAAGTACACTAGACTCCCCCATTACAAATTAAATCCAGCAACAAACAAATAAGACAGAGTTGGTTTATTGCAGGTGGCTAGCTTTTTGTGCCATTGTATATGTCCCTCTTCTAAATGCTACACGGGATTTTTCCAGCACTTTACATAACATTAAATGGTCTAGTAATTAAAAGACAGAATTCACATCTGTTGAATTCCATTTTCCTAGACATGACCTCCCTGAATGGTGTCTTTTTAAGCTGTTAATTTCTGTATATTATAGGCATGAAATGTATATTACTTATGTCTTAAGAAAAAAAGAGCTTGAATAAGTTAGTGAAAGCTTACCCTACGCATGGCTTCCTCCTCTTCTTGACGCTTTTCATAATGTGCAAAGTCATCAAAAATAGAGGTTGTAGGCTTGAAAGTAGCAATTATTTTTAGAACTTGCTTGGCTTTTTCTAGGGGTACTTCTTGAGTGTCCCTTGAATTGGTAACAGGCTTATTATCATTGTTTTCTAAGCGAATGTGTCGCAGCTGGTTATTGGGAACGTCCTTAACAAAGACCCATTTAACATCAAACTTTCCCTTCCACTTGTCTTGGGACCACACTCCAGCATAAGCGTTATAGTCTACAACAGACTTCATCTCAGCTACGCCACAGAAATGTCCACTTCCATTTACACTAAAGAGTAAATATAGTGGGCCCTTTGCATTTAAAGATCGATAAGCAGCATCCAAACGCTTATTGCCATGTTCAGTACTGCACCAGATAGAGTACTTAATAGAACGGTGAATATCGTCCTCCGAGTAGCTTTTGATTATAAACACACGTCCATTTTTCAGACTCCAGTCAAAGTCTTTGGGATTGTAGTTATTTATGGCCTTCAGTTTCTCCAGTACTGGGTGTACCTCAACACCAGAAGGTGAGGAGCTAATAGGCACAACACCTAAACCAAAGTTATCGTTGCCTGATATATTGTTCTGATTGAAGCCCATTGCCCTGTTTCTCGGTGCTACCCAGCGATTTTGAAGCTGCTGCTGCACCTGATGTTGCTGGACCTGTTGATGAGGTCCCTGTGGCTGCTGCGGTTGCTGAAGCTGCTGTTGAGGCAGTTGGTTTTGCACCATGGGTAGAGGCTGAGTTAATGGCTGAGGATGCTGTAGTACAGGCTGAGGAGGCAGAACTGGTTGAGTGGGAGGGGACTTTACCATAGCCCCTTTATCATCCCAAGTTCCAATATTGATGTTGTGTTTTATAGGTGGAGGAGGTACAGCAGTACTACCGATGCCCACATTACCCTTAGGTTTAAGCTTAGGTTGAGGCTTTGCAGGCTTTCGAGCAATGGCAGCCCATGAGGTTGGCTTAGGTGCTGAACTACTAACCGGGGGAACACTGTTTGCTGCTATGCTTGTCATACCAGCACTAGTCAAAGCTGACCCTACAGTTTTAGTTACAGCAGCTGTCATGTCCCCGCCAATTTTCAGCCCCGTCATTCCTTGCTCAAGGCTGTTAATACCCGGAACTTTGCTTAAAGTGTCATTGCCAAAGCCAGCTTGCCCATCAGCTATGGCTCTACCAAGGGAACTATGTGGGTAACCGTAGCTACTGCTATATGCAGAACTTTGTGTTGATTGTCCCTGAGATCCACTTGTCCCCCATGTGGAGAAATCTGCATTGCCAGGAAAAAAGTTAAACCCATGCTGGCTTAAGAAGGGGGGCGTGTTCCCCAAAGCTCCAGGCTGACCGAATACTCCATCCGGGATGTAATGATGTTCCCCATTACTCATCTGTCCATATGTTGTCAAATATGGCATTGGTGGATCACCTGCAGTGGACCACGCTGCTTCACCAAGGGAGTAAGGAAATCCAATGGATGGAGCATAATAACTAGGCATGTACGGGTCTGACATTGGTGGATAGCTATTACTCTGCAATAAAAAGAGGTCACAATTAGAATCATTGTTGCATAGTAACAGATGTTTTATGAGAATGATTTTCACATAAACTTAAATAGAAATGCAACAACAATGTTTTTCAACTCGACCAATGCAAAACAAAGCATTATATTCTTACAAATTGACCAAATGTTACCTAGACGGTAATATTCTCATTTCTGAAGGTCTTGAAGCCGAGATAAAGCTATCAATGGGATGCCTGGCCAAAAACAAAGAGGCAAGCAAGTTTTGGTACTTGTAGGTTTTATTCACTAAGTAGCGAGTTGCTGATTTAATATTCTCAATTAACTATTCATTATGAAGGGCCAACACTTGCAGGTGTCTAAATGGCTGAGCTGGCCCTGTGTAATGCATAATACAGTAGGCGAGACTGAAGATATCACACTGACTTAACTACACATTATTCAAGGCCAGTAGCAGCAAGTAGCTCACTGGAGTTTGTCTTTTATAAACGGTAAAGCAAAGTCAAAGTGTTGGGACTCGCCTGTCACTTTAGTAAACAGATCCTTCTGTGACTGGCCAAACAAAAGCTCGAAGAAATTTAGAGTTGAATGTAATCACTATAATCAATATGCTAAGTAATTGCCACTGAAAGTCCCAAAACTGTCAAAGTTAACACAAGTGATCACTGTTAAGTTTAATTCCTCAAGTGAAGTTCTAGGGTATATGTTAAATAATCTTCTTGTCTCCTTTAGGAGTGTTACCACCATACAGACATGAGTTATAAAACTAAAACAGCCCAACAAATTACTCAGACGCCAAGGAAACAAGTGTGAAAGTATGCCGATTCCATGACACAAAGCAGTTAGTAGTCTGTAGTATTCTATTTCAGAACGTAAACAAAACAAGGAATGGGAAAGAAATGTGTAAGTATTTAAAAGTGGGATGCAGACGTATAGTCCTTTAGGGGGGATATCCAAGCTTGAGCACAAGCATTTTAACTACAAATCCATTACAGTAAGTGTTTTCAGGTAAGGATACACACAATTCTGGATTTGTTTGTGGCCCTTAAATACTGGTTACTACTGTGAACTTATGAGACAACAATGATAGTATTGCCCATATCTGGTCCACACATAGCAGAGGTTTAGCAATACATCAAAACGTAGACAACTTAAGTTCTAAGGGATGAGACATTTCATCATACAGCATTAGATATGCAATACATAAAGCATCAAAGTTGCTCTTTTCAGAAGAGAAATCCTCCAGCACTCACTGAAGCTCTAGCAATAAATATTGCATGGTTTGCATAACTCAAAGAAAAGTTACAGCATCTAGGTTGAAATACCCTGTTAAGTTTCTCTTTTAAGCAAGACCTATTAAGACTTGTGACTACTGAACGAAATAAAGACTAATAGCTCAACCAGCTAACTGGTATACTAAAGGAAAGCACTATTGACTTCAACAATTGGATGTAAAGTGATTGTTAAAGAGATATTGCTTACATCATATGCATTTGAAAGCATATTATAGCACTTTATATGCGCAGAAAGCGCGTTTCTGCTTCAAGCTGCCATTTAGTGGCGAGAATTGGTGGACAACAGAAGGGGTAACTGCAGCTTTGTTTTATTTTTTCCCCATTTTGGAAAAAAAAAGCATCTTAAAGTACTCAGAAATACTCTGTTAAATGGGCACAAAATCCCAGACATTCTACAAGGTTTCGGAGTAAGTCTTCACAAAAGAGCAAAGGGTGTTGTATCTGTAAGAAGAGGGGGGTGCGGCTTCGTATTAATTTCCATCCTTTAGGACGCGGACTTCTACAAGCTATATAGGTGTGATGGTCAGGTGTCTACATACACACAGTCATATAATGTATGTACTGCATGCTTTGTGGCTTGCAGGAAATTGAGAGGTGCCACAAATTCATTAGCAGACATTTGGAGGCAGCATACATTAGGATAGAGATATTTGTCCCATGGAGATTACATCCTAGGGCAGCTCTTCCTTTACCATGCTTGCAAGTCAATAGGATTTGTCTCCTATTCACTAATTGTGCAGAGTACAGTGATTTTATATAGACATATCTACTACACAAACATAGCACATGTTCTGTATTGCAGGTATATGAAATGAAAGCAATATAATTATGGGCCAGTTTGTTAGTAGAATGACACGCAAATGAGTTGACAATAAAGCAGGCTTGTTTTTTGTTACCATGTTTCTTTGTTGAATTTAAGGCTTTTCCTATAGGAAGATCAGGTAGGAAATAGTGATTTAGAGCACCACCAGCCAATAGACAGCCTTTCTGAAGCCATAAGCTATTCACAAATCAGCTAAGGGGCAGGGTGTATTTGAATTGTAAAACAGGTGAGAGACAAAAACTATTTACTACCAGACACGACTGTTGTAGACTAAAAGTGGGGAAGGCCACATGGGCTTGAGCCCAACACCTAGCTTTTGAGTGAGGAATTCAGTACATAAATGAAGATGCGCATCTACCACTATATGGGTGTGTGATCTAACTGAATGGATAGCAATGACGTAACAGATCTAAAAGTTTTAGATAACACTCAAAAAGTTCCATACAGCAGTCCATGGGGAATTCTCAGTTTGGATAATACTGGTTTCAAAGTCCATCATTAAAATACTATCACCACAATATGATAATTCATTATGATTATGTATTTTGTAGATTATGACATACACAAAAAGAAGCATGAAGAAATTCAATCTGTCTCCAAAATCTTGACCTACCTGATTAGTCTGGCTGCTTAGATATGGCTCAAAATCGTCATCATTTACTGCATCCTTTTGATGCATCGAACCGTTCTGTACTGCAACTGCGGGAAAGAAAATGTACATGACGGGTTTCAACATTTGCACCAAACTTTAACACTGGTCTCTAGCATTGATAACAAGTTTACTAAAATCTGTGGCAATAATAAAACATAAACACATGAAAACATTACATTTGGCAAATTAATGAACAGGTATTTGTTATGATTGAGGCCTCATAATATTCTAAGCAGACCATCAGCAGATGTGCTTATTTATAGGACCTTTATCATTTTGTTCTTAATCGCATCTTAAATGTTCATCTAAACATCGACAAGGTTGATCTACATAATAATTTTGCATAGACTTGAGCATCATATACTGAGTCCATATTATATATTTGAGATCTACCATTCACTCACACTCTCGTTCACCCTCTCACTCTCTAAATATTTCCCTACAACTTCCGTATCTTCTATCTTTTTCCTTCAATCTTTCTTTGTCCACATTTCTGCTGACACAAATTAGCAACTTCCGCCAAAATGGGGCCACTATGGCGACGTCCTATCCGATCCTCTAATCGGAAGAGAGGACGGCAGTGCAAGAAGATGCAGAAGCGGTAGGGAAAAATTTAGAGAGCATGAGTAAGACAGTGAGTGTGAATGTGGGCAACGAGCAATGCATTTCATTCCCTAATTAAAAATGCCCTCAAATTTTTGGCCAAGCCAAATGGACCGAGAAAGAGAATTGTTGCCGAAAACGAATGGACCAAAAACAAAAAAAAAAAAAAGGGCCAAAGATATTTCAAACCTATTTGCACGTCTAATATACATCACCGTGAAGTTATCAAGCAGATCACAGCATTAGTGCTACTAAAAACAACTTATCCTCAGAGACAGATTGCCTGAAAGCAAAGTTATCCTTGTATGGTTTATCTCATTCCAAAAGCTTGGGCATTACTTTGAAGTTGGCTCCTCTACTGCAGCTGTAACAGCCTTGAGTTCATTGGGAAGGCTTTCCACAAGACTTTGGAGTGTGTCTGTGGGAATTTGTGAGGACAGGCACGGTCACTGGACGAGAAGAGGCCTGGCTACCATTGGTGTTTCTATTCAGCCAAAAGGGGCTCAATGGGGTTAAAGTCTAAGTCAGGCATCTGTGCAGGCCACTTGAGTTCCACCACACCAAACTCCAATCATGTCTTATAGACCCTTGATTTGTGCACATGGGTAAAGTCAACAGGAAAGGGCCTTCACCAAACATGTGCCACGAAGTTGGAAGCATACAATTGCCTTAAATGTCTTTGTATGCTGTAGCATTAACATTACCCTTCACTAGAACTAAGGGGCCTAGCCCAAACCCTGTAGTCAAATGTTACAGCAGGTAACTGGTAGGCAGTGTCCTCTTGGCATCTGCCAAACCTAGATTTTTCCATCAGACTTCCAGTAAAGTGCGATTCAACACTCAAGCGAACACGTTGCCAAAGCTCCAGTGGTGGTGGTCTTTACACTACTCCAGCTGACGCTTGGCATTGCGCACAGTTGTATTTGGCTTGTGTGCATCTGGTCAGCTGTGAAAAACAGTTTCCTGAAGCTCTTGATGCACAGTGCTTTGCTGATGTTAAATCCATCTCTCTGTAGTGAGTGATACTACAGATGTTTTTTATATGCTATGCACTTCAGCAGCCCTGTTCTTCGAGTCTATGTGGTCTATTGATTTGTGGCTGAGCTGTTGCCCCTAGATGCTTCACAACAATAGCAACCACAGTGGACTGCAGCAGATCTAGTAGGGCAGAAATTCCATGAACAGACTTGTGACAAAGGTGGCTTCTTATGACAGTGCCATATTTAATGTCTTTGAGCTCTTCAGTTCGACCCATTCTACTGCCTATGTGCTTGATTTTATACACCTGTTAGCAAAGGGTGTGGCTGAAACACTTAAACTTATTAGGAGGGGTATCCAAATAATTGCGGCTATATAGTGTATGCGTACACCCATAACGCATTCTACCATCCCCACTGCAGTCTGTCACAAAGTAATTAAGCTTGAGATGCATACAAGTGCCACATGTATTGGTCCACTTAACAGTTGTCTTTTCTGTGTGGATACAAAATATTATGTAGCCTTAAGAATGAGCTGCTATATTTTAATTCTGAATTTAGTTTAACCTGCTGACATGCAACATCTGAGACATTGTTCGGATAATTGCTTTATGGCAGCGCTAACAGGTCCTTGGAAAAAAAAAAAAAATACTTTTCACCAATAGGCCTTCGTTAGATTGTTTGCAAATGAAGAACTATTACACTATTTCTGACGGTGAAAAGTCTAGTTTCACCAAGCTAACATTGATGGGACTAAAAACCATCCCTTCTACAAGTAATAATGGGACCTCTAGACTTCCACTTGCAAACTCAATCACTTGAAAGTGTTCAAACAAGATGTTTTTATAAATATAACTGAAATTTAAGTGCACCTTAAACTACCATATTGTAGTGAAAAGTCAATAAAGATGCAAGAAATCATAGTATTTCTTATATTGCTAGTCAGTAGTTAAATACTTGAAGTAGCTGCGTATTGCGGTTTAAGTCAAATTTCTTTCTAAAGTAAGCAAGACAACATGGAATATATCCTCAAGTTGCCTTTTCTTCTCAGACTTCATCGAGAAACAAGTCACACTACTCTTAGGGGATAATCATCACAGGTGAACTCTCAAAACCAATAGTCTGCTAAATAATATATTATATACTCGTATTTGCATTATTGCATTACATTTACATTGTACACAATAGCTTTGCCACTCAGGTATTAGTTTGTGTGTTCAGCAATCACAGTTAACAGCCGAGTGGTTAAACAATTAACTAAAGCCTGGAATTACGTATATAACAAAATCATGACTGTGTAGCAACTATGAAATAAAGCACTGTTAAACAGGGAGTGACAACTTATATAAAAGTAAGAGAAGGGAGATTTTTAAAGGAGGAAATCCCAAGCTTTAACACTAGTATCACAGAAAGTGCCATCTGTTTTAAAACGGCTTTCAATTGCTATTCTGTATGAGGTTCTGCATTGTCAGACTTTTAAAATACAAAAAATGGAAAGATGTTACAAATGCGGCAAATTTGCACACCCTGTAAAAAGTTACTGTTGGGAACACAATGACTGTGCTCAAGCCGTATGTTTATAATTGGTTATGTGGCAAGTTCATATGTTCCACAATCACATGGTCCGTGTAGGAAGTTGTCTACATGAACACATTACTCTATCCGCTGGTTTGCTTCATAATAAAATATAAGACTCCATTGGTGTTGAAATGTATAACAGTAACACTGCTTCAGTTATTTTTATTGTAAATCAGACAGGATAAGATTTATTACCAAAGACATACATAGCATATCTAAGCTTTGTTCTTCTGTGTGCACCTTAGGTAAATAAGGTTTACAATTACAGATTTGCTTTAGAACATGAATCAACAAGATACTCTGAAATCAGAGCTTGGCGGGAAAGAAAGAGTGAAGAGACCCTGTTTTACCAGCTAAATGCATGGCAACAATGGATCTAGGGAAACCGCCTCCTTGAATGCATTATCTGTGTTGGAAAATATGACCCAACAAACAGCAGTGGAATCCCTCTTCCCCTTTGATTTTGACTTCACTTACATTTTCCATGCGACTGATAAGGCAAAGGGGAAATAGATAGCACTATCAGAGCCTCCACACCACCAGCAGCAATAGCACAGCTTTGTCATACACAACAAAAAAAACCAGGAACCGCAAAGCTATTTAGCGATGTTCGGTACATGAATCATATTAATGCTCTACAGCTATCTATCCCATTCTTTGCAAAGTTGCCATGAGTGGGAAAGGACCAGGCACAAGCCAACACCAGGGAACGATCGGGTCTCAGACAATGCCACGACACACTCAAGAGCAAACAGTGCTAAACAGATATTTAAATTACAAAAAAGTTATACAGCAAATTTTAAGGTGCTGACTAATGTATTTAGGAACATATTTAATTCTGCATGTCTAGTTAAAGAAAAAAAGTACAGCTTAAATGTCAATGGGAAACAGGTTTAGTCACTAAACCGTTAATTTGTGGGTCAGACGATGAAATTAAATCATAGAACTCCACATGCACTACAATGGGCTACAATCTGGGGGATTCTCCATTATGTATTATAGACACACAACTTGTGGAAGAGTTAATTGCATTGTGCATAAAACAATTTGCTAAAATATTTTCATTGAGTAGTAAATGTAACACTTTAAAGAAAACAAAAAACACTCAACTCGGTAAACATTAGCTGTAACAAAATAAAAAGCCTTCCATGAAAACATTGCACTGTATACAAATATTTTAAAAATGACTGCATTATGGTCATCAAGGAACTTAAACATACCTTTATTTCCCTGTCCTTTAGGTCTCTGCAACAACGTGGAAAAAGAAAGAAAAAGATCACTGGAATTAAATATAGAAAATTCTTTAGAAGGTATAATAAGACAATTTTTAGCACACACTTTCCGCCCAACATAATCTAATCTACAACATATAACATAATCACAATTTTGTATTTAACCTAAATTACATTAATACAGCAACCCAGAGTAGCACAGGAGTACTTACTTTTAAAAAGTAATAAAACACTTTCAGGAACTAAGTTTCCCTGTTATCAGGTAGAATTTAAACAGCCAAAACTGTTAAATCAGATTTTTAAGCACACTGCTTCCTTAGCCATTGCATCCGTATGTGTAAGGATACTTTGGTTTGTTAAGCACCTATTTATATTGTACAAACTGATAAAGTGTAGTGGACATACCACCGGTCAGGATGATACTACTTATGTCCTGTCTACCCATTGTACAACGCTACGGAATTTGATGGTGCTATATAAAACAAATAATGTCTGCATGCAGATCAGGATAAATCCATGAGCAGCTATTGTTTGTAAATCCTATACCCTGTCTCCAGTGAAATTCTATGTAGAAGGATCAATTGAGACTGCAGGCAGAAAACAACCAGTCTGCCTAGTAGCCTGACAAATTTTCCTGAATCTCATCTTAGATTTAGGATAGCCCTTTCCTTACTCCCTCACTGTTTTGGCCTCCATCACTTCCAATGGGAGGCTGTTCCACTCATCTACCACTCTCGGTAAAAACGCAAAGCAGAACACAAACTACATTACAAGAGTTCCAATGAGATTAATACGGTATTATAGGAGAACTGCTCAGTCCAATGCTGCACATGGCAGCAGGACCATGCTATCAACACCCGGACTGTTACCTGATCCACGCTGGTCGCAGACATTCTCCTGTGGAGCCAGAGATGGTGAAGATGCCTCCTTTGGTCGCTCAGAATACCACCTGGCTAGATCAGAATATAAAAAAAAGCCTGAGGCCCAGAAAAAAAAGTCCGCCTTTGGAGTATTCCGGGTACCCGTGGGCCCTTTATACAAGCCGATCGAGCAGTACTGCTGTATCCGCGCTTACAGACCGGAGGTGCTGCGGCCGGATATCCCTCCTAGGGCTGTAAGGACAATATATACAGTTGGCCTAATAACGTTATAAGGACTACATACACATTCGGTATAAGGGCGTCAGTGCATATTCACTATAACAACGTGTGACGCACTGAATATCTATATACTGCCTTCAATTCTACGGAAAATGTATTTAGATAATAGATATATAGTGTTCGCTTTACACCTACACGATTTAAGTGGCACGGTGTGTATGTTCCTATATATACGAGCGCCGTGAGTGTTTTAGTACAGAGATGGCGTTATAGATCCGGTGGGGGGCCGCGGCGGCCTCCTCGCTATTGCTCTCCTCGTCCCCCGGTTTTCACTCTCGCTCTGGACGGGCTCTTTTCTCCACAATGGCGGACGAGGCCTCGCACTCTCACTTCCTTTCCGAGGCGCCCTGACCTTCCGTTCGTGACGTCAGCACCACTTCCTTGACACCTGATCTACCCGGAGGGAGTGACTTCCTAGAAACCGAGATGTCATGTGACTGGGGAAATCACGCTCATGGTTGCTCTTTGCATTAGCAGAGTGGTTACCTGCAGGCTTTGCCGTCTGTGTACATGGATTTTTGCGCCATCATTTTAATTCATACAGAGGATGACGTGGGCATGCTGTCCTCGGTGTTTCCTACCAGCACCAATTATTTCTGTTGTAATTGTGACATCATTAGCGGTTCGTGATTCGTTTTAGTTGACTATAACATTCAGAGAATTAGATGCAGTCACATATATGGACACTCCAGCAATCGTTTGAATTTGAATGCGTTTGAGTGATCCCTTTAATCCTAGGGTGTGGGCTACGTACCTCTATATCTGTACAGCATCCACATCTGTGCCTGCTTCCAAGATTTCCATTAAACCCTATGTTGTATATATAAAAAAACAGAAAGCTGCAGATCAGTCAAAGAATGATCAGCAGCTTCTCCTACGTTTACATTATACATTTATATAGTGCCAATTCCGTAGCACAGTGAAATAAAATCGCACACGATAACAAAATGGTACAAAAGGAGAAAAGGGTAGTGAAGTGGCATCTCCAGCTTTGATATTTAGGGGGGCACGTATACACTATATACATATATAAATATATATATATAAATATATATACCGTATATATATATATATATATATATATATATATACCGTATTGGCTCGAATATAGGCTGCACTTTTTTCCCCCACTTTAAGTCTTTAAAGTGGGGGTGCGGCCTATATTTGGGGTCTAGCGCCCGACGCCCCGGGCATGCAGTCCCGGGCCCCGGGCAGGCAGTGGGGTTAGGATACAGATCCCCCGCAGCGGTGCAGGGGACCTGCATCCTACTCCCCGATACGCTCAGACAGCCTCCCCTGCCAGCACTTCCCACGTTGTATTGCGTAGATGTCCCCCGCCGGCCCCGCAAGACACCTGGGAGTCTGCTCCGGTAAGTCGGGGGGGGGGCAGAGGAGGACAGTGGTAGCATATATCGGGGAGGGAGGACAGTGGTAGCATATCTCAGGGAGGGAGGACAGTGGTAGCATATCTCGGGGAGGGAGGACAGTGGCAGCATATCTCGGGGGGGGGGGGGCAGAGTGGCAGCATGTTTTTTTGATGCTTTTTTATAGAAAAAAACTTTTTCTTTAAAAAAGCACCAAACTTTTAGGGTGCGGCATATATATATATAGGGGGGCGGCCTATATCCGAGCCAATACGGTATATATGCGTTCGACATGCATTTTTAACTATATAATATATGCTAATCTCTTTGAAGTAAAGACTTGATTGAAATATGATTTAAAAATAACAGATGGACTGGCAGTTATTTTTCATTCTTTAATAGTAGACCCTGCTGCCGATATATAAATATTAGACCCTGCTGCCGATATATAAATATTAGACCCTGCTGCCAATATATATAAATATTAGACCCTGCTGCTGATATATGTTAATATTAGACCCTGCTGCCGATATATATAAACCTGCTTCTCTGGGTCAACACCCGAATCCTCCAGGTCGCCGGAGCGGGGTCTTTACAGGCCTTTCTCCTTTAAATGGCAATGTTTCCCCCGACGGCAGCGAGAACCCCCGCTTACTGCAAGGGTAGGCTCCGAGTAGCCGGAACCCAGAAGTTTCCAGGTATGGTCATGAGAGGAATGAAGAGGGCGGTTAAGGGTGTATTTGGATAGGAGAGTAGAGATATAGGGGGGTGCAGGGTTGTTAAGGGCTCTGTAGCTCAGAAGTTGGGGAGCCAATTGAGTGATTGGCAGAGTGTAGCAGCAGATGAGGAGTGGTGACAGAGAAAGATTAATCTAGCTGCAGTGTTGAGGATGGATTAGAGCGCTGAAAGTCAGGAGAGGGGGAAACCAGTTAGTATGGAGTTGCAATAATACTGACGGGATATCACAAGGGAGTAGATTGATATTTTGGTTGTTTCTTGTGTGAGAAAAGGGTCAATTCGGGAAATGTTTTTCAGGTGAATGCGGAAGGATTTGTTGAGGGACTGGATGAGAGGCATGAAGAAGAGAGCAGAGTCAAGTTTGACTTGGTCTGTTGGTTGGATGGTGGAGTTCTCAACAGTAATAGAGATGTCTGGAAGTGTGGACAGAGGGGATGGTTGGATAACCATAATAGAGAGTGGAGGGTACCAGAGATAACACATTCTCATTTTTTACTGACATTATTGTTTGTTACCAAATGAATTAAATAGAATGTTGCAATGCACATGTAAGATCACTAGGTGGTGCTACATTTAGCAACACTAACAAACAGAATTTTAAGGCTATCAATAGATTTGTGAATTTGTATTTGGGAAATACACAAATTTTGCACAACACAAAGAATCTTCGTTTCTTTATGTTCGTCTTCTTAAATATCTCCTAACTAATCCTTACCCCATACAAGTCACTGTCTCTAGCCTTATATCTTCCGTAGTATAGCAGGGGTTAATACGGGAATCCACAGGATCGCACCAGGATTTACAGGTCCGTAAGAGCGACTCTTATTGGTCGCCATTTGGTCTCCACCAGGCCAACCGCTCTGAGCAACTTGGAATGGGAGGAACGGGGATTTTAGTCCCCCTGGCAAAGGGCAGGGCGAGGTACACTTCGGAGCAACATGGCTTTGGGAGACCATTGGCTTTGGTGCCAGGATTTAAACTTTAAAGGTCCGTAACAGTGTCAATATTGGTGGAAGGCACTGTTTATTTTTTAAAACTAAGCACCTGTGGGTATTTCAAATGATGGTATTTTAACACTTTCCATGCACTTGTGATATTTATTTGTTTATTTATTTTATTTTTTTTTTACATTTTTTCTATATTTCATTGCCTTGACCCTCTTTCAACATTTTCACTTGAAAGGACTCCGGTGAGCAATCACACGATGGCCCTGATTTTTTTTATGTTGCTGAATGCCTTGATATCGAGGCATATCAGCAACACTAGCTGAGCAAAGAAGCAATCGATTGCTTCCTAAGCTTTTTTTAGGAGCTGCCATATTCAATATGGCAAATATGATTGTATGGAAAGTGATCACATGGCACCCCTGCATATTTTTTGGTGTTGCTGAATGTCTCAATTGTCTTCAACACTGGCATGTGATTGCTCCTTAACTGTATGTTTTTCTGTGATGTGCCTGGCACGTCATTGGTCCTTAAGTAACCACCCCAGATTGTGACCCACCACAAGCACAGCATTAACCCAAAAGAGCAACGTGGTAGGGCAACTGACGTCCATAGCGTCCGCTACACAGTTCATTGGGCATTGGCGCGGTTCATATCTGCGGCAGTTTTGCGGCTAGGTCCCTGTCAGGTGCATGAAGCATTTCCAGCCATGTAGAACTCCCATAGCCGTCTAGTCCATGGAAGTCTGGTAAGGGCAGACCAGACTGGGTTTTTGGTCACCCCGTGTCCCCATTGAGCACTTAGATATAAAAGGGGACTGGGGAGGCAGACAAGGCCCCCATCTCAAACTCAAACCTACTCCCATGTGTGCTCAGCCTGAGGGGGTTAACGTGACAAGAACATATGCTGTAAACATGTATGTGCGTGGTGTGAATGTGTCTGCTTATGGTGTTAAAATGTGTGAATGTAAGTGTACAGTGTTAGCATGAGTGTGTGTAAGTATTTGGTGCTGGCCTGCTTGTATGGTATTAGACGTAAAGTATATTTATTTTGCATTATATACAAGTATACTTTGTTAAACACATATATTTAAAAAAAAACATTCCTGAATCCACTCATTTGGCTTGAGTTTGATCCCTAAAGTCATAAGCTTACAAACCGTTACAATGCAATGCGTTATTTTTGTCTCTCTAAAAATATTCTCCCAAAATATGCTTCATCAGAAACTCTACCCATAACCAAATGCAAACACGAATGACATTAAAGAAACACTTTCTCTTTCAAATGTCTGTGTGACTCACATAGAGTTAATGCAGAAACTACTACTTACTGCAGTTATTTAACTAAACCTCTTTATATTCTCACATCAGACTTTGAATAATATCACCCTGCGTTGAGATTACACAATAAATCAAATAGCCTGCGTTTCCCACAGCTTTCCTTTTAAAAGGGGGCGTCGTGTCCCTTTAAGTGCCTGTCATACACGTGTTGCAGAGGCTGTCTCATTGCCAAGAGACTGTTACCTCCTCACAGCAACCACAGTGAGTAGGAGGGCCGAGGTGAGACTCCCAGAACTTCGCTAGAGTGCAGGAATATGTCGGAGGATCGAGCGGACTTTCACAGGGAGAACCCCGAGCTGAATGAGCTGTCCGACCAGTCCCCTGTAGTGCAAAAGGCCATCGAGATCTTAAGGCAGAAAGCCCAAGCTGAGACTGGTCACTGGCCCCTCGGCTTATCTGATGACTTCTTACTGAGATTCCTTAGGGCGAGGGATTTCTGCATAGAGCTGGCGTTTAAGGTATGAGTGAGCTATATGTGTCACCTTTATACCCCAGATACAGAGTTTATGGGTGGGAAGTTGTGTGTTTTGTTACCCCCTGTCTGATAGTTGGCTTCACCCCATATCAGACTTCACAACTCATTGTTAAGTCCTTAGCAGGATTCTGGTCTTCAGGGCTTGTCTGACTACTTCTGTGAAAGTGTAATGCTCTGAAAATGCACACAACATGAAGCTCTGTCTGCATTATAGATGTGAAATGGATATTGCATCAGATCACCCTTGATGTAGAGGTATTACAGAAATACTCACACCTGAGGATGTTTTAGAAGAGATTAGCTGATATACTATATATATATTCTAATATAAAGAACACACATTTGTTCTTTATCTGGTTTATATTCTGAGATGTCAGGGATCATGCATTATTTTTATTAAATCGGGGCTTCTCTTTCTTTGGCTGACCATATTGTAGCGTCGGTGAAAAGGTTAATTCTGGAAATGATTGTCTTTAATTCATCCAGCGATACAAAATTTTACTAAATGTCATTCAAAACAAAAGAAGGCAACCTCTGGAACAGTCCCGTAATAGCGGAATTAGTTTCCATTTTCCAGGTTATATCCCAAAACCAAGGAATGTCAGGGTATAATAACCTTTTTAGTATGACCTGTGGTGCATTCCCCCATTGTGTGTATTTAACAGTGGGCATGGATAGGCTGAAAGCTGCCCTAAAACACTTTGGACTTTGTTAACTTTAGATTTTTTTTTTGTTGGTTCCTGGTAAATAATCATCCTATCCTATTGCAATATGTGAGATTTGGGGGGATTTTGCAAAATTTTACTCTCTGGTGCTCAAGGGGTTAAGGGCAAATAAATGTGATTTTTTTTTTTGCATACATGTTTCTTGTTCACATAAGATATGATTTATTTATTTGCATGTATAACCCTCGTTGTGCACTTTTCAGATTAAAAAAAAATCTTGGCTTCCTTACAACATTAATGGTTTCATTTTTTTTTTTTTTTTTTTTTTTTTTTTTTAGCCCTGAAGAAGTCAATAGAATATAGGGCGGAGGAGGAAACTCTCTTCTGCACACAAAACTATATTGGAGCTTTGTGTTGTAATAATATGGAATACTGAATTTATATATTGTGTTCAACTTTATCTTGCAATGCAACATAGTCAGGTTACTCAATCTCCAGAGTGGAGTAGATTTGTGTTGTTTTTGTTTCTTTATAAAAGCACACAGTGGTATTTCATTTGAGAAAACCTCTCAAGAGCATTGCATCCTGACTAGGGTCGATTCAAGGATCTGGTGGGCCCTGGGCAAACAATATAATAGTGGGCCCCCTCCTGTCCTGTAGTGGGGCATACAGGTGCTGTAGGTGGGGGGACAGAGCTTGTAGTGGGAGGACAGATAGGGGCTTGTAGTGGGGGGGGGCAGGGGGCTTGTAGTGAAGGGCCCATTAGCCCTGTTCCCCCACTACTAGCCTCTATTCCCCCCACTACAGCCACTGCCCCCCATTCATTCACGCAATTCATCCACACATTAATTCATTCATTATCTTCCTCATTCACACAATTCGTACAGACATTAATTCATTTATTATCTCACGCTTTCACATAATTCATCTACACATTAATTCATTTATTCTCTCACACATTCACAAAATTCATCCACTCATTAATTCTTACTTATTCTCACTCTTTCTTTCAAGATTCTTACAACCTCCCTTTCTCACAATCTCCTCCCCCTTCTCACTATCTACCCCCTCTCTCCCTTCTCACAATGTACCCCCTCTCCTTACCATCTACCCCCCCCTTTGCAGTTCACTTACCCTGGTGAAGTCCTGTGGTGGGAGCGCAAGGCCTCAGTCTCTCTGTAATGCCGCGGCACGCGCAGCTTCTCTGCTGAGCGTCGGAATATGATCCAAGGAAGAAAAAGCTGTAAACTGGCGACAGGGTCATGGGCGACCAGGGCTCATTGATGCATGTGGGTGGCGAAGGCTGGTCCATATGGTGACATAAAACAGACAAGCTACAGTAGCTCAAATTGCCAAAAAAGTGAATGGTGGTTCTGATAGAAAGGTGTCAGTACACACAGTGGACCGCAGTTTGTTGCAAATGGGGCTGGGTAGCCAAAGACCAGTCATGGTGCCCATACTGACCCCTGCCCACTGCTGAAAGTGCCTACAATGGAAACGTGAGCATAAGAACTGGACCACGGAGCAATGGAAGAAGGTGGCCTGGTCTAATGAATCACGTTTTCTTTTCCATCACATGGATGGCCGTGTTGCTTACCTGAAGAACACATGGCACCAGGAAGCTTCCATGGAGGCCCCACCTAGTACCTTACAGGACTACTGCTAACGTCTTGGTGCCGGATACCACAGCACACCTTCAGAGGTCTTCTGGAATCCAGTCCTCGACGGGTTGGGGCTGTTTTGCAGGCAAAAGGGGGACCTACACAATATTAAGCAGGTGGTGATGTTATGGCTTATCGGTGTGTATATTATTTATATATATGTATATAAATAATATACATATATATATATATATATATATATATATATAATTACACTGTGCTCTCTGCAAATATTGGCACCTTTGGAAAATATGAGTTAACTGGAACATCTTAGTTATTGCCTTGATGATGGAAATGGGCATTGTCAATGCTTTTGCTATTTTCTTATAGCCACTTCCCATTTTGTGAAGCCCAGCAACCTCTAGCTGCACATCACAGCTATATTCCTTGGTCTTACCCATTGTGATGAATGACTAAGGGAATTTGGCCTATGTTTTACCTAATAATTATACCCACGTGAAACAGGAAGTCATGGTTGAACAATTTCCTCTTCCTAGTCTCTCAGGTGTGCTAAAAAATTTAAAATCTCACCGGGAATATTCATCAAATATATGAATATGATTTTTCTTATATGTATTCATAGGGGTGCCAATAATTGTGCACAACATACAATTAAGACATATTTACCAAGGGTGCCGATAATTGTAGAGGACACTGTGTGTGTGTGTATATATATATATATAACATATTATATATATATCTGGATTTCCCCATGTATAAGATGCATCTTTTTTAGAAAAAATTGGGGTCGAAAAACTGGGTGCATTTTATACAGTGGTGGTAGATTTATTTTTTTTTATTTTTTTTTACATTTTTGCCGGAAAGGGACCTGCTGCTTACCTCTTTGTTGCTCAGCAGCGTCTCTTGATCCGTCGAGGTGACACAGGAACCCAGTGGAGTCACATGAATGTACATCAAAAGAGGGAAACAGCGCCCCCCACGGAAGTCTGCGAGCGGAACCTTGCAGTTCATATGTGATAGCATGGATCCGTGTGTAGGGGGCACAGGAAGGCTGAAAGTGATGTGCATGTACTGGCTGCCTGAACATGATAGGAGTGTGATTGCTAACAGCTAACATCAATCACACTCATATCATGCCCAGGCAGCCAGTACAATAACTTTATGTAATTAATATATTTTTTGGGGGTATTTTTTTTTATCGTTTTTTGTTTCATAGCTATATAAAACTACAGCTATATCTAATATATATATATATAACCATTGTACCTTGATGAATGGCTCCTCCCCTGACCTCATCCACTTATAGGGGGACTGCCCCCTTCCTCTTGCTAAACACACCAACATAGGGGTTACCTTTTGGACACCTGAAATTTTGGGGGTATATGATGGGAATCAATACATGGTAATAATAAAAATGAAGAGCAGATACTTCTTTTTACAATAAAATCTGTAACCTTTTTTTTACAATAAAACGGTAACCTTTTTTGTAAGTAACTCATATGAATGGTATGAAATGTGTAAAGCAAGGATTGGCATAGTTAACAAATAACAAAACAGCCGCATGCTGATCTTTGAACCATTCTATAAAAAAAAAAGGAACTGCAACGTAGATTGCACTTATATCAAGCGTCTTGGCCGTTATCACTGTGAATGAGTTATAAATAAGCCTCACTTGGGTCAATAAATTTATAAAACGTAAAACTATATGGCCCATGTAGTCTGTCACTACATTAAACATAACTGTGTGCCTATTCCATGCATGTTTAAATTCACTCACTGTAATAACTTCTGCCACTCGTGCTTTAATTCTTCCTTACATTACATCTAAGCCTCTGACATCCTAGTTTTAGATTGTGGCCTATTGTCTTAACATTTATTTTCCTTTTAAAATACAATTCCCAGTAGTACTTTGTTGAAACCACTTATATTGGAATGTTTCTTTCATATTCCTTGTTTCTCTTCTTTCCTCCAGACTGCACATGTTGAGATCCCTTAGTAGTTTTTATCCTGCAAAGGATTTACCAATTTCAAAGTCTGTCTCCTGTTTGTATGTATATATATAATGTATGTCTTATATACACTATATGGAGAAAAGTATTGGGACACACCTCTTTATTATGGAATTCAGTTGTTTCAATTAGACCCAAAACTGTAAGGGTAAGCTTATAGGAACAGCAGCACGAAACCGAAGACCACGTATAATCAGAACAGGGGTCGCCGAGTGCTGAGGTGTGCGGTGGTGTATGAGGCTCTGCTGATTCCATAGCTGAAGAGTTCCAGGCTTCCACTGACACTAATATCAGCACAAAAACTGGGCAGTAGGAGCTTCATGAAATGGGTTTCAATGGCCGAGCAGCTGCATTCAAGCCTCACATCACCAAGTACAATGCCAAGCGTTTGGTTTTGGCAGATGCCAGGAGAACAGTAACTACCTGACTGCATTGCGCCAACTGTAAAGTTTGGTGGAGGAGGGATAATGGTATGGGGCTGTTTTTTTGGGGTTGGGCTGAACCATTATCCCTCCTCCTCCTCCACCACCAAACTTTACATTTGGCACAATGCAGGTAACGTTCTTCTCTGTGCTCCTTCAAGTCTGGGTTTGGCTGATGCCAGGAGAACAATAGGAGGTGTATAAGGCAGTCTTATGGGAAGATCATGAGGCTGGGTGATAGGTGGAACATGGACGGAGCAATGGGTAGTATAATGGGTTGGGCTTAGGGACCAGATCTCAAGTTTGTACTCTGCCTCAAAATTTCTGATGGCGGCCCTTTCCCCATTGCTGTTTTATGTAACAAGGTGTGTAGGTTAGTTATGTGTGCACTCTTAATGTCAGAAAGAATGCTTGTAGAAACGGTGATCTGATTTAACAGTTATGCATTTATACTTCTACCTAGAGTAGCTCAGCTAAAAATGTGAAACCTTTTCATGCTGTGAACAATTAATATTAACTTGTAAGTCTCATGTTAAATGGTCTTCTAGCTCCTGAAAAACTATCACAAATGGAGAAAAGAATGCCCTGAAATTACTGCAGATTTGCAACCTTCCTCTCTACTTAATCTTTTCCGTTCTGGCTACCATGGAGTCTTAAAGTCAAGGGATGCTTACGGCAGCAGAGTTCTCATTTACAGGATTGGTAAGAATATGTAACATATGGAAACTTGGTAACCCAGTTTCTTTTTTTTCTTGAACTATTACAATTAGCAGATTCTCATTTTACACAGAAAAAAAGAGAATTTTGATTCAAACAAACAAAATGTGTTGTCGCTCACTCACACTCTTTCACTCATACACTTTCACAAACTCTCACACAATCTCTTAATGTTTCCCTACCTTCTTTGATAAGTGGTTCTGTGTCTCCACTTCTTTGTCTCCTTCTCTGCAGTTCCACTTCTTGTTCTTCTATTTCTTCTTGCAGCTCTGCTCTGCATTATCCTGTCCTCTTCTGTGTACTCCCACAATAGGGCGCACACTCTCTCTCCGGATTGGAAGAATGGAGGAAAGGCACTGGGGTTTCACCCTGTTGAGAATGGAAGTACTACACCAGGCCAGAATAATGCAGACGTATCCACAGGGAAAGTGTAAAAACTGCATTATTCTGGTGTATTGCCACTGTAACAGAGTGGAGCCTCTTCCTCATTCCTCCAATTGAGGGAGAATGCCAGAATAATGCAAAAGGAACCGTAGAGAAAGAAGTGTAGAAACTTTGTTTCTCCACGGAGCCACTTGCATTATTCAATCCCTTGATCACACATCAACATGTACAGGCTCACAATGCATTGTTTTAATGGGTTTAAGGACAACCCATTGTTCTTAAGGGGTTACAATATCAAAATGTGACAATATAACCACAGTGAACCAATTGTTTTCCAGAACAATGGGACCCTAAAGAGTTCAGTGCCTATGAAGTGTTTCGGGTGAGCCTTATAACCTCTGAACTCTTAGTAAAGGATGCTGAGACACAGAGGAATGGTATTAAGGCTATATTTGATCTTCAGGGTTGGAGACTTGCACATGCATTTCAAATCACCCCAACCATTGCCAAAAGGATCGCTGCTGTTATGACAGTAGGTTAAAAAGGTTTTTATACGTACTTTTTTTTTGTCTTGGTTATTTTTACTTTATTTAGGGCAGTCCAAACATAGCCTTCAAAAGCTGTAGACACAATCGATATTCTGAGTCAGTGATGCCCTTGAGGCCTAGGTTAACCACTACAAACCAAACAATATATGCTTAACCGCTTTAGTCCCCTATGGATATACCGGTAGTCCATAAAACGCATCTCAAGAAACCCCTATGGATGTACTGGTACGTCCTGACCTTCTTGCAGCGGCAGGGACACATCCCTGCCGCTACACGGGAGATCAGGCTGTCAAGCTCCCCTCTGTCAGCAGAAGCCGGCATCGGAAAACAGTTTTAAATGCCCGATCACGCATTCCCTTCCAGGTCGCGTCACTGCTGACATCGCCCGGAAGGTCATTGGAGGGCAGGATATACCCTCAAACCCGTTATGCCAAAAGTATAAAAAATACTACCCTATAGAGTTCTATATATTTCATAACCAGGGGATGCAGCTGAACAATTTTGTCTGGGTTTCTCTGCCGTAACACATACCCTGTGCAAAAAAATCTAAGCAACACAGAAGTGAAAAAAAGCGCAGGAAATAATTTCTGCGGCCACCTTTGACAGTGATTGGTGGCCAAATAACTGCATGAAGAGTGCCTAAACACCCCTTATAAGATAAGTTGTCTGCTTTACAGAAATATATACTTTAGTGGGTATTTTTGGTTTATTTTAATGTAAAAACTCTATGGCTTTGTAAAGAATAATGTACACCTTATAGTATGTTCCCTATAAGTGCTGTGGAAGTATGGAAATTCTATATAAATTAGGTATTTGTGTAATCAAGACACCCGAATTGATAAACCGTGGAGGAGATTTTCTGTCACTTTACCTAATTTTGTGAGGATTCAGAGGAGAAAATATATAAAAAATAGTTTTTTTTCTAATTTTCGCTAGCTTTTACTAAATGTCTCATCCTAAATTTTCAGCGAATTATCTAACTATGGTATCAAAAGAAAGCCCTCTCTCTCCTTTGAAAAAAAAACAATATATAGGTTACATGGGTACACTATTTGCAGGAATGGAGAATAATCGCTCTGGGACTTGAGGTACCAAAAACCCTTGGGACTGAAGGAGTTAAACTCTTAAATGTTACCGATGACACATGGAAACATAGAATTTGACACCAGATAACCATTTGGCTCATCTAGTCTGTTATTTTTTTTCCCGCTGTAAAGACTCAAACCTTAATCAGTCCTTGGTCTCATTCTTCTCTTTATCTCATGGTAATATAAAAGAAAAAATGTTACGAAAGCTGTACATAACAAAATAGTTTAACTTTGAAGAAAAGTTGATACACTTTCTTTATCTGCAGATCTGGAAGCTGCTGTTTTAGGCAATTTCTGTATTTAGGTGGCTTTTTCTGGTTTCAATCCCACACTGACTTGGCTGATTATTTCCTCCATGAACTTCCATTTGTCAGAGGGTCCCTCATGGTTATTAATACCCAAGACATTCTGTAGTTTAACATAAATCAGTATGATAAATGGGCTAAGGTAACAGTGCTAGAACACATACACAAGACGTAAGCATGCAGAGGAATAGCACACAAGATGGTGGATGTTTAAGTATATGTTGCTGATAACTTATTTTAAACACCATTACATAGCTCTTCTTCATTTACAGTGACATATCTGATTAATGGCGTGAGTATGCATTACATAATCTGTGATAAGACAAGCCATGTCATAATGCCTTTATGGTTCTTTTTAGGATTCTTTCCCTCTGAAGGTCCGTGGAATACACCTTATAAATGAACCCTTGTTCTTCTATCCTGTCTTTGCATTGATTAAGCCATTTCTGCCTGAAAAAATAAAACAACGGGTGAGTGAGCAGAAAGAAATGTACAGTGCTATGGCGTAACCAGTTATTAGGGTTAGGGACAATTACTTTTTTACATGCATGATGTAGGTTTTGGTTTACTCTTTACCTTTTAAATGTGGTTAAGCAAAAATAGAATAAGAAATTGGGAGGGGGCAAATACTTTTTCACATCCCTGTACAAAATAAGTGTAAAATGCTATTACAAACCCTTTCTTCGATTTGTTCTTTTGTAAAAATCGGTTATACTACACACATTGGCATCCTATTACATTCCCTTTTCTCTGCAGCTTATGTCTATAGCACAAACCAGGTTTTATTTCACTTCTGACCTAGATAATAATTACAGAAAGTAAGATGATCAGTTTCTCTTTATTGCATGATAAAGAATTAGCCGAAAGCACTGTGATCATATTACAATACTTTGTGAATTTCCTTAGCAATGTTGTAGAGTGAAATGCATTTCAAATCAACAAAACTATTGTCAAAAGATGAAGCAACAATTACTTAGACCTGTGTTATGCGAAAAATGGTGTGCTTTAATGCTATTCCTGCAATAAGTCTGTGTTTGTAAAATGGGAATTAGTTAACCCCTTCAGTCCCAGAGCTTTGATACCTCGAGTCCTGTTGCTTTTTTGCCTTTTTTAACATGTGTGGGTTTAATTAAGATTCCCCTTTTCTATGTTTGATGCAGCTACACAAATAACCCATTTTTTTTCTACAGGGCCGAATCCATCCCTTACATAGTACCCTATAGTAGTATTTTTAATAGTTATGGCTTAACTGGTTTGGGGGTAGTGAACAGGGGTGGGGTTATACTTCTTACACATAGAGCTAGGGCAATAGGATGTAAGGGCTTTTGTAATTTTTTTTATATATAGATATTACTTTTTGCACGGCTATTCGTGCAATATGGATAGAGATCCATCTAGTGACTTCTCAAACATGTTCTTATGCCAGTAATTTTGTTTTTTCTTTTACACTTTTTCCACCTATTGGAAGAGGGAGAAACATTATTTCTCACTCTCTTCCATGAGAACCTCCTGCACTCCATAGACTTGCAGCGGGGATTGCTATGTGTGTGATCGGCCACTATGAAGAGCAATTGGACTCTAAGGGGATATCCTGCCCTCCAATGACATTCTGGTTGACGTCAGCAGTGGTACAAGATCCTGTGATCGGGGCATTCCTCATGTACCAGCTGACGATCAGCACCTGGTACATGCAGGAAGCCAGCGATTCATGACGGGGGAAGCACAGCCTTTCAAAAGACAGTCTGATCTAACATGTAGTGGCAGGGAGATGTCCCTGCTGCTACAAAAAAAGTCAGGACGTACATGTGTGTTCTAAATGGCTTTATTGTGTGCCTTTTTAGGACGTACATGTACGTCTACAGGAGACTGAAGGTGGTTAATGTTAATACTATTCCAGTTTATAAAGACTGTAGAAGCAATTATATCACCTCACTCTCCTCCACTTTTTCCATTGTACCTGTCTTCTTACGAATCTTAATTTTCCCATCATTTAGTAATACAAATTTAAAATGGCTTTTTTAGTAAATATAACTGTAATAATTACAGAATGGCATACATTTTCTGACCGTAAAGAAAATGTGGTGTATATCCTCTTGCGTATATTTTGATCAGCCATATCTTATTACTCCTGACTACACACATATTACAGTGCAAAAATAACCTCCACATCATGCACCTGTGACTTCTTTATAACTAAAACTGTTTTTCAAATATTGAGTTTTTACAAGTTTTATTAAATGTTATTTTTTTAATAAATTAAAAAAAAAACATTTCATGCATGTGTAATACTTTCTTATAAAAATTTCTTTCAGGTCCACTTGCATGGATGTAACTATTTGTCGTCCCTTCACAATCATTTTTCTGGGAATATTCTTCCCCCAGAATATGGAGGGACAGGTCCACCAATGGCTGAACTTAGTGAGGAATGGGCGGATTACATCATGAGCTCTGAAAACTATCTTCTCAGTATATCTGAGACAATATAGCCCCAAGACATGGATTATCTACAATTGATAATGGGAATCTGTGGAAAAAATATATTTTTACAATTTTATGAAGAAACCCTTGAAATTACAAGGCGTGTTGGAAATTCAGCATGTGATCTATATTATATAGCAGCTGAGGTACTCAATCATTCCTTAAGTGTCTCTAGTTTCTTATGAAGGAATGTTGCTGGAGAACTCAAGTAACCATGGGTGCTATTCTATAAAGAATGGTTTACGTTTTTTAAAGCAATACATAATACCACTTTTCAAGATAATTAACCCGTTTGCACCACTGTGCCAAGATGTACTGTTTTACGTGCTGACTTTGTAGCAGCGGCAGGAGATCAGACTCTATTGAGCAGCGGTACACTGTTATACAAGGAATGTCCGAACATCCGAACGTGAGATCTGATGCCCACCGAAAGTTCACTGGAGCACAGGAGAGACTCAACAAGGTCTTTCTAGACCCTGCAGAGATTTCCAATTGCTCCCCCTTCTGGCTAATATTGCACACACTTCAGATCAGGAGAAGGGAAAAAAAAATATGAAAAAATGAAATAAAAATTATTGGGAGCCCAGTGATGTCTGAGCCAAACTGCACTAGGAACAAACAAGAGTTTTTTTTTTAAATGTCACTTAACCCTGCCACTACAAGTAAAAAAAATAAATAAATAAAAAAAAAACACTACCTCCAAAGCCCATTGTATTAATTGTATTAATTAATAGTATTAAAAAATGTAATATGTAAAGGATGGATGTGTGGTATGACTGTAATTAGGAGATACATTAGGTCACTGTTCAGCTGTGGCACCTACAGTATACAAGATTTGTTTTTCTTACTGTAGTATAGTTTTTTTAATCTGGCTTCACTAATAGTGATTTATGTATTTTTATGATTTTAAAAGAAGGCTCTACCTCTCCTGAACAAATTGATGTATAATTTGTGCAGGTTCATCAAATATTGAAAATCATGGTTTAACAGACATATGGTAAAAATGACAAAACTCTTAACTATAATTTTTTAACAAAAGTAGAAATACTTTTAAGCTGTGGCATGCATAAACATGACTATACAAATACCACTAACATTTGTTGTTTTTTTTTTTTGTTTTTTTTGTCAACATTTTTATAGCCATGTGTATCATTTGTAACTGATTGCTTGCCTATTAATATTTCTTGCAAGGAAAATACATTATAATTGTTTTATATGATGTAATATACACTACCATATTCCTGACGGTGCCTGTTTTTACAGATTTTTTATGTAATTCTATGCAGATCTAAACAATGGTGCAGTTTAGAGGTTTTTTTGTATTTTTAATGGATATATTTGGTAAAACAGTTAAAATATTTTAATATCTGAACAAAACTGTTTCTCCAGTGCAGGAGGCAATTAACACAACTTCTAAAACTAATGTTTAAGCAAATGTCTATAACATGAGTTTCTTATTCTAACTAAAATTCCAAGAGAAAAATGTTGTCCTGTATAATAAATAAATTAAAAATGATTTTGTATTTGATCATTGCATTGGTATTGTGCTGTCTAACAATGTTAAATATCCGACTAACTTTTGTTGGGGTGAACACGTTGGGGCGCTGTACTGAATGAACTTTTTTTAGTTTAAAAAAATAGAGCTTTTGAATAATTTATTAAAGCAAAATTCTTAATTTTTTAGTAGAGCCCCTAAATGTATAGCAGTTTTACTTCACACTGAAGGTGGTAAAGGCTAATACGTAGGAATGTAAACATGTATGGGTTAAGCATTAAGCTATCCTGAATGTAAGACATGACCAAGGAATGAATGTTCTTATCTGCTGTCAAATTCTATGCTGTGGTGTGTAATCAGACTAAATAGTTAACCCTATGTTCATGGGACACCACTCACAGGTTCTGTGTGTGAATGAAGCAGCTTTCCCAAGCAGTAAAAAACGGAGAGAGGCAGAGTGACATATAGGGTGGGTCATAAGGCATTTCTGGGGGGCAGAGTGGCATATGGGGGGGTATAAGCCATATCTGGGAGGCAGAATGGCATACAGGGGGTATAAGGCATATCTGGGGGGCAGATGTGCATAACTGGAGGGCAGGTTGGCAAATAAAAGCAAAACATGGTTTACATGGGGAGTTAATATCTACTAGTAAAACATTTTTCCTATAGGATAGTCTTATTCTATATATTTCTTTTCCTAAATTAATATTCATATTTTGGGGGGTTGTCTTATAATCGAGCAAATACGATATTATTATTATTGCTTTTATTTATATACAAGTTTAAAGCTGTTACGGTTTTATGGAATCTTCTAGTGCTTTAGAGTAATTTAAAATTCACATAAAATGTGTCTTTTTGTAACATTATGACATGTACTGTACCAATATACCCTGTATTTAGATATTTTCATATAAATCCATGGAATCAAATTACATCTCATCTGTCTGTTAATGTTTTCTCATCTATACATACCAGGCTGGTGGAAATAGACAAAAAACAAATTTAGTTTAGTCTAATGGAAAAAGCCCTTCGATCCTCATCCAAACCGAAAGGGCAAGAAACAAAATTCATTGTCAGAAAACAAATGGCCTAAAAACTAAATTAAAGATTTGCCCATCTTGTTTTGGTCAATTTGCACAATTCTAATTTTGCCAGTATAAAATGTGCACCTAGAGGCGCTCAGGAAGTAACAGAGGTAAGTTTTCATATGTAATTCTCCTAAAAATAAAACATATTTTACACTCTATCAGATTTCATGTGCTGTCTGTTTTTTCTACAAACATTTCTGTAAACCAATGTCATATCGTAAAAAGTAAATCATATTGAGACATTCCTTAAAATGTATCCATTTGCCAAAATGTCATGTTATTTTCTGCCACGAGACACTAGGTGAAAGGATCAGCCATTTCTCCACACAAGCAATGAGAGACCACATTGCATCACGTTAAAGCACAGTCTGTTTTACTTCAGTATGTTTTTCCAAGTAAAATACACTTGTAGCAGTTGGGATGTCCACATCAGACCCCGATTTGAATGTGTCCTTTTTAAAAACGACAAATGCTATGCAGCAGTAGAGTTAGAGGGACGCAGCAGTAGAGTTAGAGGGACACACCAGTCAACATATGCCCTTAATGCATTTGACAGCTGTGTGGTCCATTTTGCAAATGCATGGGGCGATTCTGCAGAATCCCCTCAAATGCATTTGCCCCTTTCCCCACCCCTACTTAAATGCTCCGCGGAGGTGCACTCAGCTGCATGGAAATCAATGCACATAATGTATTTGGTGCTGGCTTTGGTAAACATAGCGTAAAGCAGTCTGTTTACACCCCTGTACGCATGAGTAGGGCTGCAACTAACGATTATTTTAATAATCGATTAGTTGGCCGATTATTTTTTCGATTAATCGATTAATCGGATAAAAAAAAACAATATTTAATAATTTAATGAAATGCCCTGCACCCACATCCTGCCCTGCCCCCACCCACACTCTGCCCCATCAGTTTCCCACCCTGCAATCATATTCTCTCTCTCTCTCTCTCTCTCTCTCTCTCTCTCTCTCTCTCTCTCTCTCTCTCTCTCTCTCTCTCTCTCTCTCTCTCTCTCTCTCTCTCTCTCTCTCTCTCTCTCTCTCTCTCCATACGTACCTCCGCTACCGAATCGTTCCACTTACAACGTTCAACCGCAAAACTTTATTCAAATCTTCATCGTTGACGCGCGTCACATCCGTCATTACGTCATTACGTCATTACGTAACTTCAAGCAGACGGACACTACAGAGCTCTGCAGCGGGAACGCTGGCGGAGGTAAGTGAAAGGAGCCGAGCGCTCCAACGACGAATCGATCACTCGATTAATCGATAACGGAAATCGTCGACAACGATTCCCGTTATCGATTATTATCGATTCGTTGTTTCAGGTCTACGCATGAGTGAAGTCTTCTTATTGATTTCAATGAGAGTACTTTCCTGCCACTGATTGGGTGCTTAACCACTTAAGGACCAGGCTGTGTTTTACCTTTCGTACCCTTTGGGACCGAGGCTGTTTTAACACTTTTGCGGTGCTAGTCGTTTAGTGTGCCCACACAAGTTATGTGTTGTTTTTTTTCAGGACAAGAAGGGCTTTCTTCAGATACCATTTGTTTGATCATATTATCTAACTTCCCATAAAAAAAAAAGAAAAAAACATTTTCTGACTTCTACCCGAAAAAAATCTTTTACCCAAAAAAGCTAATGGAAAAACCTGCTAAATAGATTCTACTATTTGTCCTGAGTTTAGAAATACCCAATGTTTTTATGTTTTTTTTGTGCTTTTATTGGGCAATAAGTACAAGTAGCATTTTGCTATTTCAAAACAATTTTTTTCCAAAGCTGGTCATTCTGCCTCATGTGCAATTTCGGGTATCTTTGAAGCTGGTCAATGCAATTTACCCCATCAAACCATATAATTTTGAAAACTAGACACCTCAAGGTATTTCAAATGGTAGTATTTAAACCCTTTCCATGCATGAGATTCTACCACCAGCCTTTGGCACAGTTTGTGATAGTTTTGGTCAGTCTGTGCCTATGCCCTATCTTTGAGCCTGGCCACTTTTTTTTTCCATATTTTTTTTCCCCATTTTTTTTTTTTATATTTTACTAATCACATAGCGATTAGAAAGCTGTGCTCTATTGACTTGCATGGTCGAATACAGTACCTTTATTCAATCTGCAGACCCTCTGGCGAACTTTTCCAAATTTTTTTTTTTTACAGGACGCGCCGCCATCTTGCGAGTGGCAAAATCACTCGCAGTGGCAGTTGTGACCACTCTCCGGAGCAGTCACAGCGCATCCTGGGGCGAGTGTTCAGTGTCACTGAATGTCTCGTGATCGGGGCATTTTAGCAACACCATTGAAGTTTAGGAGGTGATCTTTGACCGCCTCCTAAACTTTTAAAATGGGCATCCGCCGCCGTACAGTGTATGGTGGATGTTGACACCCACAGGGAGAGGCCAGATATGGCCCATGATGCCAATCTCAGTGTTGCTGAATGCCTCAACATAGAGGCATTACAGCAACACCGTTTAAGATCGTAGATCGCTTTCTAATCTTGTTTAATGAAATGACATGTCAGGCACGTCATAGGTTGTTAAGTGATCGTTTTTTCGTGGCGTGGTTGACCAGTCAATGGAAGTTAAGGGGTTAAGCTGTCTCTTGAGTAAAGTGCTACATGCATGGGTTTGTTGGGTTGTTTGGGGGTAAAAATCAGAAAAAGGAACACCGGCACTCCATGAAGACAGAAGTAATCAAATAAATGTATAATAATATAAGAATATCTTTTATTTGGATGCTTGATCCTATATATATAAAAATATGATGAAGAAAAAAATTATATAAAAAATTATACAAAAAAAGAAATGAACAAACTAAAAAGAGTACAATGAATATCATACCAGCCGCAGAAAAAGAGAGACCACTTGGCGGGTTTCGCCACGTTAATCAAACATTTAGTGAAAATAAGTGAGAACCACCTGATAATGATAACAAGAATAGGTCTAATAATGTTTGTTCATTTCTTTTATTTGTGTAATTTTGGATATATATTTTTCTACATCATATTTTTATATATATGGGATCAAGCATCCGAATAAAAAGATTTTTTAGATTATACGTTTATTTGATTACTTCTGTCTTCATGGAGTGCTGGTGTTCCTTTGTCTGATTGATATCAGTGTTGGAGTGGATGCTCCTTCCTGCTTGAGCAACCCTGTGGGATAGCTGCTTTTGCCTTGCTTTTTACTGATATGGTCTGAGCTGGCCCTTTGTTTGTTATGTATGAGGGGGTTAAAGGCTACATTTTGGACATGCTCAATTCAGTTTTTCAACTTGAAATTGATATTTTAAAAATTGTATTTGGGATAACTTTGAAGCTGGCCAATGCCAACAAAATATTTTTGAAAACTAGACACCCCAGGATATTTCAGATACTGGTATTTTAACCCTTTCCATGCATTAATTTTACCATATAATAACGTTTGTGGTAGTATTTTTTTGTTTTCTTTTCACACACATTGCAATTTAGCCCCTGGTATAGGCCACAGCCAATATGTATTTAACAACAACTCCTGAGTACATTGATATCACCTGTGCATTGGTTTGTTGGGGTTAAAAGGCCACATTTGGGAGGTGTTTTTTTTGGGGGGTTGGAATTTTGACATCTGGTCCCATGTCCTATTTTTAACCTGGCCAACTAGATTTAACCAATCAAATAATACATTTTTGAAAACTAGACACCCCATGGATATTTCAAGTGCCAATAAGTTTAACTCTTTCCAGGCAACGTTTTTGTGAATTATAGTGCTAATTGTACTACTCGCTCATAAAAATAAATGTGATTCTGGGCCCTGATTCTATCTGTTGAGAGCTGGGTTATCCTAGCCCTCCATCTGTGAAGGATGAGAAGTGCTCAGTACAGTATACTTGGTAGGCTGTGCTGGCTAGTTCCCTTGTAAACAGCCATTGAGTAGCAAACCATACCCCAAAGGGTGATTTCCCCCTGTATTTGTGAGGGGGGCTGCTGCCACCAGGATTTACCACCATAAGTATTGTTGCCTTATACAAACACATCATTCACATAGACTTCTAAATTAACAATGTTTAAACTGGGTATATTGTTTATACTTAAAAACAATGGGTATTAACAGATAGGAATCATACTGCTGTTTATAAATTGTTTACTGTACTAGTATGTAAAAATAATTTGCCCCCTTTTGAGATCTGGTTACAAAAAGTGAAGGTAAATTTTTTTAAAAAATCAAGTCCTACAGCTGCAGTAGTGAGCTGCCATCTGCTGGTGTAAATGTGAAGTACTTGAAAAGTATATTTTTCTCAAGTAATTTTTACACCCTTGATGCCAGGTGAAAAGTCAGTGAAGAATATACTTGTAATATGGCAAAATGTGTGAGAGACAGCACATGCCGATAGGTGTAGGATAGCTGCCTGGAAAGTCCAGTGGCAGGCAGGTCATGTTACTTCCATGCACATGACTTCTCCTAGATAGACTCACATGTATGGCAAGCCCCAGCAATCATCAGAGAACAATTATTAGGGAATGGTGCAACATGACTAAAGAATCAGAGATAGGCAAAGTGTCTGCACCAGTGTCCACGGCAAGGTTTGTGAAGGTCCACAGAACATCATTAAATTGTCCACCAGAAACTATTGTTTAGTTTTCATTTATTATTTTATTTATTTATTTATTTATTTATTTCACTTTTTGAATTGAGAGAAACTCTTAACAACAATACCCCTGGCCAGTTTAGCCCAATTTTATCCTACCAACTGTACGCTCTCAAGTTTAATTTGATCCTCAGTATTGTTATATGTTCAGGCCAAAGGTTCATAGCCCTATGTCTATACAATATCACTCATAACAAGTCCATCATTCTACAGTGAGAAAGATTATTTAAAAGTGAAAAACACTCAAGACAATTGCCAACATAAAGCCTCCTCTTTCAAAAAAACATGGCAAAAAGGCTTAGGTCTGCAAAGTTGCATCTGGACAAACCACAAGACTTCTGGAACAATATACTGTGGATAGACGAGACCAAAGTGGAGATGTGGAGATGTTTGGCCAAAATGCACAGTGCCACATTTGGTAAAGACCCAACACAGCATATCCTCACAAACACTTCATACCAACTGTCAAGCACGGTGGTGTAGAGGTGATGATTTGGGTTTTTTTCCAGCCACAGGACCTGGAAACCTAGCAGTCATTAAGTCGACCATGAACTCCGCTGTATACCAAAGTATTCTAGAGTCAAATGTGAAGCCATCTGTCCAACAGCTAAAGCTTGGCCAAAATTGGGTGCAACAGGACAACAATCCCGTGCACACTAGCAAATCTACAACAGAATGGCTGGCTGAATAAGAAAAGAATCAAGGTGCTGCAATGGCCCAGCCAAAGGCCGGACTTCAACCCCATTGAAATGCTGCGGCGGGACCTTAAGAGAGTACGCACTATTATTTAATAACTTGTAGAACCACCTTTAACAGCAATACCTTAAAGTAATCATTTTCTGTATGGCTTTATCAGTCTCTCACATTGTTTTGGGGGAATTTTGGCCTACTACTCTTATTGTTGCTTCAGTTCAATGAGGTTTATGGGCATTTGTTAATGCACAGCTATCTTTAGGTCCCTCCACAGCATTTCAATCGGGTTGAGGTATGGACTAATTTTTTAAATTAGTTTTTTGGTAGTTTCTAGTGTGACCCCAAAACGTTATTCACTGCTACCGCAAAGTAACACTTAAGGTTTTAAAAATAACTAAGGAGGCTTCAGTGACCCCGGCAATACTCAAACTCTGGTGTGATCATGCCCCCCATGTTATTTCAAATGTACAGGTATAGTATAAAGTACTGATAGCTAGATGATCCACTGTTATTTCTTAGGCCTTGTTTAACCTATTTTTCCTATCATTCTGAAGGTCACACTGTCAGTACTAAGAACATCTTCATGTAATGATTCTACTATAGAAACACCATATTTCTCAAATCATGTAAGATTTTTATGGCACCCAGGACAGGACATCTGGCATCCTCTGAAGATGCCCTGCTTGGGTACTCCTTGTGTTCCACTGATGGGCGTAGGAACCGGGGGGGGGACAAGGGGGACAGATCCCCCCCAGCAACTCATGCGGTAGGAACCCCCCAATAGAAACGCCGCAGGAGGAGAGAGAGGGGGGCCGAGCGGTCGTTTTCAGCAACCGATCGGCGTCCTTCTGTCTCCTCTGCTCCCTGCCGCCACCTGCCTCAACGCTGCCCCGACTGCAGTGGTGGGAGCGTGAGGCGTCTGTCTCGGTGCCGAGGCTTTACGCAGTGAAGCTGCGCGTATCGCAGCAGAGCAGCGAGACAGAGGCCTCACGCTCCCACCACAGGACTGCAGGGTAAGTGAACTACAAAGGGGGGCAGGGAGAGGGTAGCTAGTGAGAAGGGGGGGTAGGGAAAGGGTAGCTAGTGAGAAGGGGGGTAGGGAGAGGGTAGCTAGTGAGAAGGGGGGTACGGAGAGGGTAGCTAGTGAGAAGAAGGGGGGGTAGGGAGAGGGTAGCTAGTGAGAAGGGGGGGTAGGGAGAAGGTAGCTAGTGAGAAGGGGGGGTAGGGAAAGGGTAGCTAGTGAGAAGGGGGGTAGGGAGAGGGTAGCTAGTGAGAAGGGGGGTACGGAGAGGGTAGCTAGTGAGAAGGGGGGGTAGGGAGAGGGTAGCTAGTGAGAAGGGGGGCAGGGAGAGGGTAGCTAGTGAGAAGGGGGGTAGGGAAAGGGTAGCTAGTGAGAAGGGGGGTAGGGAGAGGTAGATAGTGTGAGAAGGGAGGGTAGGGAGAGGGTAGCTAGTGAGAAGGGGGGGTAGGGAGAAGGTAGCTAGTGAGAAGAAGGGGGTAGGGAGAGGGTAGCTAGTGAGAAGGGGGTAGGGAGAGGGTAGCTAGTGAGAAGAAAGGGGGTAGGGAGAGGGTAGCTAGTGAGAAGGGGGGATAGGGAGAGGGTAGCTAGTGAGAAGGGAGGGTAGGGAGAGGGTAGCTAGTGAGAAGGGAGGGTAGGGAGAGGGTAGCTAGTGAGAAGGGAGGGTAGGGAGAGGGTAGCTAGTGAGAAGGGAGTGTAGGGAGAGGTAGATAGTGTGAGAAGGGAGGGTAGGGAGAGGTAGATAGTGTGAGAAGGGAGGGTAGGGATGGGGTAGATAGTGTGAGAAGAGAGGGTAGGGATGGGGTAGATAGTGTGAGAAGGGGTAGATAGTGTGAGAAGGGGTAGATAGTGTGAAAAGTGTGAGAAGGGGTAGATAGTGTGAGAACGGGGAGAGGGGGGTAGATAGTGTGAGAAGGGGGGTAGATAGTGTGAGAAGGGGGTAGGGAGAGGGTAGCTAGTGAGAAGAGGTTAGGGAGGGGTAGACAGTGTGAGAAGGGGGGTAGGGAGAGGGTAGCTAGTGAGAAGAGGTTAGGGAGAGGTAGATAGTGTGAGAAGGGAGGGTAGGGAGGGGGTAGATAGTGTGAGAAGGGGGAGAGGGGTAGATAGTGTGAGAAGGGGGGAGAACGTGGGGATCTGATGGGGAGAAAGTGGGGATCTGATGGGGAAAATGCTGCCCCTCCAGTTTTTTAGGGGTTCCTAAGCCCATGGTTCCACTGGTTTTATAATGGGGTCTGGCTAGATTTCCAGATAACATTTATGACAGGATCTGGCCTAAGAAAAATATATATTTTTTCTTATTCATGTACTTGTTAACCCTTAAAGAAAGGCATTTTATATAATTACATATACACACATATATTATAAAATATTAGGAATATATGTACCTGTATAATACACTGTTATAACTGTTTTAACTCAATTTTGTAGGATAAAATTAAGTACTTGTGTATGGTATGCACTCACTAGGTCACTGGCTTATAATCAATATGACAGATCAATGATTGGTGACTTGAAGAGTCATTCATCAGATAACTTATTGAGTTAAAGGCTGTTCAAAATAAAATAAATATTATAAAATAAAATTGTTACCGCTATCAGTTCCCTTGCAAGTGACAAATTTTGGCCACTGACATTGATTCTTTGTTACTCACCCCAATTCACAATTTCATGCACCGTATTTGCTCGATTATAAGACAAGGTTTTTTTCAGAGCCTGTATTATAATCGGGGTAGTCTTATAATCAGACCTCAAATAGAGGTCTGACTATGAGACTAAGATCCAGATCCCCCGCAGCGCTGCTGGGGACCTGGATCCTCCTGTCTGGTAACCTCCCCCCCAAACTTACCGGTGCTTCTGACTCCCCGGTGTGTTGTCCGGGAAGCGTGTAGACATCTACACGATTCGCGTAGGCAACTTCCGCTGCAGCCGTGGGTGCGGTTAGCAGCGGGGTTGTCTGCGTCCAGTCAAGCTCTACGAAGGTGCGATCCCTAGCCGTCCGTTCATACCACCTCTTCTGTCTGCCCTGAGCTCTCTGGAGATTCTCCTTTACTAGAGTCGTGTATCTCTGGAGCCTATCTTGGAGTCCCAATACATACGTTCCTTCGCAGTGTTCGAACCCTCCGGCCATATAACAGCTCGAAGGGGGAGAACCCTGTGGACTCCTGCGGGACTTCCCGGTAGGCAAACAAGAGATGAGGCTGGTGGCGCTCCCAGCACTTGTGCTCTGCGGCAAAGGTCCGAAGCATCTGCTTCAGAGTGCCATTAAATCTCTTGCATAACCCATTGGTTTGCGGATGGTACGGGGAGCTATAAAGGGGCTTAATACTGCGCAACTTCCAGAACTGTTGGGTTACCTCGGCAGTGAACTGCGAACAGCAGCTCCTGGGGATACCCCACCTGGGAGAATATTTGCAACAGCGCCTCCGCTATGGTTTCGGCTTGGATGTTGCTTAATGCTACAGCCTCAGGGTACCGGGTGGCATAGTCCGCCACGGTGAGTGTAAATTTCTTCCCCGTGCGGCTTTGCTTAGCTAACAGGCCAATAAGATCTACTGCAACCCGGCTGAAGGGTTCTTGCACTATGGGCAGGTGCCGTTATTTATCTTACAGATGATCCCCTCTCTTGCCTACCCGCTGGCAGATCTGGCAAGTGCGGCAGTAGTCCCTAATGTCCCCGGAGACTGGCGGTAACTGCCAGTAAGGATGACTTAGAAGAAATGTAGGGAGCATAGGCGATGATACTGGGGAGAAGTAGCGAATGAACAGGATGGTCGGCAGTGATGCAAAGAAATACAGACAAAGTGATAGTCCCTTCTGGAGGGGCCGATAGATCTAATGTGCTTACAAGGAGGAGAGAGACGGGCATGAAGAGCTGTCAGGGAGTGTTAAGGGGAAAGGTGCTGCTGAACACTGGGGGATAGGGAGTAAATAAAATAGACATGTAAGAGATAAAAAGAAAGGTAGGGGGTACGCCAAAGAAGGAAACAGAGAAGGAGGTTGCAGGTTATATAGAGAGAGAAAGAGAGTAATTAGGAAAAAGAGAGGCAAGAGGTATAAAGAAACCAGAGAGGGAAAAAGGGAGTGAGAAGGAAGGAAGAAAGTGAGTGTGGGAGAAACATAAGAAAGAAAGGGTAGAGGATGGAGAGAGGAAGGGAGAGAAGAGAGTTATACGTAGAGACAAAAGAGAGAGGGGAGCCAGCTGTTTCATTAACAAAACAAATTGGATTATATTTGTGAGGCAACATAAAGTCATCAGACTAGGCAGAATATGGATCATAAAATCAATAATACAGACATTTTGGGTTAAACTACCATACAAAAAAGGCTCCCGGTAATGGCCCAGCAAGGTGCAGTTGCCCCACGTCCCTTGGCCAAGCTCAGCCTAACCGTTTGCCGCCTCAGGTCGGCCTATGTAAAGCCAGCGGCTGTTATCTGTGCGAGCAGGGTGGGGGCCTGTGTGGCTGACACACTGCTAGGAGGAAGTGCTTTTTCCAGACTCCATTTCTCTTCCTCGGTTAGTGACATAGCAGGGCTCGCTGATGCAATGCGGACTTTTTGGTTGTGACTTCAGGAGGAGGAGGGGATGCCTCGTACCTCTCTGTCACACAGACGAGTCACCGCTCTCCGGCTGTTTCTCCCTCCACTGGCCGGCAGGATTAAGGAAGAAGCAGAGGTGTATTAGGCACTTAGCCGTCATGGGCTCGGCTGTGTTGCTGCTGCTCGGCGCTTTGCTGCTGTCTTCTAGGTCCCGGGCATCATTTCTATATGGCAGCGTCCACACTGCAAACCCCAGACCCATCATCGGTAAGAGACCCCGGGCATAATGGTAACAGTCCCGCCAGGGACCCGCGATGGGAGGTGCTTGTGGCGTAGACTATGATCGCAGTATCTGCTGTCTGCCCTGTCATTTACCACCTGTTTATAGATAAGATTCTGGGTGAAACTGAATGTCTGTATCGATATAGTCAAGGAAATGTGAACGATGTGTAAACAAACACACCCGGTGGAACACCTTCTCAAATATTAGCTGCATTGGTAAACAATGACTAGAGATCCTTCAAGAAGAATCTGCTTTTTAGTCACAGATAGACATTTTGTTTTCATTAGCACATATTACAAAAAGCTGTTGTAGTGGCTTTATTTATTTTTAAACTGTACTTGTTTTTGTCTTCAGCTTTAACAGCAGGAGAATTTTCCAACATGTCATATCCTGACATCAAGTTGGTGTCCTGACTAAATGATGTCATCACTTTCGCTGGGTGGCTTCCATATGTTTGTGTCATACACAACAGACATTAGGCCGAGGCCTTGTGACATCATATGTAGATAATTCAGCAACAGGGGCATGGGATTGAATGCTTTTATCCAATGAATGGATTGATTACCTGGAACAAAAGGGTGACAAGTTGTCTTCTATAACTTGGGATTCTTATTAAAAAATATACCATGCAGGAGGAAATGGTTCTGATTTAATATATCAATTAGTACAGCTTTTTCACAGTTTTGTTTTCCATATTTTAATAATGTAATAGAGTAGTTTTATTTTAACAATTAGAAAAAGGCCTGAATGTGAAGGAAAATAGGAAACATCTAGGATTCTTTATGAACACCTATGATTTCAGAGGATCAATAAGTAGAAGTAACACTATTACCCGCTTTACTTCATAATAGCTAAATGATTTTTTATATCACACTCCCAAAACCTAGACAATGTGGAATCTGGTCTTTTTCATGCCTTAACTGTTTTTCTGTTGTACCTTTTCTTTTATAAAGTAAAACTGTGTCGGTTGCATTTGGTAGAAAGGAAAATTTGGAAGACTTTGTCTAACAGAACTATTACTGGGTCGGCGGAGCTAGACCCAGATGGCAGATATGGTAAACTAGATGGGTAGGATGTGTACAGGTGTACACATGTTGGCAAGCTTCCAAGTTCCTCCCTCTCTTGGAGAACCAGTGATGACCTGCCCATACCATCACCGCAGAAACCTGTTAGACAGGCTTGGTTAATGGTGTGAGCAAAAAGTAGAGGCTTAGTAGCCCTGCATTTGTGACGCAGGTAACCGTGTCTATTAAAAAACCCATAACTGTTCCTTTAATAATCGTTTATGGAGAAAAGCTTTTAGTAGGACACTCAGTTGCCTGAAATTACTCAGTGGCAAGTAGATCATCTGTAAGACTGTGTTTTTGCTCATAGATGTAGAACCTGCAATCTAACTTCACAAAAATAATCCTTATCCCTTGGCAAGATGTGTTGAGCATATGTATAGAAATATGTGTTTCAGCAAAGGCATCCAGAATTTTTTTTCAAAGAACAGTGTTAAGAAACTACTACTTACACTGTTGTTTAGTCGATATTGGCACTTTTTCACTGCTTTTATTTGTCTTCTTGGATGGATACCTATTTTATCAGCGTCATACATGCCTCACGCGAGCACTGACTCACGGAGGCTGCTCATTTGTATATGCCTGCTACTTTATTTCTCTATAGTTTTGCACATCAATGCACATGTATGGTATGGCAAAATGTTTGCTTCACATGTTCACTTGCACTTTTTCTTGTATGTGTGAAATGTATTTCTGGGAATTTTTGCGCTGGAAAATGCCACAGTAAACCTGGGTCCCAAAAGCCTCGGTAGTGCATGGGTGGGATGTGCAGTTTTGCTGACACCTCTCTTCAAAGACTTCAGTGGATTCAGAGGGTTTCCTTTAGGCCTCAGCTTCAGAGTAAGGAGTGCTACCTCAGAACAAGAAGATTGGGGGTCTGGTTTTCGCTGTGGACCTACCACTTTAAAGCAACTTTCACTGACCTTCACATGACTAGATACCACATGACTGACAACAATAGCAGCTTTAAGGCCTACAAATAAAAGAGCTTTATTAGATGGAAATGAGTATTCTTTTATGCTAAACTACATTACTGTTTATAATGTTAAAATAAAAAAAAACACATTTGTTTTTCTATAGATATTCCCTTTTTTTGATTTGGAGGGCATAACAGATGCTGGACCCCCATTTAAGGAAAAATATGGGGACTGCATTTTTATATTAACTTGCAGAAGTTAAGTTGTAATATTTTGTATATTCACCCTTGTGTTTGCATTTCTGTGTGTATTAAGAATGACTCACTCTCTGGTCTACATTTAGGTGTTCCTTCCCTAATCCCTTCACATTTGTTGTGTATTTGCAGTTGATAAATCTGGTGCTAATGTTGTATGCATGATCCCATGCAATTATATAAACTACGCCCAATCCCAATAAAGAGGGTTCTATTGCATTCTGACTGGTGTGTCATGTCATGAATGATGGTACGGTACTTTGGGAGACTCTTTGTCCGTGGAGGTGCACCTTTACTCTGAGAACCAGACTGACTACCCATCTTGTAGCTGGCTTCCTCCACGTGAAAATCAGCAGTAACGGCTGGGAAGTCCCGCTAGGTCCCCTGGTTCCTTCTACACTAGCGGCAGCTGTGAGATCTGATACTCGTCCCAAACGGTCCAAACCACGACCAACAGAGTCCCGATGGACCCCCAGTATCCCCATTAATGTTACCGAATAGACGATGGACTCACCCTGAAACAGTTAAGACAACAAGACAGTAACACCACTAGGGTTGGCGCACTCAAGATGGTGGACGCTGTTTTCAAAGAAGAGTCCCATCTACTTCAGCAGATTGAATTACTGTGGTGTAGGACAGGAGAACCCCCACGAAAGTGAGAAGTAGTTGGATGTGGGATGCCAGAACCTCATTCAGAGATGCAGTCTGTGATGCCGAGATGTGGGACGCCAGATCCTCATAACCAGTGGCCAATGGTAGTAAAGGGATGTGGGGCGCCAGAGCCTCATGCCCAGCAGCAGTCAGAAGTGCCAGGCTTCAGGGCACCAGAGCCTCATGCCCAGCAGCAATCAGAAGTGCCGGGATGCGTGATGTCAGAACTTTATACACAGAGGCAATCTAAGATGCCAGGATGCAGGGTGTCTACCTTTGCTCATGAACCATACTGAACAATAGATGAGCTAGTTTCCTTAGTTATAGCAGAGCTGGCCCTTTAGTGTCCTGTCCCTGATTTATTCTCAGAATCAATTTGTCCTCAGTAAATACACATTTTTGTAGTTGGAGTGGACTTAAAACAGTGGTTTGTTGATTAATGGGTGGAATAGGCACAAGTCAGTGGCTGTTAAGATCGTGCTACTTTGCTTCCCCTAGTGCCTTTATAGTAATATATCAATACAATTCTTATTCTGTATTATTGACAATAGAGCCCTATTTATTGTGTGCCAACCATGCAACCTACTGAAAAAGTGGACGCATTATGATTTATTAAAATAAAATAGTTGAAGATAAGCGTTATGCTTGTTTTTTTTTTTTTTTCTAAAATAGTATCTCTACAACAGGTCACAAAGTTTACAGTCTTTATGCACTGCAAACAAATACCCTCTCCATAGCTATAAATTAGCTGCAGTAATTATGTGGTAACTCACTAGTAAAATGTTTATCTTTCAAGGACTTGGCATAAGAAGTGACTTTGTATTGCTGGAAAAAGTTTGAACAAACAGTTTGGCACTGAGAATTGATTATTTTTTTGTGTAAATAAAAGAGAATTTTCTCAAGCATGAGATGTTATGTAGTTCAGTAAGTCATGAACTGGCATTGGTTCTAGGTGCTCTCATCACAGACAGTAGTATTTCAAAAACATCCATAAAAGTTACGTATAAAACGAAATGATTATTATATTCTGTTAATGGCAAAAAGCGTATATTTTTCTGAGGCTAATTCTCCATTTCCATTACAGGGATATTAGCACAAGAGACCCACTTTGAAGAGTTACAATCCTATGGAAAATCATACATTGCTGCTTCTTATGTGAAGACACTAGAATCTGCAGGAGCAAGAGTAATTCCCATAAAGTAAGGGTGCGCTTCAAGTCATTCTAGACAAAAAATATTTACATTACTCACCGGAAAACTCGGATGCACATTCTGAAAGTGTTATACTCTTACATTCAGACTTTATCACAGCACTTCCTTGCAGTAGTCATGTTAATTGTCAGCCAATTTGTATGTAAAGGATTTTAGGACAGGGCACCAAAGTGCTAAATATCTCAAAGCATAGAAATTGACAGCAGATAAGAAGCATTTGGCCCATCTAGTGTGCATGTTTTTCAGGATAGCTTTATACCTACCTCACACATGTTGAAATCCACTCGCTGTGTTAGCATACCTGGGTTTTCCCAGATCTACAAAGTTCCCAGATAGATGTATTAGCCTCTACAACTTCTGATGGGAAGTTTTGATATTTTGTTACCTATACAGATTCAATGTTACTTTGCCATTTCTTTCATTCATCACATTGCTTATTATTACTATGATGGATCTGTTTTTTGAGAGTAGTTGTTTTAGTTATATAGAAATTGTTCTTACTATTCTGCTGTGACAATAAGCATAGTGGTTTAGTGAACAGGCTATCATCTTTATCAACAATGAAAATCTGTCTTAAACAGAAAGCACATTTTATTCTTTTATTTTCCATGTTTTTGTCGGGCTGAGTGCACTTAGTATTTTTATTAAAAGTTGAAGAATGAAGATATTTATTCTCATCAGAATTGAGAGAACACAATACTTGCTTTATTTTATGGTGTGTGGTAAGTCCACTTGAAGTGGGGTGTAGCACTGAATAATTATATTGCATGTGTGTGTGTGTGTGGAACTACCTATTTATATTTTACCATTATCTTTTTAAAGGCTTAATCTTCCTGAGGAAGAGTATGTGGAGATATTCAATTCCATTAATGGGTATGTATTGAAATCCATTTTCACTTGATTGCAGATAGATTTATTTAATTTTGCTTTGTGAAGTCTTCCAGAATTACATTGCTATTTTTCCAGAATGTCTTGAAATACTTGCCGTTGGAGAGGGATGAATGAGTACCCGTGTATTTTATCGACTCAAATTACTTCTAGTTTACCTTGTAATAAAGAATACATTCACATTGTGCATACCCTATTATCTTGTAATTCTTCTAGACAGATGTTGTCCCTTCAGAATAGCTTCTTTTCTGCAATTGGCAAGTATGACATAAATTTGTTTATATTTTCTATGGTCATTCCTACTTGCCAGACAAGGCAAGTGAGCTTTTTACTTAGCTAGCACTATGCAGATGTACAGTAAATTATATTGTGATCAGTTGTGTACAGTAAATTATATTTAGTCAGAGGTTGAATAATAGAAACTCAGGGGACCCGGATCCTCCACTCTGGCAACTGGTGGGGGTCTTTGCAATGCGCGCAGACAACCCCCGCTGCTGCCGGCACTTCTGCCAGGGCTTCTATGGAGCGCCGGCATCACATGAGCTTCCAGTTCTCATTCATAGAAGCCCCGGCGGAAGTGCCGGCAGCAGCGTAGGATGTCTGTGCGTATTGTGCAGACCTTCACCGGCTGCCCCAGTACACACCAAGGAATCTGAAGCACGGGGAGAAGTCTTGGGAAGCACTGGTAAGACTGGCATATGGGGGTATAAGGGCTTTCTGGAGGCAGAGGGGCCTATAGGGGGTATAAGGCATTTCTGGGGGCAGAGTGGCATATAAGGGGGTATATGGCATATCTGGGGAGCAGATGTGCATAGCGGGGGGCAGGTTGGCAAATAGGATATAAAAAACAAAAAAGCATTTTTCTCAATCATAGTTTTTATTAAATATGAAAAAATAGTTTACATGTGAATTAATATTTACTAGTAAAACTTTTTTCTTATAGGGTAGTCTTATATTCAGGCTTTTTTCATAAATCAATATTGAAATTTTGGGGGTCGTCTTATAAGCAAGCAAATATGGTAATTTAGCAAAGCATGAATTTCCAGGATAGCTAAACATTTCAACTTCACTATGCCTTATGAACACCAAGACTCGTGTGAGCTTCTCCAGTTTCGAAGAGCTTGGTTGGTTTTGTATACTATACATGTACTGTTGAGATTTTACATGTTCAGTTTATTAACCAGTGTTGGTCCTTCTTAATGAATAGTGAAGGAGCTGAGTGGTTAACACACTTGCAAAATTACTGAATGGCCTTCATGAAGTCCAAATCTGAATTGATTTATGACTTCATCTCAGATAGTCCTGCTTTGTGGTTTTTATCACACATAAATAGTTTCAAGTCATATTTTAATGATGTCCAGTAAATCCCACAATGGATCTGCACGTTTTTCTCTGTATTGATTAAGGAGTTTTTGTGTTTCTGTTGTTATGTAGTCACAGCTCCTTGGCAACATTGTCATCCTAAAGTTATGGTTCGCAACATTTCTTTATATTCAAAAATGTTTAGAAATTGTGGTTTCAGTTGTTTTGGATAATTGTTTTCTGTCTCCATTCTGTCTAGTGCATCATTGCAGTTTTTCTTCAAGTTGTATACCTTCTTTGAAAATGTGTTCTAAATGCTTTGCTCACATCGGACTTGTTACTTTCAGAATTCTTCTCCCAGGTGGTGGCGTTGACCTTATACACTCCGAATATGCTAAAGTGGCCAAAATATTTTATGACTTGGCGCTAAAGGTAACACGTTGTTCAAAATCAGTATCTATGTGTACTATAGAATTGACCACAAGTGAAACATTCAATTTTCTTCTTTTAAATTTCACCAAAGAACAATATAAACTTAAAAACTCTGAGCCAAATTTCTCAATCTCGCTATTATCAGGTTTAAGTCTCTATTTAGTACATGAAAATGAAACTAGACATTTTGTTTTTTGTCGTATTTTAACTAGCCTTCCCCCATGTGAGCTAGATTTGTACATGTTACTATTTTATTAAGGCTAGGTTTCCACTTGGGTTTTTGTCCGGCGTTTTTTTCTTGATGAAAAACGCCAGGAAAACTGCCAAGAAAACTGCCACTGCATTTACCTGCGTTTTGGCGTTTTTTCTGCAGTTTTTTCTGGCGTTTTAGCCTTTCTGTGGAAATTGCTTTTTTTGACCTTAGGCAGTTTTTCCAGCCTTTACAAGTTAGAAGTTTCACCCAGCTAAAAGGGATTAGGATAAATGGCAAGTATCTGCCCTCTCCTGATGTCATTTACTTGGTAGACCCTTTTGTCTCTTTTCTGTGGTTTGTAAGGCATGCTTTATTTCGAATGTCTGCTCCTCTGGGAAGATTGGCCCCAAATGATGGTGCAAATTGTTTGCTGTTGCTTTTGGCACGCAGGATCCAGTCGCGTATCTTTGTTTGTAATGGCATGTTTGTTCCAAATGGTGTAAAATTCAATATGAACCAGTCCAGGACTTGTGTGAAACTGTTTGTTTTCAGCCTATTTCTCGTAGGACACACAGATACTGGGTCCATCCTCTGCATTGTAACTGTGGAAAAAACGCCATAAAAAACGCCAAGGCAATAAACCCACATGGCTTTTTCATGGCGTTTTTTCTCTCCCATAGACTTCTATTGGAGAAAAAAAGCCAAGATTTCTTGCAAAAAACGCCAGAGTGTCAACATGCTGCAATTTTTGAAAAACTGCCACAGAGCCCAAAAAAGCAGAAAAACGCCAAAGAGGACTGAAAAAACGCCAAACAGAAAAACGCCAAGTGGAAATTGCATTTTGCGATTTCCTATTGAAGAACAGCTAACATCTGGCTGCAGCCGTTTTTCACAAAAAAAACGCCAGGTGGCGCTATTGGCGTTTTTAAGTGGAAATCTAGCCTTAGTGTGATCCTAAATTATAGCACAAATTGCATAGTATTGTCCTTAAAGGTACTATCAGGTAATTGTTTTATTTACATATTCCTTTTGCATGGTATCATTTTCTTCCTCTCCGTGCTTGCCTCTACTGAAAGCAGGAAGCATACTTAAGCTCAAGTATGGTAGCACTTTAATATACTTTTTGTTTCCGTCTAGGCCAATGACAATGGTGACTATTTTCCTATCTGGGGCACGTGTCTAGGATTTGAAGAGCTAACATACCTTACAAGCGGAGAACTATTGCTGACTCTGACTAACACCGAAGATATCTCCTTGCCACTGAACTTTAGTCCAGGTAGATACTTATACCTCTTGTGTTTGTTTTATGATTCATGAAAAAGTGTGTACATGTGTGTGTACAAATTACATTTGGTGTGGTGGAAAGTGTTAAACTTCCTCATAACATTAATTAGGTATAGTTTGGGTTATAAGCTTGATATAATTCATCTTCACATATGTTCTGGGATTTGCAGGACTTTATGTTTACTAACTGTGACACAATTATTACCTGTACCTATATACAATAATTTATTTATATATATGTACATTACTGTTGTTTTTATATGCATTGATTTATATTATGATAAGTTAAGACTTAATACTTAGCACTTAAGACTAATACTTTTTATTTAAGCATGACTTCTAATGTGCATTAGTGTGTTTCACATCTAATTGTTTATTTTTTACCATATAATACACTTTTATTTCTTTATTGATTCTAGATGCATTAAAAAGCAAATTATTCAGCAATATTCCAACAGAATTATATAATGTTCTTTCCAAGAAACCTGTAACTGCCAACTTTCACCACTGGAGCCTTTCCATGAAGGTATATTTCATAAATCTATTTATCCTACTACATTGCACTTCGTTCAACTCAAGCACTTTACACCGTTAGTGAATTTGACACCTGTCACTAAGTAACTTTTACATATTGCACCTAGTATCCCTAATTCTTGTGCTAGATTTTAAAGTGCAGGCCAACCCTATATTGTACTAGTGATTTTCCAGTGCAGATGTTTGGAGACAGGTGGATGTATTTATAAAAATATGAAGTGCTTAACAAAGAGATGAATTTTCAGTTAGCTGTAACCAGGGTTCATTAACTATTACTGCCACATTTCACTTTCTGTTTTAATTTGAATTCATAGTAATCACTACTGGGGTTTTACACCTCTCTCTTAAACTCTGCCTAGAGGTATGCAAAGTAGTGTTTATTCAGTAAAGTAGTTGGCCGAAGAGTTGTAGTTTTAATTCATTGACTTCATTAAACATAACAACATTTGTCTTTCATGAAACAATGAGCTGGCCCTGAATAATGCATATTTCAGTCAATGAGCTGATTTTCTTGGAATCACCAGTAGTTTGACTATAGTAGTTTTTGTTCCCTGCAGAACTTTACAGCCAATGAGAGACTGAAGAAGTTCTATAATGTTTTGACAACAAACACAGATGGCGTTGTGGAATTTATTTCTACATTTGAAGGTATTTTTGGAAAAACCAATACCCCCAATATAATTATTATCGTTTATATTATACTTCAAAATGTGAAAAAACTTAAAGGAACAATTCCTGTCAGCATAAAATACACTGTTGTATAGAGTCATGCAGTAAGCCTAGTCTCCAGGCTTACTGTATGGTTGCCTCAGTGTCAGTTGTGAATACAATTTTTAATATGAAATTTTACTGCCTGATTTCTTTTTTAGCGTACCATTATCCAATCTATGGAGTCCAGTGGCATCCAGAAAAAAATCCATTTGAATGGAGGAAAACATCTGACATCTCGCACACAGCTGAGGCTGTGCATGTAGCGTTTTACATGGCTGACTTCTTTGTCAATGAAGGTTAGTAATACAATGGACTATATACAAACTTTTTTTTTTATTATTATTTTTGCTTTTCTTTTTTATTAATATTTAGCAATGTGAGTTAGAGAAAGAAGTCCAAAATTATATAGCAAGGATTTGTGATAAATGTGTAAATTAGTAAAATGTTTCAATTTGGAAACATGAAGAAACATTAACTACTGTACATAAGGAACCTTGGAAGCATAATTAAAACCAAATGAACAATACTTGTGTGGGCAACAGTTAAGAAGAAATACATTTAGCAAAACATGTTTACAGCAGATATGCTGTATACCTTACAGTTTTAAGACTTCAGTCTATATTCAGGTCAACAGAGTGCTTTAAAGTACCGGTAAACCATAAAAAACATTGAAACATTAATTTTGAAATTCAGAAAGCAGCTTGTACTTTTAACATTATAGGCTACTTTTCCCAGCTGAAACTGTCTGTGAAAGTTGCTGCTCTTAGTGGTTTTTAACCAGATTTAACTTGATTACTTACCTGAGAAATGAATGTGTTTTGTTCCATGTTTCTGTTCTGGAGACTAGCTTTGGCATGTTGATTGTATCTCGGTACACCTAATTCTTCTTGTATTAAAAATAGGTTTGGCTGTTTCCTCTGCAAAAACGTTGTTAATACTTGTTAAACAAAATTGTCTTTGTTAGGGTAAAGCAGGTTATGCAGTTGTTTACCTGTTTATTACACCTTTGGGACATTGTCATAAAATATTCATTCAAGTGTTTTAACTCTTTTACAGCGAGGAAAAGTTTACATACGTTTTCAAAAGAAGAACAGGAAAATGAAGCTTTAATCTACAATTATTTCCCAAAGTACACTGGAAATATATCTGTCTTTGAGCAAATGTATTTTTTCTGATGTTTTAAATGTGCTTTTAATATAGTAGTGCAAACAATGCTACGCCTTTGTTTTACATTTTTTATTATTGCTAAGTGTGAAAATAATTAAGATACTTTTTTGCTTTTCTGTGAAAGACCATTTATTCCAGTTAATAGCCAGGCTAAATTAAAAGCAGCATACAATTTAATGGCATGTATAATGACACCGAATGTAAACAAGTCAAAAGTTTATAGGGTACACCATGTTGAATGCTGTATATTTCCTGTGGATATTATTTATTCTCTATCTTCTAGTCACGCTTGCAAAACAATGCCAATAAATATTACTGTTTACTTCCTCGCTTGCAGACCCCTCTACAGTTTTCTGTCAAAAGTGTTGGCAATCAATCACGCAAATTTATTAAAAAATGTATATATATATTTATATATACTATGTATATGATTTAAATGTTTACATCTATAAAATTGGCGTATGTTTATTCATTTTGTTTATTTCTGCATAGTACACCTCTACCCTGAATGTTCTCTGGTAAAATATTTTGGTTTTACAGTAGTATAAAGTAAGTTTAAAACAGGGGCATACAAATTAAAAAATGTAACATGCAGTGAGTAAAGCGATCATTTTTACAAACAAAATTCTTTATACAAATGAAAAGAAGGTCTATTGGCCTTTGCTGCACAGCAATGTATGTACTGTCAAACCTTGCAGCATATCCAAGGACGCCCATACCATGCCTAAATTCTTATTAGTAGAACAATAAGCAGACTAGATTTGGACGTATTTGGAAGTAGTATGTTTGAGCAGAAGTAGAAAAACGTACTCCGTAACTATAGGAGTGAAGATCTAAGTGAATCTGTTGTGCTATGTGGGCAAACAACCATGTAGGCATTCAATGTTGTGCAATACCAGATGGATGTCTAGTTGGATATGACATGTAGAGTTGAATCAGAGAGGGTCTCCAGATTTAGGGGTCTACTCCTAAAATCAGGTTTTATGTATTGTTCTTTGTGTGTGTATTTATGTTTTTCTGCTTGCCAGAAGGGATGGGTCCACCATTATGTTTGACATATATTTAGATCATGGTTAAATGCCTATCCATTAAGATTCAAGGATTGATTTTGCCCTATAAACAGATAATTTATGATTTCCTTAGAAAAGAGGCTATTAACGTAGTCTTTTTAGGAAAGATTGATAATTTGGGATGGGGTGGAAGACATTTTCCTCTTGTCATTCAGGCCTGCTTGGTGGCTATTGTCTTCTCTAGCTCTATACAGTTAGAGATAAAATTCCAGGATAATGAGGGCAGATATGTCACAATAGTGCAGAGTGTAAATAACGTAATTTATACTTTAGTAAATGTCTACCTTACAATTTCATTTTTATCTAAATCTGGAAAGAGTTGAAAAGATTAGAGATGGTATCATTGCTATAGACTTTAACTGTTTCTCTAACCCAGTGTTGGATAAAAATTACCCAGTGGTATGGATAAATCTATTGTCAAACAGGCAAGACCTTTGAATAATATTAACATTTAATCTGTTTGACGTCTGGCACATATTTAACCTGTTGGACAGGGATTTTACTCATTTCTCCAGAGTCCATCAATCATACGCTAGGACTGATTTTGGATTACACTTTAATTAAACAGACAATAAAAATCCATATGAGTCATACTATCTGTGCCTTCGGCATCTATAATGTCTATGTTTACTAATACAAATGCTAGAATTGTGGGAAAGAATCTGTGCTCTGGTTCAACCTCAGAATCGTTACCAGACAGGGTTATCCCCTATCACCCCTTCTATATATCATATCAGTTAGCTTTAAATATAAGATACAGTATCCAGATTAAAGGATTTCCTCTTGAACATGAAGATTTAAAGTTGTGTTTTATATGCAGATCATATCCTGTTTAATCATGTTTCTTTAAGACTCCTCATGCGTGAAAGAACATACTACAGCAAAGTCTCCAAAATGTAATTCTAACAAAACTGTTGTACAATTTGAATAAACTATATAAGCAAGTGCAAAATGAAACAAATTCTATAATTTTAGTCATTCCATTAAAGACTTTAACTATTAAGCAATTACATTTTCTAGTAATATTAATAGAATTATGGAAATTAGGTTTTTTTAGCCCTAATCATACCAATAAACATATGAAAGAATGGAAATGGGGTAGCATAAACATCCTTAAATATTATGTTCTGCCCAAATGGACGTGTCTCCTTCAAATTTCATCTGGAAGGGAAAAAAAAAAAAAAAAATTTACTAGTTTTCATGGTTGAGATTGCAAGTTCGCGTAGGGAGGTACATGTTTCCCTCACATCAATAGACAGAAATACCTTAGAGACATAAGAGATCAGGGTCTTCTCTTGAGGCAACTTATTCCAATTTCATAAAAAAAAAAATAATGTATCTGCATAATTTGTTTTAATGATTGACTTAATAGAAAACAGTATTGAGGATAGTGTGCTAAATAACTGGAAGAATAGAGGTATCAAGTAGTTAAAAGATCTCTTGAAAAACCTTTGTATGAAATCCTCCTAACTAATGCAAGAATACTATAATCATACTGTCAAATTCAGAGATTTTATTTTAAATATCTCAGAGTGAAACATTTTCGGAGGAAACATACAACTATACAAACAAAATAGTGAGACAGCTTCACTTGAACGTACAGTATCTTTTGCCAGGAAAAAGTCTACAAAACAATTTTTAAATGTGCCTGTCTACAGTACACTAGCAATTGCCAAATGGGAAAAGATTTTAAAAGATACATGTTCCCATTGGAAACTTCATGAATAGTTCGCAACCTCTCTCTTGTAGAAACACATTTTAAACTAATGAGTAAATGGTAGTTAGTAACAACCAAGCTCAAGAATATGGCGGAGATGTGGTGAAGTTGTGAGAAGGTTAAGAAGCTCTGGGGTATTCCTTTGACCTGTTTCATAGCTACTAAGATTGTAATAGCTAGAGATTGGAAAATAAATCATCATTTTCCCCAACAACTTTTATGCAACCAATTATTTTTTAATACAAAATGTAAAAAGGGATGTCAGTCTAACAATTCTTACCTTTTTCCATGAGGACCACCAACTCAATCCAAATGATGAGGCCCGTGAAGGCTGACATTTTTTTCTTGGTTTGGTGGATCCCTTGTACATAGAAAATGTGCATCTCTTTACATGATTTGAGTACAGGATATACCTCATTTTTATTTTGTTTGGACTTGAGTTCTTTGGTGAGCACTGCAGCCTCTTTACTGCTTTTTGGCACTTTAACCTGGGTTGCGCTCACCATGTCACACAAGAATTTAGCTGGTTCAGGCATATAATGGGGGTAACACATTTAGTTTTTATTTAATGTAGTGACGTATTAATTTAGTTTAACAGCAGAGCCACCTAGTGGAAAAAAGTGGTAACTGTACCACATATATAATTTGCATGTATTTTATACTGACAGATACCAAAACAACAAAAATTTGCATACTTAATGCATCAAGGAGGTTTTAATATAGACAGGTTTATGTCCTAATGTTTTGCTAGTAATGATTTATAATGGAGTTATTGCCAAAGCATTACCCTAATCTTTTCTGGTTTGTCTGTTCATTTTTTCAGTTTTCAAACCTTTTTGTGGGATTGAGGAAAATTCAGTCAACAACTTTCACTTTAAGAAGGATCAATTTATTATGTGAATGCGAACCATTGCAAGAAGGAAAACATTAGTACCATATGCAATCACAGTAATTAATATAAATTCATACATACCTGAGAAAGGTAGAATGTAGTATTCTTAGAAATCCATATAACGTTCCCAGTGGGGACAAATATTTAGAAAAGATATTGGGGGGACAAAAAACAGGGAAACAAGCTTGCATACCTTGACAATATACTTGGCCCAGATTTCTCATGTCTTCCTGAGGAGAGTGCTTTCCAGAGGCGGCAAGAGTAAGGAGTACTGGTTCCAGTTTAACTATCATCTGTCCACTTACGAAGAGTCCACTGGGGATGAGGCCACTGCAGCTACATTTCCAATCAAACTTGTTTCCAAGAGAGGCCTAAGAATTTACAGCGATACCTCACAGGTGTTGGATAAGATGGCTGCATAGAGGAGAGATATGTTTCACAACTTGTCTTAACAATTGCAATTAAGCTAGACAAGAGGGCATCAAAGTTAACCCTATAAAATCAGTATGGAGAGAGGCAGGTTAGACATATCAGGTGAAAACAAGAGGTTAAAGCAGGGGATGGTGGATTAGATGCAATATGTTTTTACATATATTTTAAATACTACACATAAAAAAACCCTCCAGACTGTAAAGTACCTTTTGCATGAGATATATCACTAAGCACACTTTATCACTACCAAATGTTTTCACTATTGGTCTTTTTGTGTGGTTGAGGGAAACAGCAGTGCTGCTGGTGTGTGGCCGCTGAATCAGTAGCAAAAAGGGGGAGATCATAATCCACAATTTAAACTGGTACCAGCAATACAAAAGTTTAAAATCATTTTTTACTATTTTTTTTATTTTATTTCAACCTATTTATGGTTAGTGTAAAATAAAAAAGTGTCTCCACAATCTGACACAGCAGCAGTAGGGTACGTAATGGGGGGCGGTCTGCCCTGGGTGCTGCTCATCAGGGGGGTGCCACCATGCTGGCACCCCTCCAGAGACGGACAGTAATGTCTGCCGCTAGAGGAGCAGACTCGGTGAATCTAGGGAGCGGGAGGTCTGTTAATGCAGATCCTGCTTCCTTGCGATGCATGTAGCAACTGACAGAAGAAGAGCCAAGAGGAAGAACGAAGAGAAGGAGGAGGAAAAGGAGCTGTACCGGGAAAAGGTAGGAAAACATTCAGTGAGAGTGAATTAGTAAATGTGGATTAGTAAATATGGATTAGTAAATGTGTGAGAGTGATGGGTGTTATGCTGGACCCTGTACCATTGCCATTCTTGTTCATTATATAATTATGGGAGTTATGCTCTAACGTACATCATAACTCCCATCACTATATACTATGCCAGACATTACATGAATATGAGTATGAGTATACGAATGAGTGAATTAATGTTTATGAATGAATGTTTGTGTATGAGTGTGCGTGATAGCACACTCATAAGTGTGGGGGGATAGCATGACATAGGGAGGCTGTAATCACACTCCTATCATGCCCAGATTCCAGCATGTACTGGCAATTATGCCGCACAGTTGTGCCACACCAGTGCGGGGAACTCTGATCTCTGACAGCCGGGGAAGGTCTGCGCGATGGACGCAGACAACCCCTGCTGCTAGTCACACCTCCTTCCGGCTGCAGCGTAAGTTGTCTACGCGAATCGCGTAAACATCTACACGCTGCCCCGGCTACACACCGGGGACTCAGAAACACCGGTAAGTAGGGCGGGGGGTCGAGACAGGAGGATCCAGGTCCCCTGCAGTTGCATCTCATAGTCAGACCTATTTGAGGTCTGATTATAAGACGACCCCGATTATAAGACGAGGGGTATTTTTCAGAGTATTTGCTCTGAAAAAAACCTCGTCTTATAATCGAGCAAATACGGCATCTATATTTGTAGCCCTTCTGTCTATGTAAAACAGTGTTCAGCAACATCTCCTGAGTACAATGATACCATCCATGAATAGGTTTGCTTGGTTGTTTGGGGGGTAAGAAATCACATCTGGTCAGTCTGCACCTATGCCCTATTTGTGACATCTTTGAAACCATATTTGAAAGAATATCATGAAATAAAAGTTTTCATTTTTTTTATTTCTCAGTATTGTGAATTTAGTATACATTTTGTAGCCATAATGCCATTAGCGTTACAGCTCACTCTTTGATCCAATATTACATTTTAAGTTAAACAGTTTTGATCAAATATTCCAAGTTTTGTTTTATATTTGGGTTTTTAAAGAAAATGACTGAAATTTCCTACACAGATCACCAGGTGGCAGCATCACTTCATATAAATTTGTCTTGTTAAAAGTTCTATTTACAGCCAGTTGTGCTAAAAGTATCAAATATTTATGTTTAATGAAAATTCCAGTAACAAGTTATTACTGAAAAGATAATCAAAATCTGCAAGCAAACAAATCTTTAACAGCGAAGCTTTTTCAGATATAGCGGCACATAAAAGGTAAATGATTACAACATATACTTGTGAACAATTATGTCAGTATCTCATTGTGGATTGGAACTAATATCTATTTTGTTTACTCTAGCAAACCCATTCCTTAAAACCAGTATGTATTAGGACAGAGTTTCAGCTGTCACTCAATGCTTAGGGCCTCCACTACATTACTGATGTCTATTACACACTATGGTCTCATCACTTGGTCCCCATTTACAAATGGAAACTTCATTTTGGATGTCACTGTAGGAGAGTGTTTGGGTTCCAATGATCATCAATCAATGTGTTTTAATATAAGGACAGAGGTTGTGTTGCACAGCACCAAAACTAAGGTTTTAGAATGGCAAATTTTTCTAAAATGGAAAGATATGCAGATAAGCTTTTGTTGACTTGGTCATATTTAAGAGATGTACTGCGAAAAGGAGAAGAGCATTGCTTTAAACTTGTTAGAATGAGAGTAAAAGAAAACCAATGTGATACCCCGCAGATATGGCACAAATATCTGGTTCAGTTTGCCAATGGTTTTGCCTGGACACTACAAAGTACTTTTAATAACTTTGGGTGTCCTGGAAAAACCATTGGCAAACTTATTTAACCAGTCAGTATTGACAGGAGTAGTTCAAGGAGATTGGATTTTGGCAATTGTGGTATTGCTTTACAAAAAAGACCAGTTAGTCTTATGACATTAGTTGGCAAAATAATGGAAACTGTGCTAAAGGAAAAGTTTGTTCAATATCTGGATGTAAATTGATTCTAAGAATAGAAACAGCAAATTGAAATAAGTCTTTTGACTGGGTAAAATAATTGAGTAGAGAACAGCTCTTGATATAGGCACTGTCCACCTATAAATACACTGAAGCTTTTAGGTTTAGGTGTTTGGGACACATACTTTTTAATATTTTATTAGCAATATTACAAATGATCTTAATGGTAAGGTATGTATTTTTTGCAGATGATACAACAGGGTAGACATTCATGGTGGACCAAATTTAATGTTGCTAAATGTAAAATAAGACACTTAGGCAACATATAGCACTGAGGGGACTGAGTGGAGAGTCATTGACAACTGAAGATTTTGAATGTATTACTTAGGACTTCAGGTAAGCAGCCAGGGCAATAAAGCATTGCAAATAGCAAGCATGGTGCTGGGTTATAAAGCTGGAGGTATAAGGAAGAGGGAGGTGGTTCTGCCACGTTACAGATCTCTGGTCAGAACACACCAAAAGTAATGTGTTCAGCTCTGGAGACCCCATTTCCAGAAGAGTAATGACATTTTGGAGAGAGATGGAAAAAAACAGAGACGTGATAGAAAAATGTAAATGCTAACAAAGTACAAATTGTAAGCTTATTACAAAGGAGGAGAAATGCTAGAGGAGGTCATAGTCTAAAACTAAAGTCAGAGGTTTAGATGTAATTTAAGGAAGTTTTATTTTTCTGAGAAGGTGGTAGATAAATTGAACAGCCTCCCATCAGAAGCGGCAAAGACTAATACTAGAGAGGAAATTTAAATGGGTTAGGCATCTATCAGCTATCCTGAATCTAAGACAAGATCAAGGAATGATTAAGACCTGAGTCTTGCATCAGGAAAAATGGGCAGACTAGATAGGCTAAATGGTTCTTACCTGCCATCAAATTTTATGTTTCTATGAATGAATTGAATACCAATGAGCAAAAGAAGCATTACCAGTTTGTTTGAAGGACAACCTTTCAACTGCAATCAGTGCAAGCCTATCACAAAAGTAATTGGGTTGTCACCCTGGTGTGACCTGTAAAAACAGCTATGATCAAGAATGCCCTTCTGGATGCACTTTGCAAGGGTTTTCTTTTAGCAGCATCAACAATAAACAACCAATTTACATGACTTAATCACAAAGATTCATTATCATAAGCAATTTATAACAAATAAATGAATATGGTCATATTGGCCCAAAAGAAGTTTGGCCCAACAAGAGTCTTTAACCAAAGGGGATCCTTTTTATCGAGCCACATAGAAAACATAGTTACATATACTCAGAGGTCTCTTCTAGCATCAACAAAAAATAGACCTATTTGGCACACCTTCAATGACTCCACGTTGTAACAAAGGAACCATAACACATATAAAAAATAAGTAAAGTGCAGAAACATACACACTATAGAATATGTTAGAATCAAAATGAATAAAAAAGATCTTAGTGTGCGCACGCTGGAGCCCCACACTAGACACCCCTTTGTTGTCAATCAGTAGTAAAGGCAGTTTGCTGCTATAGTGTAGTGGAAGCTATAGTGTAGCGGAAGCTTATTTCAAAGGAGACATTTTAGAATAAGAAACTATAGTTTGAAACGAGAGTGTCTGATTTTTAGATTGTAAGCTTATGAGGGCTAGGAACTTTGTGTAAATGTACCATAATGCTAGATGGCAAGCTCACTTGCAGGGTAAATTAATATTTGTTATGAATGTTTTTAACCACCCCATTTAAACTGTACAATGCTGCATAATTAGTTGGCACTTAATAAAAAATAATAATAACGATAATAATAACAATAACAACAATAATAATAATAATGTAAGAAAGTTTTACTTTACTGGGAGGCTGGTAGCCTCCCATCAGAAGTGGTCGATGCTAATAAGTAGGGTATATAAACATGAATGGAAATACATAAAGCTATTCTGAATGTAAGACAAGACCAAGGACTGATTAACGTCTGATTCTGTACAGCAGGTAAAATGGGCAGACTACATGGGCTGAATGTTTTTTAACTGCTGTCAGACTTTATGTTTCTATATTCCTGGAAATTGAATTTACAGCAATAATCCACTAAATATATGTTAGGGTCTTCAACATATTCTGACAGCATTAATCATGGCCAAGTTATTGGAGTGTTTAAGCATTTAAACTGTACATAGAAAGCCTATTTAGTACATTTACATTAATTTAGAAATTATGTAGTCAATGCTTTCAAAAAACACTCTCTGGGTATTTTTTCTGTGCTGCCAACGACTCTCTTTGGGAGTTTACAAAATAAGAATAAATACCTTTTCAGCAAAACTCACATATTAGTATAATTAGAGAGGAATATTTATTTTTACATCTCATATACTGAAACATCTAAAATGTCCACAACATTGAGCCAGTGTTTTCTACAAAAAAGACAATTATATTATAAAGTAATCTATTGAAAATGTTTATTTGAATTTGAGGTGGGAAACACAAAACAAAATAATAATAGTAATAATAAAAAAAATGACTTTTTAAATATTTAATTACGAAAACTATTTATATACCACAGATACTAAATATCATAATTAAGAACACATGTAAATCCATGTAAAGAATGGATAACAGCACCAGTTTCTTGTTATTTGTATTTATAGTTCTGTATATTTTTACTGTTCCACATTTTTAACTATTGGTTATTTTTATACATTCTGGAAGCAATCACCTTCCGTTACATTAACAGCAATTGTGTGAATAATACACATTTTGTTTCACATTATATCTAAGTTTGTGAAGAAGAAAAAAAAATGCCCAACTTCTGTACCAAGAAAACCCTTACACATATCCATTGGTTTCATGCTGCACATTATAAAAAAGAACAATTCAAAAAGTGTACAGTTTCAGTGTCCAATTAAATTCAATACTGAAAAAAGCTCCATCCAGTAAATGAAATAGGGAGTTGTGATTTTAAATAGTGTCTCCTGCAAAATATGCTGCTGAATCAGGTTGTAATCGTTGAAAAAATGTGATCTCTTCCATGAGATGTTTTTTTCCAGAGTTCAAAAACGCCACTGAAGTTCTTTGTAGCACTACCAGCTTCATTTATGTCGACCTAAAGGATGTAAAAAAATGCACATTAACAACAGAAAGAAAAACTATTTTAAAACTAGGTTTAATGGCACACCAGAAACAATAATAATTACAACTTTGTATACAAATGGTTTAATGTCATTTTTTATAATGTTCTTAAAAAGCTTGTTCCATCGATTATGGGTTCCCTCGGAGATTAATAGGAAGACCCGCCATTTTCTGGTGTCAGATTAATTTTTTATTTTTTTTAATAGTGTGCTGTTTTCTTTTTTTTCTACTTTCTAACCTAATATAACGTTTTCAGGCAGTTGTATACATTAGTATGTGTCCTATGCCCAATATACTAACCCAACATCCTGACTCCATATTATACTGCCTGTTACAAGCAATACAATGACCCATTACCTAACCAGACATTCTGATTAATGAAGATCTATGGAGGAAGGGACTACTTAGTACTGTCTATGAAGGAAGGGACTACTTAGCAATGCTGTCTTTCATCAGGTCCACAGCCGGCTCATGATTTCCTTTGGACACTGGTAGACATGTGCAAATCTTTTTGTTCAACTAATTAAATTCCCTGCCCATTCCGTTCGATTGAAAATTCAAGGGCATTTTTAATTTGGGAACATATTTGTTACCCTGTGCCCGCATTCACTCTCACTACCCTCCACTTCCGCTTCATGCCGACCACTTCCACATCTTCATTTTCTATTATCTCTTCTCTTCTGTCTTCGATCTTTAATCTGCTATCTTCTTTCTCCGTCCGCATCTCCATTGACATAACCCGTCGAGGACTTTCAACAAAATGATGGTGCTTGTGGTGATGTCTTCTCACCAATCCTCCAATCAGGGAAGAGTATGTGACTGAAAGTGCCAATTGAGGGCAATATAGGGGAGCTTGTGGTGACATAATCTCCCTGATTATCCAATCAGTGGAGAGGATGTCACCACAAGCACCATCATTTTGCCCTCATGTAAAGATCCCGCCAGGTTATGTTTCCATAGATGCGGAGAAAGAAGCTAGAACGGAAAATAGAGAAGAGAAGGGAGAAGATGAAGAAGAAGATGTGGAAGCGGATATGGTCAGCAGAAGCGGAAGTGGTCGGCAGAGAAGGTAGAGAAACATTTAGAGAGCAAGAGAGAGAGAACGGGAATGAGTGTGAGTGAATGTGGACCCATTCATTTTGGACGGTCTGGCCTTGTTTTCGGTGCTTCGTACGAACTGCGGAATGTACAAAAATTTGGTAAGTTTGCAATTCATGCGAATCCGAATGGACAAGTTTAGAGACCGGGTTGGAATGAAAGATATCACTATAATTATATGAGTAATGTGCATATTTGAGAACTTCCCAGAATTGTCCCCTACTCTGAGCTTGCCTTCTCAGGAAGCAGAGTCTTAAGGAAGCAGGCTAAAAGGAGGTGGAAGGGGATCAGGGCACAACCTAGGAGGACCAAATACCACTTTCTTGCCCTTAAAAATACTAAGATGTCTAGTACTCATTTCTTATTTTTTCAGCATCAAAACAAAATCTTAGTTCATATAGATGGTATGTGTGCTGCCAACTTTTGCATGCATGGGACACACAGCTTAGCACATTTGTATACTTCTAAACTTCCTAGGGTAGTCTATCCAGAGCTCCCCTTCTTCTGGATAGTGGCTTTTTGAAGGGGCAGGAATGGTCATTCCTAAGAGCAGGGCTAGCCCCAGAGAGCCTGTAGTTAATGGATAGTGGACAAAACAGACTATGATGATCACACCGATCAGCCATAGCATGACCACTGAAAGGTGAAGTGAATAACACTGATAATCTTGTTATCATGGCACGTGTCAGTGGGTGGGATATACTAAGCAACAAGTGAACATTTTGTCCTCAAAGTTGATGTTTTAGAAGCAGGAAAAATGGACAAGCTTAAGGATCTGAGTGACATTAACAAGGGCCAAATTGTGATGCTAGACGACTGGGTCAGAGCATCTTCAAAACAGCAGCTCTTGTGGGGTGTTCCCAGTATGCAGCGGTCCAAGAAAGGAAAAGCAGTGAACCAGCAACAGTCACAGACGGCCAAGGCTCATTGATGCACGTGAGGGGCCCATGTGGTCAAATCCATCAACCGTGCTACTGTAGCTCAAATCACCAATATTTATGAAAATGCTTCCTTCCTTAATATAATTCCATGACAGTAAAATTTAAAAGCGCTTAATGACAGTGGTTGATCAGTCCTTATTGTCTGGCTCAGTAAAGAATTTCTGCTTTCCTTACTCCCACCTATGACTGAATCAAGCAGAACTATATAAATCTGAATGTTTTACCCTTTTAACTGTGAAAAAGCCTAAAGCACTTTTATCTTGAACATAATTTTAGAGGAAACAGCATGACAAAGCACCGATTTCTGGCTTCTGGGAACAAAATTAAATAGCTTCCTACTTTAACTTGTTGACATATGGGCAGACTAGATGGGCCAAATGGTTCTCATCTGCCTTCAGATTCTGTGTTTCTATTTTTGTGATTCTATTAAAAATTATTGCTAGAAAATGCTGCTTTAGCGTCCTAATTTTTTTCAAATATTTTTATCAAGACTTCTAAATCGATTGGTTACAGGCCTGCAAGGAGAAAGGCAAAATGCTCTATGTACTGCACAGTACTGTAATTTGTTCTCTTTTTCTTTGTGAATCGTGTATGTGTATGAGTGAAACAAGGGAGGACTTAAGTTGGCTCGGGCAGAGATATAAGTCAGAGACATTTTTTAAAGTCAATACATAGGCTTTTACCACTTTTCTAATCAAGGGGTGTTTATCACAATTTAAGCAAACATGATCAACCAATTGGACATCTGGCTGAGCTTCAGCCCACCCCTGATTCTTGTGATGGGTCTGTAACGGTGGAACACCAATCCCACTGTAAACCCAAGAAAGAGTTAAATAAAAAAGAAACCATCTTAAAAAATGTTTATTAATCATATAAAATGTCTAATACGCTGCAAATCACCCTGCTACACATGGCTCTAGAGATCCCCAAATACTTAGCATTCCATTTGTAAAAGATGTTCGCCCCAATAAAAGCTATCAATTTTTACTAAATATTCCATTTTCTCTTGGGCTCATATTGTAATATCTAGGATTTCAATGAAAGTACTGAGAGTGAATGATAGATGGAGATTTAAGAAACCACACATTCAGTTGATATTATACGTATAAAACAATTATTCTTCAAATTTTTAATATATACACATAAGAAGCTGGACAGAAGTCATCACGCACATTGCCTAACACCTGTACCCACATGGAACCTTAACCACATTTTCTGGGAACATTGCCAAAAATGCTATTTAAAGCTTCTGACTCTAACAAAAGTGATATCTTCTACCTAACAATCCTACCCAGAAAATGTGTGAGGGGGATGGGTGACTCAGCTACAGCAGGGTTAATGAATCTTAAAAAAATTTCAGAGGTTTTCCAGTCATTAAGGTTTGTTTCATTGGGGGCCCTCCTCCTTATCAAAGATTTGTACAAAGCATGAAATAACCAACATTTGTTAACAATCTGAATGCACAAGTCTTGTTTTTATGTCAAAAGATCTACCTTTATCAATAGGGAAAACAAGTTACACACAACTGAAAAGGTCATTCTGCCTAAGTGGCTGGCTAACAGGATTTGAAGAATTATCTTAATCATTTCAAATGTTCAACTGTTTAATTGAACAATTATTCATAATTCCTTCCTACCTAATGAAGATTCAAGCGTCAGAGCGTTAACAGACTAACTTTCAAAATAACTGAGCTGAAATAGTAATTTAAGAAAACCCTCCATAATTTTATTGGAACATTTGGAGATAACTACACCATGTTGGAACAGAGCACAATCTTACACCATCTGGCACAAACTGAGATACTGTTTACAAATATGTTATGGCCCATCAACTTCTCACTAGAGCATAAGATTTTATTTTACAGGACTGATGAAATTATTAATTCATACACACATCCAGAAAAGCAGATTTTTACACAATGACATCTGAGTAAAACATTCTATCATATGTTGACAGCAGAAGAATGCAATTCAGAGATGTCTTATGGATTTGGGTGGCCCTAAGCAAATTATTCAAGTGGTCCCCTTAAACCCAGATAACATCCCAAATCACTACCTTGGATAAGTTTCATGAAACTGAAAGTAACACAGCCAGAAGGGCATTGGCACAAAAATCGAGAGCAGCAGGCCCAGACTGGCCATCTGGCACACCATGCAAATGCCCAGTGGGCCACTGGTTGACAATACTCCAGCACCCGATCTGATGCTGCAGTGTGCAGCCACTGGCTGGAAATGCCCGGCCACATGCTACGGGAGCAAAAGGTGGCCACTTGCCTTAAAGTGCCAAGTGACTCGTTATCTCCAGTTCAACCCTGCAGTACAGCATCGTTATTGCTTCCCTTCACCCTCTTGCATGTCCTCTGCCTACTAACCTATTTAAAATTCATCCATATTTTTTGTTCTACTTAAATTTTAGTATTATTTCAAAACAGTGTGGAGATTTTATATAACAATAATTGTGTATGCTTTTTTAAACTTTACTATTATTCTTGTATTGCTACCTGCAATGAATAGGATTATTTTCGATCTAACAATCCTTTCTGACTTTTACAGTTTATTTGTAATTACCTAGAGCCTAGGAATTGTGATACATTTCTAGTTGTTATTCTTCAATATATAATAGCTTTCCCAGGGGCGACATTTTCTTTTGTTTTCTTTAGAATATAAATGATTTGGGTAATGCAAGACATTTTAAGAAAACATTGCGTGTTAGTGTGAATTTGTATTCTTTAATTTTAATAATAATAGTAGAAATCTTCTCCATCAGTATAACAACAGTTCTTAGATTGAATAGAAATCTGTGTTTGCAAAAACTATTTTTGTTTGTTATTAAACAAATGAAGAACGAAAGGAGAATTATCAATAAGCATTGTCTGTAGACAAAACATGAATGCATACATTTTTCTACAAAATTGATTAAACCGTAAATTCCACAAAAAAGACTGATGGTTTGGAGTCTATGTGTTTCCATCTAAAATCAGATTAATAAATGTTTACAACATATCTGTCCAGAATACTCCTACCTATCTCTAATCAACAAAAATAATAAATGGAACATTTTGAAACTACATAAAGAATTGGTTACATTTATTTATTATTCCTTCTGTGTCTTCCAATTCTGCCAGCATTTTTTCTAGAGGACTTTTGTACCCTTTAGTTATCTGACATAAGGAGAAGGCAACGGTAGATTGAAAGGGTGTACTTATTAGTAGTAGGAAATGCATATTGTTTGCTGTTTATATGTTTCTTAATACAATAGCTGTCTTTTCCACTGAACCTAGAATCCCACAGGGAGTTAATTCTACCTTCACAAAAAGAGAGGATCACCTGGTCTTCTTGAAATTAATTATAGCATTCATTTCATTTATAACTATCTGTTAATGTGTTTTTGCATGGAAAAATCAGTTAAGCATCTCAGGGGAATCAACAGATCCTACAATTCCAAGCCGAAGCCAAGTGCACTATGCTTCCAACTCCTGTTTAGTTTAAGCAACTAACTGCTGGATTAACATTGTGAATAAGAATCTATGTTAGGGTTCTTCAAAACATTCCCTATAGTCATCAGTTATTAATGTTAATATCTGGTTATTTAATCTGGATACGAGATAGACATATTGATAGTCAAGCCTCTTGTCCAGACTTATATACTGCAGTATATTGTGCCTATCCAATCAGAATACATAATTAAGAAAAATTGTGTATATTTATGTTTTCAGAGGCCACAATGTGCTTCTTTAACAATCATTTTCTCTATCCACATTAAGATGTGCTGTTATAAAGTAGCAGCTCTTGATTTAGAGCAGCCCAGTTTATATCCAATAACACTTGCATTATGTATTTATAAAAAGCTTTAGCTATGTATGTTATAAGATGTTTAGCCTTTATCTATTTGAGCCCCTGCTGATGTTGTACGTTTGCCCACTGACATGATCAGTCTATAACTTTAATGGTAGGTTCATTTGAACAGTGAGAGCTAGAATAACAACAAATAAATCCAGAATAATGCATTTTAAATAAGTTATAAATTGATTTGCATTTTAGTCAGTGAAATAAGTATTTGATCCCCTATCAATCAGCAAGATGTCTGGCTCCTAGGCGTCTCTTAAAGGCCAAGACCAAAGAGCTGTCCAAGGATGTCAGGGACAAGATTGTAGACCTACAAAAGGCTGGAATGGGCTACAAGACCATCACCAAGCAGCTTGGTGAGAAGGCGACAACAGTTGGTGCGATTATTCGCAAATGAAAGAAACACAAAATAACTGTCAATCTCCTTCGGTCTGGGGCTCCATGCAAGATCTCACCTTATGGAGTTTCAATGATCATGAGAACAGTGAGGAATTAGCCCAGAACTACATGGGAGGATCTTGTCAATGATCTCAAGGCAGCTAGGGCCATATTCACCAAGAAAACTATTAGTAACACATTACGCCATGAAGCACTGAAGTCTTGCAGCTCAAGAAAGCACATGTACAGGCCCATCTGAAGCTTACCAATGGACATCTGTTTGATTCAGAAGAGAACTGGGTGAAAGTGTTGTGGTCAGATGAGACCAAAATCGAGCTATTTGGCATTAACTCGCCGTGTTTGGTGGAGGAGGAATGCTGCCTATGACCCCAAGAACACCATCCCCACCGTCAAACATGGAGGTGGAAACATTATGCTTTGGGGGTGTTTTTCTGCTAAGCGGACAGGACAACCTCACCGCATCAAAGGGACGATGGATGGGGCCACGTACCGTCAAATCTTGGGTGAGAACCTCTTTCCCTCAGCCAGGATATTGAAAATGGTCGTGGATGGGTATTCCAGCATGACAATGACACAAAACACCCGGCCAAGGCAACAAAGGAGTGGCTCAAGAAGAAGCACATTAAGGTCCTGGAGTGGCCTTGCCACATAGAAAATCTGTGGAGGGAGCTGAAGGTTTGAGTTGCCAAAAGTCAGCCTTGAAACCTTAATGTTTGGAGAGGATCTGCAAAGAGGAGTGGGACTAAATCCCTCCTGAGATGTGTGCAAACATGGTGGCCAACTACAAGAAACGTCTGACCTCTGTGATTACCAACAAGGGTTTTGCCACCAAGTACAAGTAGTAAAATTTTAATCAAATAAACTTACCATTAAAATTATAGACTGATCATGTTTTTGTCAGTGGGCAAACACAAAATCAGCAGGGGATCCAATATTTTTTCCTTCACTGTATGCATGCTAATGCTAAATATTAATTCACACACGCATGCTAATACCATACACTAATACCCACACACTCATGCTAATGGCAAATACTAACACACACGCATGCTAACAACCTACACCGACACAAACACACACTCGAACGACATATGCTTATACACATTCTCATGGCTCACGTATATGCTAAAACCATATAGTTACACGCATGCACACCCTGCCATCATAGAATTACACACACACTCAGTCTAACACTATACACTTACACATATATACACACACACTTCCTTTAACACTATACGCTTACACATACATACAAACATATACACACACACACTCACTCTTTTTTTCATGATCACTGCATGATCTATTCTTCTGTGTATTAATTCACTTGATGAAATTTTAAATGTGGCATTTTATAAAATAAATTTGTGTATCACACTCTTGTCCAAAAACACAATTCACACAATTTATATTGTTGGCTTCCGTGTTAAATTCATCCAAAGTTTACACCTTTTTTCCCCTTTTGTTAAAACCTAACCTAATGTGTGAAGAATGACTGTACTTCTTTGAGCTGAATAGCCTTTACTAATGATAATTCCACATGAAATGGAGTAGTACTTACAGATGTCCTCTTCATCTGTGAAAACACTGATCACATAACAGGCATACACAAAACCAACGAGCTGTGTGGGGACAAGAGAAAGAAAACTCTGTTAGTAGGTTATCATTAAAGAGGTATTCACAAGAAGCATATAGCTCTACACAGCATTTTACATTTCACTTGGCATGAATTGTTCATATGTTGGTAACAAATTTACAAAAAGAGAAGCAAGATAACTTTCTATAACAAGCACATATTTGAAAGCTGTTTTTTTTTTTTATTCTATAGAACTTCTTTATATTACCTGTTTTCACAATGCATAAATAAATCGGTAGAGAGATGGATAAGGTACAATATGAAAGGAAGCACCCCATAGCGCCCACAACTATACCTAGGGGCACAACACATGCCCTTATAGGCATTAGGTACAAGGGACCCCTAGGTTTTAGGCAGTCCCAAGGCTTATTGGCACATATGGGCCCTCTGAAATTATCCATAATCTGTTAATTATGTTTGCATTTTTTTATCAATATCACTATGTCTTGATGTTATTGATGCATCTAATTGCATTTTTTGCATAAATTATGATATTTTCTTTCTAAATATAATTTACTCTGTTTGCCCTGTGACCTTTTATTGTCATATTTTGTTATTTGAATATATTCTGGTGATTTATTTTGCTTTTGTTTGCATGATTAAATCATTAAGCATTCAAACATATATGTTATTGGTGCATAAATATGGGATTTTGACCTATATTGTCCTTGAAGACTTAATTACAAGCCAATCCAGAAACTGCAGCATATGGCATTTGATATATATCAGCGTGTTTCAAATATCACAAGTAAAGGGAATACATAAGTTTCATTCTGGAAGGTTAATACTTTACCATTTAAAGACGCAGCATTAAATTGTTCCCAAAGGTAGTGTATAAAAAATTAATCTATTCTGGAAGCGCATTCTTCTTCTAAAATACTCATTGGTCATGGACAATTTTGTGCAAAATTCATTGCACTGGAAAATAAAGAACATTTTTAACTTTGTGTAAGAAACTCATAATTCCCAGTATGTGTATTTATAAAATGTCCTTTAGATTTGCCCCAATACCTTCTGTTTCTGCTTTAATATGTTATTTTTACGTACAACGCTATGTAATCTGTTGGTGCCATATAAATAAATTATAATAAAATGTCGGTATGCAAACGTTTCTCAAACATTCTACAGCAGTTTAATGAAGCAAACCTAATTCTCTACTGGCGTGTTTCTCACTGAGAATTATGAAGAAGCTAATGCAATGGCTGAGAGCACACAAGGCGCAGGGGAAGCAGAATATGCTACAAAGCCCTTTAAAATGTTGAAACATTATGTACACAGGGCCCATCCAGAAGGACCAGAAAATATAAAAAAGTGAAGGAGACAAATAAAGGTGAAGTGTTTGATATTAATCAGAATTTAACACCATCCTGTAAGGGTCCTTGTGGATCCTGGACAATAACAATATATTTACTGCCATTGACTTTCCTTCTACAGCTGTCTGCAACCATAGCTTCATACCTAGACGCTTCCCAGGGCAGGCTACTGGAGCTCTCACTCTTTTGCAAAAGTGGCTTCAAAAGGGGGCGGGACTCTCTGCTGCATGGGAGGGACTAGCCCCAGTTTTGGGTAGGAGGGAAAGTGGGCGGGGTGTGAATAAATATTGCGCCACCTACCCTAAGAAGTGACCTGGAGACCCAGGGAAGCAGTTCTTCACAAAAAGACTCTGAGTGGAACTAAGAGAGTTCCAGGTTTGGTTCTGACAAAGGTCACAGGCTGGCAGCAAGGTTTACAAACAGTAGGTCAAGCAAGGGTCAAAATGCAAAAGGTCAGATAGAATAGCAAAAACACACTCTCTGGGGCAAGATAGCTATACAACCGTGTAAAAGGGCAGGTCACTTTATATATATATATATATGGAACCCCCTTATTACCAAAATCAGATGAAAGGATGAGGTATCCCTTTAAGAGGTGTGCACAGGGTGCGAGAGCTAGAGGAACAGAAGCTGATGCTGCTTCCTTGAGTTGAGTGATGGGACTGGCGGAGTATGACACCTCCAGCGAGGTGCTACTGTGTAGTGCAGGGCATGGGTGCCGACAGTCCACCCCTTTGTTACATTGCCTGTGTTGTCCCCCACAAGTTCTTACAACTTTGTAGTGGTCTTAAACACAAAAAAAAACGTTATTCTATTTTGTATTTCAGTCATATTAGCAACATATATTTTTTGTACTATAATCTTTCCAGTGTTATTGTTTTTAACTTATGTTTTCCAAGTAATCTTGAAATCTTTTACAAGTACTGTAGTTGAACTGACACCTGAGATTTATTACATAAAACTGAGCTGGGATTTCCTCTAGGGTGCTAAAAGTAAGAAAACTCTCACACCCTCTAAGCTCGAAACAAAACTCCATGCAGAGGATAGTTTCCGGTTCCCAGTATACTAATCAAAATGGCTATCCTGACAATGGCAAAGACAGTACTCTACTAGGTTCACTACAGAACCTAGCCACAATGAGGAAAGTATCAGGCGTGCATGAATCATTTGCATACTTACTATCACACTCTGGTAGATGCCTACTTATTGTTCGTTTGTGACACCAACTACTTTATTCCTCACTATGATATCTATTCAATAACTTTAGTTTAAGGTAGATAGGCTAATGCAATAATGAGTATGAATAACTGACATTTTCTGAACATTTAGTAAGCAGGTCTCGTTACCCTAACCCTAACCTCTGAATTATTAAAAGTTACCCTCTTAGTGTTTTCTTTGGCGAAATTGGCATGTGATACATCAATGTTGGAACATATGCCCCATTGAAGGCCTGATAAGTGAGGGTGAGCTGTGCAGTGAAGGTATGAGCACAGATAAATAGGTAGAGCTGGCCAGAAAGTAGGGTAGGTCAACTTCATGTCACCCCCCCAACAAGAGACTAAAGAGCCTCTAGAGAAAATGCGTGGATTACCATGGGAAAGTGGAGAACAAATTGCCAGAGGCTGACTGACAGCTGCATATCACATATATCATAATAATTATGCAAGATGAGTTCAAAATTTCAAACTTTTAATTCAGTAATACTAAAATATGAGTTTCCTACTCAGGGCTCTTTGTTATAATGAAAATAAATAGAATTGATGGACAAAATAGTAAGAAAGTGACACACTTTTTCATTAAAACAACAAACTGATTTGTTACAGTTCATTTTATATCATTACTTGCTGTGTTACTTTGTGTTATTTTCTTAGTGCTGTGTCCATAATTTCTATTTATTTTCGCTGTAAGAAAGGGTTAGACTAGCAAAGCTGGTATTAGCTGGATAAAACATTTTATAGATTATTAGCTATTATTTATAATGGCATTGTGAAAAAAAACTTTATATGACATGACAGGTGATATGGCTAGTTGATGTAAGTTACATTGAGAAGAGTTCCTCCTGGATATATTCAAATGATAGCATATAAAAATGCAAATCTGATTAAGCAACATAAGGCAACAAACAAAACAGTACTGCTTCCCTTCTGCTCATCCAAAGTGCAGACTAAATATTTGAATACATTTATACAAATAACCCTAAAAGATAAAACATATATCACAGATATGTGCATCCAGACATATCCATTCAAGTGATTGGCAAGTAGTCAATTCCCATTTCCTTTACAGCTGACCCCATTAGCTTGGAAGCACAGAGATGGAAAGGCAATGTAAACCTTGTTTCTTGTTAACCTTCTTTAAGTATCGAGAGCTTCGAGGTTATTATAATTACTTTATAGGGTAGGGCATCAATAGCAGTAAAAAGATCTACATGAAATTTAACTCTATGGCAAACCATTTACAAAAAACGTTCCCTAACGTGCTCTGTTATGTTTTATTTTCAATATAAAATGAAAGCGAGAAAGAGTAGGTTGTGTCATCAGAAGCATGATGCATGTAAAGGTATTTTTTTTGCACTTCTGTCACTTTGTTTTTCACTTGGCTAATACCATTTATGTCTGTATACTTCTTGTCAGGGCCCTCATACTGTACAAGACATTTACTGCTCGACCTAGTGCTGCAATGTCTTTTGCTTACCGTACTAAATTCTACAAAAATTTCCAGAATGAAATGAAGAAACAACACTACATAATTCTATCAGTAAATTCCACAGTGACAGCTCCAGAAAGCAGTTGCTCCAACTCCATATGTCTGCTCAGCATTTTTTTTTATTTATGTTTCTTTGTTTATTAAGGACAGCAAAAATAACCAAACGTATTACACATTATACATTTTTAAGACCTTTTATTCAATTCTTAGGTATTGCAAAACTATGAAATTATAATCTTGGGTCTTCAAAAAATCAGGAACAGCAATATACTGGTAAGCTGAGATTTTATTTACAAGTGAACAAAATAAATATCCTAACAACAAAATAATAAAATAAAAGGCTAGCTCCCAGTTGGAGCACTCTCTGACCTAAACTGGTTTAGAATGAGCAGCGTAAATGTCCCATCCAGGGCCGGCCCAAGACAAAATGCCGCCTGGGGCGAAGTTTAAAATGCCGCCCCCCCCATTATCTACCCTTCCTCTCCCTGCCGCCCCCCCCCATTAGCTACCCTTCCCCCCCTCCGTACTAACCTTTCAGCAGTCCTGCGGTGAGTCTCCCTGCTCTGTCTTGGTGCCGGCTTGTAATGCTGAGCGCCGGAAATGACGTAATCTTCTGGCGCTCAGCATTACAAGCTGGCACCGAGACCGAGGTAGAGGGCTCGCAGAGGAGAGAGTGAGGGGCACCGAGCGGGTACTGAAAACTTGGTAAGTGAAAACCACTCGGCGTCCCTCTCTCTTCTCGGCTTTAAAAAAAAAAATAAAAAAAATGGCTTGGGACGGCAAAGTGTCGCCCCTTCACAAGTGCTGCCTGGAACGGTTGCCCCACTCGGCTCCATTGTTGGGCCGGCCCTGGTCCCATCTTTATCTGCCGTCAGACCCAGCTAACTTCCATCAAAATCAACAGAATTGGTCTTTCAACACCAAGCATGGATCTGTAGTTGGATCAGTCTCTCTCTCTCTCTCTGTCTCTCTCTCTCTGTCTTTTTTTTAAACTCTCAGCATAAGTTACCATGGTAAAAAAGTGAATTATCCACTTTTAATATCCAGAGTTACAAGTGAAAATAAGAGATGGCGTGAAAGCCCTGCACGTCTTTTTAATCTAATACTGGTGAATATTGTAGCACACTTGCTCGCGATATATTTTAATGTTATCATCACAGTAATTACTGCATTCCATCTTACATTCCCTGGGCACGTTAATACAATATTTATGCAGACAAATTGCAATTGTGTTACCTTTCAAGCCTTTTCCGTAGCCATTAATATTGCAGCACTTCAGAAAATCTATTCAGTAATCATGCTAATCACTAATTTGTTGCAGTTATGAGTAGGGCTTCATTCTGCTTTCAAGTATATTTAAGCTTATGGTTTTACTGCTACTATTAATGGCAAATTACTGTGATCCAGAAAATTATTTTCTTAACAGTCAACAAAAAATACTTTCTTTTTAATAATAGATTTGGACCGAATATCAGACTTGCCGCTCTCAGCGGAAGCCAGACTCACTTGCAGAGCATAAGTACAATAACATGGAGATTTGTTTTTCTTTTTTTTTTGTGTGCTTTTTTATGTCCTTTTATTTGCCAACCTGTCCCCCAGTTACGCACATCTGCCCCACAGCTTCCTAATCTTCACCCCAGATATGCCTTATACCCCCCATATATACCACTCTAACCTCCCTGATATGCATTATACCCTCTATATGCCACTCTGCCCCCGGATATGCCTTATACCCCCTTTATGCAACTCTGCCTCCCTGATATGCCTTATACCCCCTATATGCCACTCTGCCTCCCTGATATGCCTTATACCCCTATATGCCACTCTGCCTCCCTGATATGCCTTATACCCCTATATGCCACTCTGCCTCCCTGATTTGCCACTCCCTCCCAGACTTGCCTTATACCCCCAATATGCCACTCTGCCCCCCAGATATGCCTTATACCCCTCTATTTGCCAATCTGCCCTTGATATGCTTTATACCCCCTAAAGGCCCCACCAACTTACTGATGCATCTCCAGACTTGCCCCATGCTCCAGACTCCCTGGTGTCAAGTGGGGGCAGCCGGTGGACGGCGCTCAGTCATAAAAGCCCCAGCAGAAGTGCCGGCAGCAGCGGAGATTGTCTGCAGACGTCCACCGGCTGCCAGACAGGAGGATCCTGGTCCCGTGCAGTGCTGCAGGGGATCTGGATCTTAGTCTTATAGTCAGACCTCTGAATATAAGACGGGGGGTCTGGAACCACCAATCATGTAGCTAAGTAAACACCTCCTGGAAAGGTATGTACTGGACTACTACTAAAGGGTAATAGAAAACTTCACAAATCTGCATGTCTTAGGACTTGCTCACAGTCAGTTAAAACCTGTTGTTTAAAAGGCATGGCAGGGAAAATGTTACTATTGATTTTACTTTATTTGCAGCATTATCTTGCAGCGATTTAAAGTTGATATCATTGTTCTGTTTTAATCTTTCTCTGTCACCATTCCTCATCTGCTGTTCCACTCCATTGGCTCCCCATCAAATCCTAACTTTTGACATCCACTCCATTGGCTTCCCATCAAATCCTAACTTTTGACCTACATAGCCCTTATCATGTCTGCTATATCCCCCTATATCTAACATCCATTACTTCTTCTCATTCCCATATTCAGGATTTCCCCTATGCTGCACCCCTTCTCTGGAATTTGTTACCCTATTCCGTCAGAATGTCTCCTTCGTACAGGACTTTCAAAAACTCTCTTAAAACCCACCTTTTTCAAGCATACAACCTTCCCACCTAACAATCTCAGCCATCATCCTAATCAAGCCATCTGAACGACCAACAACCTCTACAGATCATCTGAACCCTTTGAACTCCTCCCCATCCCAGCAGTCCTCTCCTACTGTTTGACCTGCCCCTCACCCACCAACTAGATTGTAAGCTTGCAAGAGCAGGGTCCTCTTCTCTTTCTGTACTAGTTTGTTATTGTGTATGATTAAATTAAATAAAATTATTTTACTGACTATTGTAACAGTGCTACGGAATCTTATGGCACTATATAAATGTAAAAGCAAACACATACAGATAGTGGGGTCTACTAATCTGAATGCAACAAAAGAAATTGAACCCCTGTCAATGTGTCATCTCATAAAATCAAATGAAAACGTCTTAAAAATAAAACTTCTTAGTGCATATTGCTTCCATATAATAACCTATCCTCATTGAAAACCAACTGGTCTTTGATTATTCGGACAATCATAAGGTACAAATTCTAAATACTTAGGGGATCAGCCATTGTTTTCTTTAGAGGAGACTAATGGCAAGTCAACCCCCATCAGAAACAAGTCACTAGGCCAATCTAAACAAAATATCTATAGTCAGGTAGCTCAACCTAAATCAATGGATCTACAAGGCCATTTCTGCCTAAAGGAGACCTGCAAACACACAACCCAATACATACTATGTCACTCTCTACAATGGCTTCATCAAGAAGAACATTAACTCATGTATCTCTATTGCCACACATTGGGAACACCTAAAATTTTAAGGCCCCTGCATTGTTGGGGCCTATGTGATGTCTCCATGTTACCTTTTAGACCATAGGTAGAATGCTGAATTGCTTATTTAAACTTAAGACCTAAAATTTTATATCACAAACAATATAAATATAATATTTCCTAAAAATTTCTGTTTCATCTTACAAAGTAAGGTTATACATTTGTTTTTTGTATATCTATTTCGAGCCAAGCAGTACTAGATTACAGTTTCAAATGCATCAAATTACATTTCTTTAAATCACAAGACTATCTATCAGGGAATAAGTTGGAGTTTTATTGCTACAAGAAAAAAAAAATCAATCAACGTCTTCAGCTGCAAATCTCTTTGTACTCTTCCCACTTAACTATAATCCTTAACATTTCCAAGTGAATCATTTTAGAGGCCTATGTTGTTAAAACACTACGTGGAATGAATGATGATGGAAAAAAAAATACAATGCTAATGTGTTTTGGAAACCAACAAGGACAATATTAAAAGTAAACAGAAAAACTGTGGTGCATTTAGAAACTCTTCTCTTTAAACTGAAACAATAAAATCATTATTGTAAAAACATTTTAGATGTCTTCTTTCTTGCTGTAAGCTACAGTTTCTCTTCAACATAATATATCCAGAATGATCCCCTAGCAAAATCAGTTCCCTACAGCTGGTCTGGCCATGTGGGTTTTAGAATCTCCCCCGGAGCAAGAATTCATCCAGCATCTTGGAGCTTTTTGTTACAAAGATAATATTAAGCAAAAGCAGACTGTTTTAACAAAGTATAGCCTCCTTGCTATCTACAACACCCCACTGAAACAGCACCATATCTGGGAAGTCTCTGCGTTGGATCCAGGCTCTCTGGGTGAAGCCCTGCTACCCTGGGTCTTTGGGCCAGTTTCTTAATTTTTCTCAGTATACGTGCTACGTGGCTGTGTCTATTCTTCGTCTACTTTCCCACCCACAAAAGGCACTCTGCGGCTAGCCCACGGCCACATGCAGGACTAACGCTGCCCTGCGGTTAGCGCCACAACACAAAACCGATCCCCTACCGAAGTGAGAGCTCATGGTAGCCGGCCCTGGGAAGTTCCCAGGTATGAACACTATATAGTACTACAGGTAATAACCTTGTCACAGAGAAAATTGGAGTGTGTTACAGGGAACGTAATTTTTTCAAACTATTTTAACTTTTTTGATTGCTTTCCAAAAAGAGACAAAGTTTGCAGGAAAATCGATACAAATCAATCTATTATTATGGGTATATTGAAGCTGTCTATTTATTCATTGATTGGAATTCTATTGTTAAAAATGTTGAACTAGAGTTTTGGTCATCATAGAAACATTTCCACAGCAAAATAAATGTATGCCAAGCTTTTTTTCCCAGCCATGCACCACCGTATCAGGCAACTATGGGAATGTGGGTTTAACCCAGAGTCTCTGGGCGAAGCACTGGTCCACGGGTCTCTAGCCTAATTTTTTCTTCATGGTAAGGCAGCCATGTTTGGCCACAAAAGTCAAATATTCTGTCAAACTAGTGTCCTCTTAATACCAACTGCCTCCAACAGAGTGCTGGTAACATCTGAAATTAAACAGGACCTATACTCAGGTTCCATCAGACATTTGTTAGTGGGTTCACACACCAGAGCCTTAGAAATTTTGCATTTTAGTCACTAGCTTCTGCTGGGCAACCCATCATTTTTTAGAAACACGTTGATATTATCTTACACAAGTTTAAATACAACTAAATAATTACAAACAATTTGGTAGCAATAAATATAGCTTAGAATTGTCTAGGATCATAAAAGGTACATGCGATAAAGGCCATAAGATAGGACTACAGCGCGTAAAGTAATTCCATATTTAACTAGTTGAGTTACAACTAGATACATTATCGTGCTCTCTTTGAACAAATGAAGTTAAACTCTGAGAAAACCACAGTAAAGCAACCTCAGTTAAAGATATACTATAGATGAATAGGGATATACTGAAATATGTATACATATAACCAGATCTAACCAGATTTTATCTACATAAAATAGATTCAGTATAGCTTCATCTGCCAATTTTCTGTGCCACCTGGAGATACCTTCCACAACTGTGATATGTGCAATAATCTGATGAACATGTATATGTACTTGAATTTACATTTCAGTGCTTATCGCATTGTCTGTTATAACCCGAAGCAAAAGCTGCCAAATGTATTCCTTGGTTTCTCATAAAAGACAATTGACGGAACTATGATGTGTATGCAATAAAAATCACTGTCACTATATAGTTGTGCTCAGTTTACTAAGGTGTCACGCACGCACATTTTAATCATCACGTTTATAGGACAGTTCCTCTTCACTTGGTACTATTCACTACCCAGTGGGACAGTTACTTGGGGCAGCCTGACAGTTCCTAAAAACCAGTACTGTTCAGTAAAAAACATGACAGTTCCTTAGTATGGTTAACAACAAATGGTGAGGTGGCTGCGTCATAGTAATCCAAAATGAAGATACCAAAAATGTCCAAAACTAAACTAGGGGTGCAGGCATTATTGTGCAAAGGTTGGGGCAGCTCCAGCCCAACTACCTCTTCCTCTGCTAACATACCCCACCAAAATGTCCAGCTTTGGGCACCTGAAATGCCTGACGGTATGGGAAGGTACTTTTGTGTTGCTTCTGATTTAATGATCATTTAAAAAGAATAAATCCACAATTCATGCTTTTTGGGTAATCCATATATTTATGACTCTAAATGTACGCATACATTTACATATAGCATATTACTGTTATGTGTGTCATATTTTGTTCTGTCATTTGATGTGAGATAACATTATGATAATTATGTTATTTTGTTTGCTCTTTCATGAGAGATTTGCTACTTATATTGGCTCCTGTTGCTTAGCAACAACTTCCTTAAGATTCATACTCTTTAAGTTTCCTTAAGGTATTTAAGCAAGCATCTGTATATTATAATCTTCATGAGCTCCCGTATGAGGTCCTAAACATTACATATAATTGTTATTGTTTAAAGTGGCCCCCAGAGGCCCTCAGATCACTTCTTATAAATTGGGCTAGTGTGCCGTAGCACAAGAACACTCACTTAGCACCAATCACCTCTAATTCAGAATGTTTTATTTAGATCATGTGGAGCATTTTTCAGAAAATCAACTTTCAGACTGACAAATTTGTTGTTGCACCCAATAATTCACTTAATATGTGTCATTGCTTAATATCAGCGGATGATATTCCTAAATAATTTCTTATATCCCCCTGTTCAATGCTATTAATTAGGGACCAAATCTTGCTAATGTTTTAGGATTTCGTTCATGAAAAGAATATTTGTCTTGGAACCTCAGACTTTAACACTTCTTTTATATTGAGTACTTGAGAGCCTCTTTTCGTTCTCTTAACAATAATGAAGTAATTCTGCCTTGATAACCAGAATTTATCATCTTGGGTGGCTATTTTCAGTATGCATAATCAGCAGGCGATGACGGGCGGCCCTGGCTGATGGCTGCTATGTTCGTGTAGGGTGCAGCTGAGGATATCCACCCGCTAGCCCCACGCTGTGGAAACTTGATCTGCTGATGGAGCAGCACACGGAGAGTATTTGACAATGTGGAAATGTATAAACATTCTATTAACCATTGACACTTGCAGCATTCACATATCCTTAGAACTCTTTATGAATGTATCAATAAATTGCCCCGTGCCACATGAATCACATTTTTTCATATATATGTCATTCAGAAATACTGTCAGCATTATATATATATATATATATAGAGAGAGAGAGAGAGAGAGAGAGAGAGAGAGAGAGAGAGAGAGAGGTATCTCCAGGTTTAAACTTTGTATAAAGTGGGTAAGCCAGTTCAAAACACATTATATATGAGTAAAAAGCAGGGGAGGGCTGGCAGCCTAAGGCCTGGGGGGAAAGTCTAGTCAACTGGCCCATTGCACCATCAAAGCGGCTGCGAGCGACATTGAAAGTGGCCGCTGCGCGGCAGTCACTCCACCAGCGCCTAATGAAATTAAAGTGGCCGGCGTGCACACACCGCATGCCTTAGCTCTTCATCACACCCCTTTTAAGACGTGGGAAGAGGAGCTGAGGAATGGCCGTTGGGTCTGACAGCCGCATGATGCAGGGGCGTACCTAGAGTATTTGGCACCTGTGGCAGACCCTGTATGTGGCACCCCCCCACACACACACATACACACACTTTAAAACTGCATAGTTTCTATGGTTAGGCAAACATTGACAGGCGTACAGCAAAATTGTTAATATTATAAACTTAGGGATTACGCAGCACCACCGTCAATGTGTGCCTATACATTGAGCCAGACACTGACAACCCCTATCACTATATACTAAGCCAAACATTGATGTGGTGTAGGCTTACCACTTTAGTGACTGGCATAGTATATAGTAGGGATGCACCGAAATGAAAATTCTGGACTGAAACTAAAAATTCAGCATTCACTTAGCATGATAGGAGTGTGATTGCTGTTATATATATATTAATACTGTCATTGAATTATTCTGTCCAATAAAAGTGTTAACACACCGAAGTTGGACCAAAAAATAAGTTATAACAGCAATCACACTCCTATCATGCCTAGGCAGCCACTACATGCTGGAATCTGGGCATGAAAGGAATGTGATTACGGACTCCCTATGCCAAGCTATCCCCCAACACTTACACATCCATGCTATCTGAAACCCTCATTCACAAACATTCAGCATAACACCCATCACTCTCACACACTTACATTCAGCATAACACCCATCACTCTCACACACTTACATTCGGCATAACACCCATCACTCTCACACACTTACATTAGGCATAACACCCATCACTCTCACACACTTACATTCAGCATAACACCCATCACTCTCACACACTTACATTCAGCATAACACCCATCACTCTCACACACTTACATTCAGCATAACACCCATCACTCTCACACACTTACATTCAGCATAACACCCATCACTCTCACACACTTACATTAGGCATAACACCCATCACTCTCACACACTTACATTCAGCATAACACCCATCACTCTCACACACTTACATTCGGCATAACACCCATCACTCTCACACACTTACATTCAGCATAACACCCATCACTCTCACACACTTTCATTCGGCATAACACCCATCACTCTCACACACTTACATTAGGCATTACACCCATCACTCTCACACACTTACATTCAGCATAACACCCATCACTCTCACACACTTACATTCAGCATAACACCCATCACTCTCACACACTTACATTCAGCATAACACCCATCACTCTCACACACTTACATTAGGCATAACACCCATCACTCTCACACACTTACATTAGGCATAACACCCATCACTCTCACACACTTACATTCAGCATAACACCCATCACTCTCACACACTTACATTCAGCATAACACCCATCACTCTCACACACTTACATTCAGCATAACACCCATCACTCTCACACACTTACATTAGGCATAACACCCATCACTCTCACACAATTACTAATCCACTCTCTCCTACCTTTTCTTCTTTCACTCTCACCTTTCCTCCTCTTCTTCTTCTTCTTCTTCCTGTCCTGTGCACTGAGAGCGGAAGACGGTGGGCGTGGCTTCAGTGTTGTGCGCCGGGATTTGACATCAAGTCCCGGCGCACAGTCACAGTTGCCGTGCGCACCGTTTCCGGAGGCGTGCCGGCATGGTGGCAGCCCTCAGATGAGCGGCAGCCGGGGCGGACCGCCCCCCCCCCCGCCAGGTACGCATGACGGCCGCATTCAATCCTGCTCGCGGCCGCTTAGTTTTTAACTTTGCGGCCGCAGCCGCATTGAATGCTCATCTGCCGGCTGTCCGTCCGGCCCACCGGCCCGGATTTAGGGCGGCCTGGGGGGCAATTGCCCCCCTGCCCCCCGGCCCAGCCCGCCCCTGGTAAAAAGTGTGTATTTACCATTTATAAATATAATATAAATATGATTAAAAGTAACATACTGTATAAAATTGTCAAAAAGAGTAAGATACGCGAAACGAACAAACTGAATAACTTATATATGTGTTAAAAAGATTTTAAATTTAATGAATTTATTTCATTAAGTTCTTAGGATATCTAATAATCAAAACAGCAATTGATTTCCCGTTCCCGACTAATTTCCAGAGACGCTTTGGTTCCCATTTTCCAGTACACGTCGCTCTTTCTCAGAAGGCTTACAAAGTTTCCATCCCTCATTCCAAGTTTACAGTGCTCAGCTCCCATTAAGGTGAAAAAGTTAACATCACCTCCTAGGCATTTCTGAAAGTGTCTGTTCACCGAAGATCCTCACATCATTGCAATTGATGTCTGAGACATGCTCTTTAATCCTCTCTGTAGTGTTCTACTTGTGCGACCTATATACTGGATCTTACGCTGTTAACACAGAACACAAATCCCCTCCTCTCCCAGAATCGGTAGGTAGAAAACTTGAGGTTAGAATATTATTTAGGGAACATGCCTTGCATGTAATTAACTTGATACTAGTTTTACCATTAAACATAATGCAAAGTTGTTGTTTTTTATCAGCTTTCAGAATAGGTACATTTTTTGGACTATATCCCTTATTTTGCCAAATGCTATGCTGTAGTCCATCACAAAAGACAGATAATCCTTTCCATCACACTCACTTTCCATCACATCCTCAGAGATGACCATTCCGATGTATTTAACTTAATCTTTATTAGCTCTTTGTTTTTTTTTATTTCTTCCTGTTTTAGAAGAGGCTACCCTAACAAAGTGGGCCTATTGTTTACCTAAAAGCATACTTTATCGATTATCTTTAGAGGGTAGCCTCGAACAGTCTCACTCGTAAATTCACTGCCTGTCTTTTAAAATCAGAATTTAAGGAGCAATTCTGCCTCAGGCGTAAAAACTCTCCTACAGGGATATTACGTGTTACATGTTTGGAATGGCAACTAGAATAAAATAGAACCGTATTGTCAGCTGTGGACCTCCTATATCCGATAGTAATAATCTCACCCTCATAGTTACAAGAGAGATTCACATCCAGAAAGGATATATTATCCAAGGCAAAATATTAGAGTCAAATAATTGTTATTAAGGAATTCTATATATTTTTGATGGGAATTCTCATCACCAGACCAAACGAATCACAGGTCATCTATATATCATGCATACCAGACAATATATGATCCATAGGGTTTAGCATCCCCAAAGACATTCCCATTAACCTAGGAAAAGCTTGGCATATTCACACAGGACTCCGATACAATACTTTGCATTTACCGGCAGAGGACAGAAATGACCTGTTTGCTTATTCAAATATTTTTTTACTAAACTACAAGGTCCGATACCCTTTTACAGTAGCACCTGGCAATTGCCTTAACTCTGCTAATAAGCCATATACCAGCATGGTGAGCTGTTCTTAACAGACTTTAAGGAAACAAAGCCCCTCCATCTGTTGCAAATTAGACTTTCCATCCCTTGAGTACACAGCACTCAAATTAATAACGCAACTTTAAGAAATTATGTTTCTCTGTATAATTATATGTGTAATTCCAGAGTATATTTGGTAGTTAACATTCTTGTGAAATATAAGCATAAGAAATACAACAAGCGTCATGTTTGTCCTTATTTTGGGCTAGAAAGCCACACGAAGCACTGTAAATGTGCCTGTAAATGTTGTATTATCACATTTAGTCTTTGCTAATAAAAATTCTACATTTTATTCCGCTTCTTTGTATATAGTTTATTGACAATGGCCACAGTGGCAGTTTACAGCTGAGAGGTATATGAATGTTTTAGCAACATATAATTATTCATAAGCATAATTACATAATTATCACCCAGCAATTCCAGCTTAGATCTTCAAACAACACAAGTGATTTTTTTTTAAATTGAAATAGGAATGTGTGCTTTGCTGTATTATTTTAACTCATAGAACTGTTAATGAATAATAACTGATATATTATTCAGGAAGAAATATGTTCAGTATATCGGACTTCTCCAAGTTGAGTTTGAAATTGGATACTAATACTGTAGGCTTCTTTTTGAAGAAGTGTTCTAGCTGGGCCTCTTGATCCTCAATGACCACCGAGTCCATCAAAATGTACTCATTAAGCCTCCTAGCGGTGGTTGCAGATGGAGGTGCATGGACCCACAAGGTTACCAGTGTGTGATCCAACACGGTTGATTCTATCTCCGTCCATGACAATGAACCCAAATAGTAGTGCTCCACAAACAAGGCATCTATTCTGGAGTAATCCCTCTCCCCTGGATGGAATGCCCTCCAACAGCCCAAAAGCCTGTTTTAATGCAGGAGGCAATACAAAGGGATTTGTCTAGAGATAAGGACCTGGATATTACAGGTGAAGTCAATTATTCTTCAATTTGTAAGACATACTTTCTTTCTACATTTATTCAAAGTATTTTTCTTTAAATGAGATGTATTATTACTACAAACAAAAAATATACTATAATAGTATGGAGGGTTATTTTTACAGTTTACATTTAACTATGATATTAATTACTAGCAGAGTTCTACAGAATTTTTCCTTTTGAAATTGCATAGTAAGAGTTGCTGTAGGATTTTCTTATTGGTAAAACGTGATGTTCCTTGAAAGATAGTGGTAACATACTCTAGAGATTCCACTACGGAACCTTTAAACGCATTACACCTGTTTTAAGAAATGCTTCCATTCTATGTCCCTTTAAATTATTTTGATTCTTTTGTTCCATTACAACGTTTTGACACCTTCACTTATTAACAAGGTTGGGAAAGAACAACAACATACCATTAAGTGAGTTATGCAGAATTGAACTATAGGGTAAATCCCAAATTATATTTATAAACAAAGAAAACATAGCTGTTTTTGTTGGTACCCATGCACATTCTTATTTTGTCCCATCTATCAGTACTGATCATAAACACAATATACTGTTCATATCAATTTTCATGTTTTGTACACAGCTACAGAAGAACTAACTAACAATATTGCTATATTAGAAACTTCTACATGAACCCCAAAACAAAACACCCATGATAAAATGTCTATAACATGAAATAAAATTTAGCTCAACATTTTTCATATATAATATAGAATATATATAATAATAATACATATTAACGGCACATATCAGAGTCACAAATATATATGCTGTGCACAAAGCATTGTGACGCTACAGAGGATACGGTATTAAACGTCTAAGGAAACATAGAATAAAGACACATAATCATTTAGAATAAAGACACACAGACAATCTCCATATAAGTTATTCAAGCCACAGTCTGAGTGTTCAGAAGGACAGGCTGAAGACTGAAGGTGACGGGGTGAATCTCAGCTGGAGCTTTGAACTTCAATGTACAATATGATTTGATCAAAGCACCTTTTTGTGTAAAGTCTGAGGCTTTCTTAGAAAACTCCAATATTTTTTTTCTCTCGGATACAGAATCAATTTCTATATGATGTGGCTTCTGCCATTTAGCTGAATCCTCTTGAGACAATATATAAATATATAAAACAGCATTTCAGTCAACAAGACTGCTAAGAATTCTCCAGAAACAGAATTTGACAGCAGAATTTGACACCATTCAGCAAATCTAGTCTGCCCATTCTTTCCCTGCTATCATAGCCGGGGGGAAAAAAACACTATCCTTCTAGTCAAACCAAGCAAACGCATCAGTCAAACACCACATCAGCCAAATACTAGGAAGTAAAGCATTAAATGTGAAGGGTAATTTCCAAACCTTGCACAAAATCCACCCATGCAGGATCATTAACGTGTACAGTATATGATGGCTGGAGTGTCCCTTTAAAGGCTTTACCTTTTTTTTTGTTATTTTTAATTGATTCAACTTTCAGGATACATAATAAAATTCTATTCTAAGGCTTATGTCTTAACTTGTTTAATATAATAGTTTAATCAGTAGCTGGGTCAAAAGCTGGTTGAAAGGGTTGATAAAAAAAACCTTCTTTAAAATCTCTAAATCTCTTTAACAACTCCAAAGGTACTTACCCGCCTACACTAGCCATACTACCCTTTGGCACACTAAATGCTTCACGCAGCATATTTGCAGCATAGTCCAAAATACTGTATATTAATGACTAATGGTACATAAAGCGTACCAAATATCAGAGCCCTATGTATTCCAAAATATATTAACCCTGCTGATCACATTCCACCCTTTTCTTCAAACTGATCGGGTGTTTGTGGCAAAGCTTATATTTTTCATTAAGTAAACTTTGTAAGCTTGGCTTTATGTTTTGGTACATGTAACTAAAACATATGGAATAGAGGCAGAATTTATGTAATTTACACTTCGGAGTATTTCCTATTAATCAAATTAAGTTATGTAGGTGTACTTACCAAAATCCTTAAGTTATAAAACTCCAAGGTGAAAAAATAAACACTACAAAACAATAATTCTCCCCCTGCATGATGGCAGTGGATTGCTGGTTTCAACGGTACATGCATATATTCTGACAGCAGGATCAAGTTGATTAAGGACAAATTACATTAACTAATTAGTGGTGCCAGGGTGCAATATTTCTTTGGTGTTCCTTATAACTAAAAACACATACTAACAAACAAACTCGCAAGATACATTTACACTTAAATACATACCCTCCCTCCTTTCCCTTGCGCCATTAACCGTAGGCCTTGACATGCTATACACTGACACATAAACTCACTCTAGTATCATACACTAACAAACACAAACTTACACCAATGCTAACACACACTCACGCTATTACCTTAGACTAACATACACAAACACTCTAACATCATACACTGACACTTGTGCTAACACTATACATTAACACCCATGCTCTGACACCACATACTAACAATCGTACTTGTACTAACACCATGCACTAACAAACACACACAAACACCATATAATAACACACACCAATACTAAAACAGACTCATGATAACCACATACACACACACACTAACACCATGCAGTAACACATACATACACATGCTAACAGAATGCACTCACATGCAAACACTATATGATTACACAAACATGTTAAAAATAATATACTCACAAACATGCTAACACCCTAATCTGTCAATAATAAATCTAAATATAACAGAAAATAATAATACATAATGTACTCTAAGAAGTGGTAACTGGGTGAGAACTGATAATACGTGTAATACCATTAACTGCTGTGGGGCAGTAGAAATCAAAATAAACTTGTCCACCTAGCCTAAAGTACATTCCGTAAAAGCAGACTCCCTCCTCTATCCCTGCTAGAAACAACTAACTCAAAATGTGAGAAGACCTCACTGATGCTTGTCTTTAAGATTCTTTACATCCAAGCATCATGTTTGAGGAATATATATTTACAAAATAAAAAGAGTAGGGATATACTTTGTGCTTAATCAAAATAGCATATGGGCATATTTTTATTACATATATTGCATATTATCATATATTATTTCTGTTTTATTTCTGTTATAAACATGGAAACCTTACAGAATAAATACTAGCAAAGAAAATCACACATAATGCCACATGAAAAAATGGAATAAAGTAAAAAATAGGATTTTAATAGTAAACCACTGAATAGGATTCTTACCACATGGCTCTGCTCAAGGGAACCACTTTTGTTATTATTAGATTTTATCTTTTACCAAGCAGGCAGTGCAAAATCAAGTCTTTTGAATCAGCGCCATTATAGTAAAGAAGACACATAAAAAACATTTTACTGCCAGTATTAACACAATGAATGTATGACAGCTTGGCACCCTCTAGGATAATAAGCACCTTGTATGAAAACTGATTTCACCACAACCTTGGCTCACAAAAATACTAGTACTACTATTACAAAAATAAAGTCATTGTTGTAAGTCTGTATGTTTACAACAAAGCACTACCAATGCTATATTTATCCAAGACAATATTCTGAAGGTAAAATATTTACAAATGATCATATATTTTGTCAACTAATACATCTGAAACACCTCTGTTTAAGGAATTTATTAAAAATTGAAATGGAAAAAAGTACTACATATGATTACTACTAACTACATGACAGAGCCATTAGTATAGAATTCTACTGTTAATTCACATACTAATGTACATAACACAAAGTATAACTTAAAATACACTAAAAACAGCCACTTTGCTCGAAAATGACCTCAAAATCCCTTTAAATGTTTCACCGAAACAAGAGTTTTAGAGTCTTTGACTTTATACCACCCACACAACGTAGGATGTATCAAATAGTTTTCATTTGCACTTGTAGCGAAAACATTTGTTCCTTCTAGAATGCATGTATATGTTCATTTAAAAGTGCTCTGTTATAGTGCATCTTCCTGTCATAAGTGTCACCTCTTAATGATGTCTTCTGGTGAAAACGGATTTTTTTCTGGTAACTCTTAAATTCGCCTATGGAAGACTGTACAGAGAGTAATGTGTGTGTGTGTGTGCTGATTATTTAACATCTTCAATGCTGGACCGGAGTATAAAAACCTCCATTGACCCCAAGTTCATAATTGGCAGTATTTATAGAACATTTACTGCATATAACAAGAAGAAGGAGGGCACCATTATTTCCCCCTTTATATTATTAGTCGATCTTCATTGGTGATTACAATTTACATAGATATTGTTTATATGCATTTGTACAATAAAAATGTGTGTTGTGTTTTTTTTTTAAATTATACTTTTGAAGCAATGCTGGCACATGCTAGAGGCTAGGGGTATAAATACGGAAAGGTAAAGGGATACGCCAGCCATCAAATGCACTTTAACAACCCTTTTACATTTTCATGAGGTCCCCTTGCTAAGGCAAAGTGTTTTGAAGAATCCTTCCATATGCATTTGCCTTCTCCTTTACCACTCACTCTTTCCCATGGGATTTGTTCAGGCAGACACATGATATACTTACAGCCAGTTACAAGAGGTAACCCCTATGTGCATTCATGGAAAGTGTTCCCATTAATTTCAATGATTGAACCTTTCTGCCACTGCTTGACTACTTCAATCAGTCTAACAAAAATTCTCATACTGTAAAAAGGGTTTTAAAAATAACCCTTACAACAGTGGCAATTTCTGTTTAAAATACATTAAACACGGGCAGTTTAGTTATTTATTTATATTGATTGATTGATCACGTAATTATCCCCTAAGCATGCATGAGAAGTAAACATCACAGCAAGGGACAAATGCAGATCATCGGATCAACAGAGAGAGACCGGGTAGGAGCTAATAAGTAAGTGAACCACAATAAGCCTTAGTTGCATCTCATGTTATGAATGATGGCATTGTTTTGTTTTAAGATGAAGGTGGCAATTTTTCTTAAACAGATTGGATATGAGGAGTGAATGAGGGGCTTGAGTCAAGGGTGACCCCAAGACAGTGAGAGGGTAGGGATGGGGTGATGATTGCAACATTGACATTGAAGGAAGGACGTTGAAGGAATGCTAGTATTAGAGAGGAAAGATAAAAAGTTCCGTTTTGGAGACATTTAGGAATGATTTAGACATCCTGTTAGAAACAGAGGCAAGGCGGTTAGTTACACAATTTAAGAGGGATTGAGAGAGATTGGGAGGAGATAGGTAGAGCTGAGTGTCATCAACATACAAGTGGTACTGAATGCCAAATTATTAAATTAGTTTGCCAAGTAAGGTAGTGTAAAGTGAGAATGGAAAGGATCCTTTAACTGGCCCTTGGGGTACACCAACAATTGCTAAAGGTGTGATACGAATAGTAAGATATGAACCAGAAAAGCGCATTGTCATGAAGAACAAGACTGTAAAGACTTTGAAGGAGAAAAGGTTGGTCCACAGTGTCAAAAGCAAACAACATCCAGAACGGTTGGCAAAGAGTAGTTGTCCTTGGATTAAGCAGTTATTAGTGTATTAATGAGTATTGCGATTATTAGGCAGCTATCACATTTAATCGGGCAATGAAGGATTCTCATTTGTGGCTGGTAAATCATATTTATTTGCTCTGTGCATTGGCCGTGTTAGTTTTACCTTTTCAAGGTGTGTAAATTAAGTTTTGACCATTCCCTAAATTTCTAGACTTACTTTTTGTTCACCTGACTGACTGAAATGTACCGATTTAACACACAATAATTGTCTACTGCCCCCACTGAATCCTTGAACTGCAGATATTTCCATTTCTTTTTGGTTAGAGTAAGAGTAACTTAATGAAGATCTCTACACATTTATAGTGCTAATTTGACTTTAATTTGTCAGTTACTTGGATCTGAACTGGATACACAGAGGTTTGCTTTCCTTTTATTACGTGCAGTGGTTTAGACTTGGAATCAGAGTTTGCCATATTGTGACTCTGAGTTACATTTGCTAAATGCGTACATGTCTTTGAGCAGTTAGTGTTCATTATTCGTATTTGTGACCAGAGAGCTGAATCATTTACTGTTGAGCATGTGATGTTTTTTTCTTGTAAAACGGGTCATCGAATCTAGCCCCTGGTTGTTCTAATCCCTGGTTGTAATTTTCATGGACCAGATATTTAGTAATTAAGTGACTGTTATAATTAGTAATAATATCTTATTTTATTGTTTAATACATAGCACAGTTCATCGATATATTTCCCTAAAATATCTTTCATGCTGAATAACTTAATTACATTTTCTTGATTCATTTTAACGTCCCTGACAGGCCTGTCATTTCATTTTTCTTCAATAACAAGCAGCATTCTTTTATTAACACTGAATGAGGCTCTGTGCTGGTATTTGTTAGCTTGCAGGTGTAAAGGAGACCTTATTTCCCTACGCATGAAGATGAAAGTTAGTTAAAGTTTCCAGTGTATAGTCATAGTATTTAACAGCATACACAGAAGCAAAGGTTGGAATACAGCACTTAGTAGTGAGATGGTGCACGAGCCAGGGCACCACCAAGTCCTTCAATATATCCAAAATAAAGAAGCAGAGGCTCAGCACCATTTGAGTGCTGAGCCTCTGCTTCTTTATTTTGGAAGTATTTAACAGTAAACATCTGATTTTAATGATTGACTGTAGACAGGGCCGGACTGGGACTGAAAAGCAGCCCTGGAACAATTTGGAGACCAGCCCCATATAGTTTATCTCACGGTGAAGCTCTTATACCCACACGCACCCCTTATACACACCCGAGTCACACTATGTGCCATTCTTTTTATCTCATTATTTGTATTAAAATGCCAGAAAGCAAAAGTGTTAAAAGGCCCTAATAAATGAAATACATTACACATAATGGGATCAAAACATTTACTACTGCGAACATTTTTAGATGAAAGAGTTCCATTTTATTCAGTGGAACAAAACACTGATCACATTATTCTTCACGATATTCTGGTAAGAAACTTTTATTTCTTTATTAATTCATGTAGACTATTTTTTTCCATATTTAATAAAAGCTATGATTGAGACATGTAGGGGTTAAAAGGCATATCATGGGACAGAGTGGCATATAGTGGGTATAAGGCATTCATGGAGGCAGAGTGGCATGAAGGGGGTTAAAAGGCATATCATGGGGCACTCTGCCTCCAGAAAAGCCTTATGCCCCCTATATGCCACTCTGCCTCCCTGATATGCTTTATACCCTCCTATATGCCACTCTGCCCCATAATATGCCTTTTAATCCCCTATATGCCACTCTGCCTCCAGAAATGCCTTTTACTCCCTATGTCACTCTGCCTCCAGAAATGCCTTATACCCCCCATATGCCACTCTGCCTCCCTGATATGCCTCAACCCTCCTATATGCCCCTCTGCCCCGTGATATGCCTTTTAACCCCCTTTTTGCCACTCCACCTCCAGATATGCCTTTTGACCCCCTATATGTCACTCTGCCTCCAGAAATGCCTTATACCCCCCATATGCCACCCTGCCTCCCTGATATGCCTCAACCCTCCTATATGCCACTCTGTCCCATGATATGTCTTCTAACCCCCTATATGCCACTCTGCCATATAGGAGGTTAAAAGGCATATCATGGGACATTTTTGTTTACTTTATATGGCAAGCCGATCCAGCTTGCCATATTAATTAAAAAATAATATATGCCACTCTGTCCCATGATATGCCTTCTAACCCCCTATATGCCACTCTGCCATATAGGGGGTTAAAAGGCATATCATGGGACAGAGTGGCATATAGGGGGTATAAGGCATTTCTGGAGGCACAGTGGCATGAAGGGGGTTAAAAGGCATATCATGGGGCACTCTGCCTCCAGAAAAGCCTTATGCCCCCTATATGCCACTCTGCCTCCCCGATATGCTTTATACCCTCCTATATGCTCCTCTGCCCCATGATATACCTTTTAACCCCCTTTATGCCACTCTGCCTCCAGATATGCCTTTTGACCCCCTATGTCACTCTGCATCCAGAAATGCCTTATACCCCTATATGCAACTCTGGCATATAGGGGGTTAAAAGGCATATCATGGGACAGAGTGGCATATAGGGGGATATAAGGCATTTCTGGAGGCAGAGTGGCATATAGGGGGACACACTTACATACACACACATGCCGATTTTTTTTGTTCTTAACAAATACAAAAAACATACAGTACAAAAAATACATTATTTTACTCACCTTCTACTTCTCTTGACTTCTTGGCAGCTGCACACCGTTCTCTATGCTGACAGGATGCCACTGACCTGACATCCGGTGCTGCAGCAGTCTGAGCGCGAGGGGGCGGAGCTTCCACCTCACGCTGCTCCCATCGTTATGCAGCCATCAGACTGCTGGGAATGTAATCTAAACGGCCGGTGCGTGCTGATGCCGCCGGCCGGAGCTACTTTAACACTTTTTTTTTTATTATTCATATGGTAAGCTGGATCGGCTCGCCATATAAAGTAAAAAAAAAAAGTATTAAAGCAGAGGCGGCCGGCGGCATCAGCACGCATCGGCCGTTCAGATTACATTCCCAGCAATCTGATGGCCGCATAGTGATGGGAGCAGCGTGAGGGGTGAAAGGTCAGTGCGAGGGGGCGGAGCTTTCACCCCTCACACTGCTCCCATCACTAGACGGCCATCGCACACGGCTGCTGGGTGCTGATGCCGGCCGACCGCATCAGCACCCAGCGGCCGCTTTGATTAGATTTCGGGCAGCCTGGGGGCAGCTCAGCGGCTGTCTTCATGGCCGCCCAGCCCCCGGACCTTCCGGCCCACCGGGAAATTTCCCGGTATCCCGGTGGGCCAGTCCGGCCCTGACTGTAGAGGTGGAAGAACACTTTCGCTCAGTCTAAAAACTGCATGAAAACATGCTGAAACTTCTGTAAGAAAATGTGTTCCAACAGTTACAACATACTGTTTAGGTCACAACACACACATGTGTTCCAGAAGCAGGTGTGTTACTAGGTCTCCAAAATATCTCGAGCCAGAGCCAAGGCACATTTGATAGAAGGGGAGGAAAGAAGCTCACATGCTTGAGTGGACATATAAAGGTTTAATATGATGATGCCAACAGAGCCGCCCTTAAGTGTTCTGGCGCCCTGTGCGGACTACTCCTCTGGCGCCCCCCATGCCAAAAAAAAGAAAGGAAAAAAATCTCCCCCCTCTGCCCCTTCTCACTGCCTTGCCCCCTCTGCCCCTTCTCACTGCCTTCCCCCCTCTGCCCCTTCTCACTGCCTTCCCCCCCTGCCCCTTATCACTGCCTTCCCCCCTGCCCTTTTTTTGTTCCACATGGTTGCCTTTCTACATGTCTTTTTGCCTCTTACTGCATCTTTCTGTTTTTTTTTTCTCTCATACTAGTTCTTTTCACATTAACATGAGTAAAATTGAATTATTCAAGAATATTTTATATAATAGTGGCTACAAAACTATTTACTGCAGGCATAAAACAAAATAATATGCAGAAACAAAGGTGTTATGGTGAACGTTACCTCTCTAAACTAAGGCATTTTGTAGACCCTTTCACAGAATTGAAGTAAATTTTAATGCAAATTATTTATACAACAATAATTCATAAACTACCAATCATACTCAGTGGGTAATACGATAATATTAAAACAGATTCTTGAGGAATACAATTTACTCATATAGAGTTTAGACTTTTAACTCTGGAAGTAAACTACAAAAATATCATCAAATTATATAAAAAGCTTTACACTTATCTTAAAGAACTAAAACAATTACATTACTGTAGATGTATTATAATATACAGTATATGCTGTCTGCCTTTCTGAATCTGTAACATAGTCTTGAGACTAATGCCTGGGTAATAAACCTGAAAGTTATAAATCATATCTGTTTACTTAGTTGAAATGTTGAAATCCAATTTCTGCACTTTATTGAATTAAAAAACAGCACTATTTTTAAAGCTACGGTGCATTATTAGTTTTTGGCCATTATTGCATTTTTTATTACTTCGCCTGACAATCAAAGAAAACTCTTACCAAGATTTAACACATTATTGTATTTATATGTATGGCTTTTAAAAAAAATTATATATATATATATATATATGTTAGGGTAAAATGAGGACTAATGGCTTTGCTGATCATCGCAGGATCAGCTTGAAAAGCTAGAAGCTTTCACCCTTTAAGTACCTAGTAAGGGGCTAGACAGTGATTTTTATTGTCCACCCTTGTGGCACCCAAAGGTTGCTTCGGAAACTCGGGACTGTGAATCAGGGAAATATAACCCCCAAGGTTTAATAAAATACTCCCACTCCACTCACAGGTATATCTTGACTAGGTGATGACCTACGTCTGTGCATGTCGGGGAACCTTTTTGCTCAATAGAGTGATCTACCCTCAGCTATGTGGAAGAGGAGCTGCCGCCTCACTTAAACCTCCCCAGTTATGAACTGGTGCCCTTGGGCTAGGTGTACTAACCCAGAATACTTGTCATTCACATTCAAATTACTCATTTAAGTTGATGCATGTTTCAATTATGCAAGTGGTAGTTGAGTTAGAACTTAAGACCCAACGCATTTGCAAACAGGATGGTGCATAAGTGCAAAGGTGTGGGTAACTTCTGTTCCATAGAATACAGAAACATAGAATTTTACAGCAGATAAGAAACGTTTGGCTGATCTGGTCTGTCTATTTTTCTTACGAGAAGACTAAAGCTTTACTCAGCCCTTAGTTTCATCTTAAATTCAGGAACATTCAGGAAGGATTTATGTTCCATTTATCTACCACCCTCTCAGTAAATTACACCCTCTCAGTCTCATTACACTTAAACCCCCATCCTAGACCAGTCTTTGCCCCAATATATGGGTGTGTGTGTGTGTGTGTGTGTATATATATATAAATATATATATATATAGATAGATATAAAACAACAAACAAGGAGGAAAATATTAAATATATTTTGAATATTTCCCCTTGAAAGCCATTATACTAGTAGCTAAAATGAAATGGTATAGCCAATAGCACTGCCTTTCAAGAAGAATTAGATCAGACTAACTTGGAAAATAATTATAGTAAATGGAAATGTAGAAATACCTACAAAGATGTAATCTTAATAAATTATAGCCCCATGTGGTTGAGGAAAAACACTAAGATACATGGTTAAGTCCATGAAAAATATCAAAATTCACAGACTGGGATATTTAAGCGAAGTATATCACTTTTGTAACGGATACCACCTGCTGCTTGGAAACAGTAAATTAAATTTTGCTTGAATATTAACCTTAGCTTTCCTTTTTTTATTAATGTTTCATTTTATACAATAGAAGGCTTTGAGGTGTCCACTTCTTCATGCTCATGTCTCCAGGATATCACCTATAGTGTACCTTCACAATTGTTCAGAGAGCCATACAAATCTATGCTTTTTATATCCACTACCTGTGTTCTTAAAAAATCACTCATTCACCTGAGATCTCCCTATGACCCTTAATACAATCAAATCATCTCCTTTCCATGCAGTGCCTCAGCTTTAGTCCCTTTCTCCTTTAACCTCCTCTATAAATGGTAGGCTCGTTCTTTATTGCTCCCTTTAATGCATTATTATTACTATTTGTTGAGTTATATAGCACCATCATATTGTAAAGGGCTGTACAATGTATTAATTTGTACTTACAGATACAAAAAGTAAGGCATAGGAGGGCATTATAGAGAATGGGGCAGCCACTGAGAAGTCCTGTATACATGCATGAGAGGTAGAGTTCGAAACAAAGGGCAGACTATGATCATCCGGCAAGCAGAAATGTCAGGTAGGAGGGTATTTGGAGAGTGAGGAGATTTAGGTAGGGGAACCACAATGAATCCTAAAGTGTACAGGGAACCAGTAAAGACACTTACAGAAGGGAGTTGTGTTTGTAGTGCAACGGAATGTAAGGGGTCAAGATGGATATGAGATAAAGCAGCTAAGACAGAGTTGCAGTAGTCGAGACGGGAGGTAATGAGTGCATAAACAAGAACATTAATTGCATCTGCTATTAAGAAGTGATGAATGGGGTCAATTTAAAAAAAAAAAAAAAAATTGATGTGACGGGTGAATTATAATATGGTGACACTAAGACAATGAGCATGTGGGAAAGAGGTGAGGACAGTACCAATGAAGTTGAGTGAAATTATGGAAGGGATGGTAGCGCTAGAGGAAAGGAATACAATAAGTTTAGTTTTGAAGATATTACATTTTAGAAACAGAGGCTCTGCAGTTAATGACACGATCTAAGAGGGAGAGAGATTGGGAGAGGATAGATAGATCTAAGTGTCAATGTGTTTCACGTAACATAAGGAAAGCCTATCTTGGTTTGATCGATGGAACCTTACCCGACGAGGCACTATCCTGTGAATACCCACATTGTAGACAGGGATGAGACCTATAATGCATGGACCTATAATGCATGGTCAGAACACCCAGCCAGTAACAGCACCAAGTAAGCGAGGTAAAGAGACAAGCTTGGGTCAGTAACAGATAGAGCAGTGAAGTTAGAAGACGAGCCTGGGTCAGCAGTGGGTAAATAAAACCAGGCGAAGTACCACAGAGCAGATGTACAAATGAGACAGATGAACAATCTTGTGTCAGAACTAGAATAGCAGCCAGAAATGAGAAGGGAACAGGGAAAATGGGAGCTAGGAAGAGGTGTATGATTTAGGATACTGTAGGATTGAGGATTGGGACTAGAACAACTAGAACAACTGAGCAACTAATTGAGGAAGCCAGGGCCCTAAATACTGTCCTAGGAGGCACTCCTACCAGAACTGGGATGCGATCCCTTTAAGAGCAAAATACTGCCAGTATATGTGCATGTGTGCGTAGTGCTTGCTGCAAAGCACAGGAGAAGGAGACTCACTGACATCTTCTCACAGCTCGTGCTCGTCAAGGGACCATTTGAGGATGTCGAGGGACCTTAGCCCACTGGTCCCCGTGGCAGAGGTGAATGTAGGTCCTGACACATTGGCATACAGGTGATACTGAAAAAACAATAAAAGGGGTGCTAAAACTGACAGTTGGGGAACACCAACTGAGAGGGGAAAAGATCCAGAAAGGGCTTCTTGTCCAACACCACTGCCTTACCTCACAAATTGCCAAAAACCTTGCTCCAAAATCTTGGGAAAGCCTTCCCAGTAGAGTGGAGTCTGTTATAGCTGTAAAGAGGAGCCAACTCCATATTAATGACTATGATTGTTGAATAGAATGTCCAACAAGATCATATAGGTGTGATGGCCCGACACCCACATACTTGTGGTCATATATTAACAAAAGAATGTGTTACTCAGGAAAGAATGTTGCATTTTTTAATTATGTAGTTGTAAAATTGTGTCAGTATGTGAATTTTTGTTGATGGTAGAAATTTGCCAACTGTTAATGATTTTTGTGAAAAGTAATATTGCAAGCAAAGAAATTAGATGCCAAGTGCTTCTCTCTCGAGCATATGCTTGAGCTGTAGATATATACTATATATATATAACCATTAGATTTTAGTAACCTGCACTGTAAATTTGAGATGATATTCCAAGAGCTTTAGTTTTGAACAGTCTAAGTTTCTATACTGTCTACAGACCCTGTGTACCAATGCTTGTAACTGGTCTTTCCCACTTTTGTAAACATGCTCTATAAAATAATATAGTTTTTTCACAGTGTAGTGAGCAGATGCAGCTTACACAGTAATACAGCAAAACATACAGTCTCTAAGCAGTCTCTAAGCATTTTGAAGCATATGAAGGAAGGGAATTATATCAGAGAGACAAGATAATGATGAAATAATATTACTCCTCTCTGTTTCACCAATTCTATCATTGAGAAGTACAATAATCAGCAATAACAACCGAAACGGTCTGAGCTGGAAGTCATTATTCACACATGAACAGACAATCACAATGGCAAGTATGGGTATACAGTACTATATTATTGATGCACAACCATTCAAACCGTGAAAATGTACTATTCACGCAGTAGCAAAAGTGTCAGAACTCTGTTGGCCTCAATGCTCCAGCATGATCATTACCGTGAAACACAAAAGGAATTATGATTATACCTGTTGTTCCACGATCATCTTTCTTTTTTGTAGAAAAGCATCTTTCAAATGCCTTCCAAAATGTGCAAAATTAATTCAATTAAGTAGACCTGTGCAAATAGACCTAGAACGATTTTTCGTTTAGGTTTTGGTCTGTTCTTTTTCGGACAACTGCCATTCTAACTGCCTATCTAAGTAGTAAGTACTGAACTATAGTAGGAGAGTTACTATATATGCTAGGGAGTCTCTGCTATTAACTGCTGTCATTTTATGTCACTGAATGTATCTTTTTGTAACCAGAACTAATCAGTTTATCAGTATGCAAGCAGACAATTTTAGAATAACTATACTGTTATTGCTATGAAATTACACTCAGCTGTCTGTGCTCACGTGGCTTGAATTAACCAATCAATGATTGCTTTAATACTTAGGCTACTTTTATTCCATTTTACCTTTTCACAATAGTGAAGACCAGAGAGATGTCTGCGAGCATCAGAAGTGCTATTATCACCAAAGATAATACTGTCTTGGCATCTCTGTTTCAACAGTTTGCAGTGATATTAAGAACCTCCTGAGATGTGATGGGAAGGGGCAAATGGGTCAAAAAAGCCTTTGAAGGTTAGTGGAAATTGTATAAAAAAAACACCATGCAAGATATCGACGCAGCTAAAGATCGACCAGGAGTGATGTTTCAACACCTATTATATGCCTCATACAAAACTAATAAGGCCTTTATGGGCGAAGGAGGATTTCACTGCTGAAAGCAATACATAAAGGTACTGGAGGCCTTTAGTGTATTAATGGAATATGCCAGAAGAAGAGACCAAGCTTGCAATCCATTGTGTGTCCGTTAGCCAATAAAGGTATCATCTTTACCACATTTGCTTATTAGTTCATAATTAAGATTATCTTATTTTTAGCTTTGTATTTTTAGATTAGTTTAAGGGGAGAGGAGTCCCTTTCTGTTAGGAATCTTCCCATCTTAGGAATTGTATAAAGGTAATACTCACGTAAGAACATTTTAGAATCATGAGATATGTGTACATTTTGTTTTTTACCAATATTTTATGTAAGAAAATAATTAAATAGCATAAGATTTTTTAGACTTAAATGCTTTATGTTGCAGTTTTTATAAGTCAGATGTTCTTTTTTCTGAGAAGTTGAGACGGGTAAGCAAAAACTTGTGGTATCTCTAACTTAGACCAACCCTCCAAAAGTATGTCATATCCACTTTTGTTTTTGACTATTTTCAAAAGCATTTTGAAATCTACAATCAGCGCTATTCTCATTTTATCTGTGTGCAAGTTGCTGAGTGGGCCTGGCTTTACAGAAAATAACATTGTTCAATAAACAGTGATATCACTTTTAACCCCTTAAGGACAATGGGTGGTCCCTAATCCCATTGAAAACAATGCATTTTGAGCCCGTACATGTACGGGCTTTGTCATTAAGGGGTTAAGAGTACTTGAGACTGTTGGATGATTCACCTTAACACATTACAAATTAAACACAAACTAGGCACCCTCAGAAAATTAATTAGGCAGTAGAGGTGCGGGTTACATCTTAAGAATTAATCTCATATCCTTGAAATTACCTTGAAACATGTTTACAGTCACTGAATGTGCTATACGTTAAGCATTAAACTAATTAGAAGGCCAATTTGTGTTACCAAAAAACCATGTTTGAGCTAAGCGGCTCCAAGAACACATTGGACGGTGATATATGAAGAACCCTTTTCTTAAAAATTGGAGAAAAGACAATCTTTAAAAAAAAAATTCTTGTAGAATAACCAATGCTTGTTTCGGCGGAGCAGACCCTCCCACCATATTCCGCAGTACTAGCTCAGCACATTGAAGTACAAATTATTATATTAAAGAATATCTTTTTTTATGGGAATGGAGGTGGCTAAAGCACGCTTAGTTACAGCCTTTATGGGAAGATAAACTTAAAATTTTACCCTCCTGTATTCTCCATTTTTAGGTAGTTTATCCATTGCTGTTCCTTATCCAAAATAACAGATGGACTATTTGAATCACAATATAGTATTGGGGTGGTAGAGTGTGATATTATGTCAGCTTCTTTTGGGTCTTTTTCTTTCAATTTATGAATTAACTTAATTTATGAATATTTAATCGGGTAAGAAGTAGGTCTTCCATGGTATCATCTGTCCATAGAGGGGAATCCGTATTCCTAGTTCTATACCGGTTATGGAAATACCACAGCAAATTCTTTATCATGCCTATTCTTACACCCACAAAGTCCTTTGATATTAATAGGTTAATTATGGGCTGTCACTGTTTGTGTAAAACATATTATGGAACATATAAAATGAAACATATAAATGGAAATACTACTACATAATTTTTTTACTTCTATCTTTATTTGCTTATGACACCGTGTTCAATATATATTATATCAAAGAAAAAACTGTTATTTCCATTTCAAAACTGCTGAGTGGTGAATTTCAAGTACATTTATTGGAGAATATGGTAGCTTTGTTTCATCAAGAACACTCCAGGGTGCTCTTAAACTTGGGAGAGTAAGTTAATTGAAAAATATTTTGTCTGGTAGACATATGTCAGCACAATAAAGGGAACAATATTTTAGGAGCAATTCCACAGTAAGACCAGTATAAACTAAAACCAACATTTTTTTTAGAATCCATTTGCATGTTTAATCAATTGCACGAAGCTTTTAGATTAAAGTTTGTTTTCCAGTTTATACAGATGGTAGGTTATAGCGCTTTCATGTGTCTGTGATTTTCCACATAATATACCTTATATGAGATGATGTAAAATGTGGTCTTTCAGCCAAATTTGAGGAAGATACAGAAGACTCATTCTACTGTCTGAACTAAAAGCATGTGTTATTAGTGATGTATCAATCTATTTACAGTAAGAATAAAGATAATTCTGCTATTTAGTTTGGGTCCCTGGGGTGGAGCATTTTGGAGAGAATGGTCGGCCTGTGCTCCACTCCATAGTTTACTTGCAGCAGGTGGGGAGTCCAGTCCAGGTGTTCAGGATCACCCAGGTAGGTAATCGCCTGTTGGCAATGAACAGCAGGAGGTTGCTACAAAGTTTCCCTGTGAGGGATTCAGTGAAGGAGGACATAAGCAGCAGAGACACTACATTTCTCTCTACAAGAGTCTGCTGAACTATTCCTTACAAATAAAATGGTCTGTGCTTTATTTTGTTGGCAGCTGGTAAAACGTCCAACTATAGTCAGTTACAAATGTTAGTGCTCAGAGAGCAAGGCTTTTCTTTTGTTTATTTTATATTTATATTTTGTTTGCCAGGCCTTATAATAAACAGGACTGTAATTTCTAAAGAAATATAACCTCGTGTGTTGTTTCCAACGCTAAGACTATGCGGCTATATAATCCCAGCTCACATAATATATACACACACACACACACACATATATATATATATATATATATATATATATATATATACACACACACACACACATATACATATATATATATATATATATATATATATACATATATATATATATATATATATATATAAATATATATATATATATATATATATATATATATGTATATATATATAAAATACACATCAATCAGCCATAACATTATGACCACCTGCTTAATATTGTATAGGTCCCCTTTTGCCACTAAAACAGCCATGTGCCATCGAAGCATGGACTCTACTAGACCTCTGAAGGTATGCTGTGGTACTTGGCACCAAGACTTTTGCAGCAGACCCATTGAGTCCTGTTAGTTGCGAGGTGGGCCTCCATGGATGCATCCTAATGCCATGTGTTCTCCAGGTAAGTGAAGCACACGGTCATCCATGTGATGTAAAAGAAAACATGATTCATCAGACCAGGCTACCTTCTTCCATTGCTCCACGGTCCAGTTCTTATGCTCGCGTGTCTATCGTAGGCTTTTTCGACAGTGGACGGGGTCAGCATGGGCACCCTGACTGGTCTGCAGCTACGCAGCCCCATGCGCAACAAACTGTGATGCACTGTGTGTTCTGACACCTTTCTATCAGAACAGCAATGTGAGCTACAGTAGCTCGTCTGTTGGTTTGACCACACTGGTCAGCCTTCACCACTTTTCTTTTATCGGACCACTTTTGATACTGACCACTGCAGACCGGAAACACCCCACAAGAGCTTCAGTTTTGGAGATGTTCTGACCCATTTGTATAGCCATCGCAAATAGGACCTTGTCAAAGTCGCTCAGATCCTTACCCTTGGCCATTTTTCCTGCTTCTAACACATCAACTTTGAGAACGAAATGTTCATTTGCTGCCTAACATATCACATCCACTATTATTATTCACTTCGTCTGTCAGTGGTCATAATGTTATGGCTGATGGGTGTATGTACTAGACTTGTGCATTAGTATTTGGGAGAACATAAAAACGAACATGAATGTTGCGTTTTCATGGTTTAAACCGAATAACGAATGAATGTACACAAATAAGAAGACACACAACACAAAGAATCTTCGTTTCTTCGTGTTTGTCTTTGTATATATACTAAGCTAGCCTATTAGTTAAGACAAAATACCTAAATATCTACTAGCTAATCTCCCTGGTCCATTCCAAGTCGTTGCCTCTAACCTATCTTAAATCTTCAGTAGTATAGCAGGAGTAAATACAGGAATCTGTAGGATCGTGACAGGATTTAAAGGTCCGTAAGAGCGACTTTATTGGTCACTCGCAGGGGGCTCGTTTGGCATCAACCAATGAAGAGCAGCTGCCTTTGCCATTCACATTAAAGAATGAATGGAAAAGGGCAGCTGCTTTTCATTAGTTGATGCCAGATGAGCACCCTGCAGGTGACCAATGATTCGCTCTTACGGACCTTTAAATCCTGGCCTTGGCGCCATTTTCCATTCATTCTTTAGTGTAAATGGGAAAACTCCCTTTTCCATTTATTTTTTTGTGTGAATAAGAAAAGCAGCTGCTCTTCAAGGAGCTGCTCCTCATTGGTTGATGCCAGACGAGCCTCCTGCTGGCGACCAATAGAGTTGTTCTTACGGACCTTTTAATTTTGGCACGATCCTACGGATTCCCCTATTAACCCTACTATAATAAGGAAGACTTAAGAAAACAAAGTGAAAAATTAATATGAAGAACGTATATACATATTCCCCCGAAACGAACACAGGGATGAGCAAATATTTGTAGAATATGAAAAATACTTTCTAAACAAATAGTCTATTGGTATGTGCTATAAGCAAATGTGACTGCAGTCTATTTGTTCGAGGTGGGTAATTGAAACATACACCTCTTAGAGCAGGCATGTCCAAAGTCCGGCCCGCGGGCCAATTGCGGCCCGCGTTCCGGACTGATACGGCCCCCAGGTGAGCCACGGGACTTGGCGTCATCAGCCGGCGCAGGGAGAAGGAAAGCGCGAGATTTGGGCTTTCCTTCTCCCTGCGCCGGCACACACAGCCACAGGGGCATCGGATGAAGAAATTGTGTAGGGGAGGGTTAGATTTCAACCCTCGTCTACAGTAACTTTAAACAGGGTTGAAATCTAACCCTCCCCCAGTAGCGTACCGAGCGGGGGTAATGTCCGCCGCTGGAGGGCAGGCTCGCAAGGGAGCGGTATCGGAGGTCTTTAACAGACCACCGGCTCCCTTGAGTGATTTTAAGCCGGTTCAAGGATTTCCCTTGAACCTGGCTTAAAATCACTCAAGGGAGCCGGAGGTCTGTTAAAGACCTCCGATACCGCTCCCTTGTGATCCGCGCGGCAACAGCTGTTGTGCGCCGGGGATTGTTGTCAGATCCCGGCGCACAACACTGAAGCTGCGCCCACCGCTGTCCGTGCCCTCTGAACCCCGTGCCCTCGGAAGAAGAAGGAAGAACTGAAGAAGAAGAGGAGCGAAGAGCAGGAAAAGGAGCTGTAAGGAGAAAAGAGGAAAGGTAGGAAAGCATACAGTGAGAGTGTATTGGTGTATGTGTGTGGATTGGTGTATGTGTGTGGATTGGTGTATGTGTGTGGATTGGTATGTGTGTGGATTGGTATGTGTGTGGATTGGTGTATGTGTGTGGATTGTGTATGTGTGTGTGGATTGGTGTATGTGTGTGGATTGGTGTATGTGTGTGGATTGGTATGTGTGTGTGGATTGGTGTATGTGTGTGGATTGGTATGTGTGTGTGGATTGGTGTATGTGTGTGGATTAGTATATGTGTGGATTAGTATATGTGTGTGGATTGGTATGTGCGTGTGGATTGGTATGTGCGTGTGGATTGGTATGTGCGTGTGGATTGGTATGTGCGTGTGGATTGGTATGTGCGTGTGGATTGGTATGCGTGTGGATTGGTAAATGTGTGAGAGTGATGGGTGTTATGCTGTACCATTTCCAATGTATTTTTCATTATATAATTATGCTCTAAAGTACATCATAACTCCCATCACTCTATACTGTTCCATACAGTGGCAGAGCTGGGAGACCGAGGCCTTGCACCCCCACCGCAGGACTCCTGAAAGGTAAGTGAACTTCAAAGAGGGAGAGGGTAGATAGTTAGGAGGGGTAGATAGGGAGAAGGGAGTGAGAAGGGGTAGATAGGGCAGAAGGGAGCGAGAAGGGGTAGATAAGGCAATCATACTCCTATCATGCCAAGTCTGCGAGTGCCTCCTGGAATCTGGGTATGCCTGGGCATGATAGGAATGTGATTGCTGTTAACAATTATATATATATATATTGTTATTTAATTGTTTTGTCCTATTTTGGTGTGTTACTTACTTTAAATAAAAGTGTTAGATTTTTTTATGGTGTGTGGGGGGGGTCATATTCAGTTTCGGCCAGGTAGTTTTAAAGTGTGTGTGTGGGGGGGGGTGCCACATACAGGATCCGCCCCGGGTGCCAAATACTCTAGGTACGCCCCTGCCCTCCCCTACACAATTTCTTCATCAGATGCCCTTGTGGCTGTGTGTGCCGGCGCAGGGAGAAGGAAAGCCCAAATCTTGCGATCTCGGACGTCGCTAGATTTGGGCTTTCCTTCTCCCTGCGCCGGCACACACAGCCACAAGGGCATCTGATGAAGAAATTGTAGGCAGTGGCGGAACTACCGGGGTCACGACTGCGACCGGGCCCTGGAGTTCTGCCAGTCAGTGGGGCCCAAGGGGTGCCGAGCGGTTGCTGAAAACGACCGCTCGGCACCTCTTGGGCCCCCCTGACTGACAGAAATCCAGGACTCCTCTGCTCGCCGTCGCTGCCACCGCCGCCTGCCTCTGCGCTGCCCAGAGTGCAGTGTTGGAAGCGTGAGGTGTTTGTCTCGAGTGCCGGCGCTTCACGCTGAGCGCCGGCATATGACGTCATATGCCGGCACTCAGCAGTGAAGCGCCGGCACCCGAGACAAACGCCTCACGCTCCCAACACAGGAGTTGACAGTAAGTGACCTACAAAGGGGAGTAGGGAGGGAGTGGGTAGATCGTGAGAAGGGGGGGTAGATCGTGAGAAGGGGGGTAAGGAGGGAGAGGGTAGATCGTGAGAAGGGTAGGGAGGGAGAGGGGAAATTGTGAGAAGGGGGTAGGGAGGGAGAGGGGTGATTGTGAGAAGGAGGGGTAGGGAGGAAGAGGAGAGATTGTGAGAAGGAGGGGTAGGGAGAAAGAGGGGAGATTGTGAGAAGGAGGGGTAGGGAGGAAGAGGGGAGATTGTGAGAAGGAGGGGTAGGGAGGAAGAGGGGAGATTGTGAGAAGGAGGGGTAGGGAGGAAGAGGGGAGATTGTGAGAAGGAGGGGTAGGGAGGAAGAGGGGAGATTGTGAGAAGGAGGGGTAGGGAGGAAGAGGGGAGATTGTGAGAAGGAGGGGTAGGGAGGAAGAGGGGAGATTGTGAGAAGGAGGGGTAGGGAGGAAGAGGGGAGATTGTGAGAAGGGGGGTAGGGAGGGAGAGTGGAGATTGTGAGAAGGGGAGGGAGAGGGGAGATTGTGAGAAGGGGGTAGGGAGGGGAGATAGTGAGAAAGGGATAGAAGTGGTATGCCGTTTTCAATAAACTTTGCATAAAATAGTTAATTTGCATTTAATTTTAATGGTTCAGAAAATGTCAGGCAAAATGGTCGGCCCTCGCACATGTTCACTTCATCAAATCTGGCACTCTTCGAAAAAAGTTTGGACATGCCTGTCTTAGAGTATAACTATTTTTATACCAAATGTGACAGTTAATGTTCTTCACAAATAAACTGCCAGTGGTGGTCTTGATGCCCACAGTTTTGTTAGCAAGCCTTAAAGTAGGTAAAAGTTGCAGAATCCACCCCTATGATAACACTGTTAAAATCAATAAAATACATTTTTAACCTTACAGATTCTCTCACTTCAAAGTCTCATATTATCCAAAGCTCTTTCAAGAAGAATTTATGCAAATTTCCCTTCTGCCTCAAAGCTGCAGCTTGAGAAACGCTAGGGTGGGAAGTGAAAAGGTCTGCTGTCATTTGGGCAAGCCATTTCCTAAAGCAGATTCATTCATCGTTTGGTCAATGCATCAATGTGTTCATGTGACAAATATATATATATATATAATTATATACAGGAGGATTTTAGCAGAAATTTACTTACTGAAAGCAGTATTTGGACAGCACTGTGGATGACTTCCAAGTACTGAAACTCAATCATACAATTTGTCACTGAGATAAATGAGTGGTCTCCAAGGGTCCTGCTTGCTGGAGGTGGCACAACTTTCCGTACGCAACCCGGTCCATGTTCTCTCCACCATGAACGATGGATGGAGATGTTAAATGTCATGAGATCTGTATCCTGCAAAGAAGATTTAAAGAAACTCAATATTGATTACAACATTCCATTGCATACCTATTATTCCATATATATTGAGTGATAGAATATTAAGGCTAGTATCGTCTAGGCAGAGTCGGATTTAATAACTTTTGGACACAGCTTGGACATTGATTACTTTATTTGACATTGACCATAAATGTTGTAAAGGTCAAGATGCTGCAAAACAGCTTGTGTTATTCCCATGACTATAATTATACTAAAAAGTGTTGATGAAAATGAATAAGCATAATCACTTTTTTTTACTTCATATCTTCATAACTATGGAACCCCTTATAAATCTTTAAAACATTTAGTTACCTGTAACTTTTGATGTTAAGATATAAGATAAGATCATGTTCATTATATATAAATACTGTATATAATGTGTCTGTATAGCTACCTCCCTCAACTTCTACTTAGTTAATCCACCTGTAGAAACTGTCATAATGAAACTCTCCATTCTTTTTATAAATTTCTGCTAACCACTTTATTTTATGTTTATGTCATTAGATGAATTATTGTATTTAGGATGGTCACTTTATGAAGATCACTATGAACAATGCTAAGCATCGGCTGGAGAGATAGAGTGAGATAATCCAAAACACCAGGGATGTATCTAAATTCAAGCAACCATAAAAACACATCACCTTTAGATCCCTTTTATACTCTTTAGGCACCGTCTGATTTTTTGGGGCAAATCTGTGCCCCTCCCTTCTAAAAATTAGAACTTGATGTTACATTCATAGAACAATTTATATCCTAGGGTGACCAAATATACTCATTTCCAGGGGACAGTCACTGGATAACCACAAAACACATCTCTGTTTATTATTTCAGGTTTTACGGGACAATGACTGTTGACCTTTTCAAACTCATATTGTGTGTTGGTGTTTTATATAATTGGGTAACTGAACCGAGCATGGCCCGTGAGTCGAAGCTGCATCTGTCAAGGGAAGGTTAAGTATGCAAAAATGCTAGTTACTATTGTTAATATTTATTACATCATACTTAGTGATATTTCAAAATAATATATTAAGAAGCACTTTTCCAATGAGGCATGCTTATGTCTTTAAAGGTTGAACGAAGATGTTTGAGACACTAAATTAAATATTTGCCACTCTTACTTGACCTCTAATGTCTTATTTCGCAAAATAGAATCACTAGCATTCTGCGTGCTGATAAAAGCTAAACCACAAATCAATAACTGCAGGCTTCAAAAATCAATTTGGCATACAAGCCAAAGCTTGGCTCCTCTTTAACTTCTTGGAAACCTCTGTAAAAGATGGTAAGATGCCATCAAAAAATCTATTACTGCATGAATTTATTATCATTTACAGGAATTTATCGGAGAGAAATCTACACGAAAGTTAATGGGAAATGGAAGCAATGAACCTCATAAGGTGGCATAACAGTTAATATTACATATAACTAACAAGACATAAGATAACCTGGTGTGGGTAGTTTAAAAGGGGCATGTCATCTCCCCAGTGCTTATTCCAACGGAATTAAGTACAGAGTCTTAGGTTAGGCACTTACCAAGTATCTGTCAGCTTGAGCATACAATAAATTCATTTTATTTATTTGTTCTTCGAGTTTGTCATTTATTTAACAAAAAAAGTTTTGTGCATAAAGCCAAGCTGCAAGCCATTACTTAAATATGCTAATATCAACATTTCTACTTTTAGGGAATGCAATGCATCATAATGTAATATGGTGGGTGGCAGCAGCATATTTAAAACCCTTTATTTTTCTTGTTCTGTGAAGCTGTTTTTTATTAGCAAATTGGTATTGGCACTGCAGATACATTGAAACAACTATAGTATTCATTATTCATACGCGAACAGGCTAGTGTGAGAAGATCAGAGGTGGCATTTGCTGAGTATTCAGGTAACATTTGCTTTGTGGTTACTGAAATGTGGATACTCAGACCTGCATTAGCCTTTTTCTTGGAGGCATTTGATTGCTTGTCATCTGATGCCAAAGGCAAACATCTTCTCTTTTTACAGCAGGTTGCACAGTTCTCATAACAGACTTTTGGATTTCAGATTTTTTTTATGTCTGGAAACTGTCCTAAAGAGATTTTTCATTTTCCTTTTTTTGTTTTATCCTGCCAACCATAACATGCAAGATTTGGTCTGCTAGGAGGTCTTCTTCTCTTGCTGTCCGAAAGCATTACATAGATAGAACGTACAGTGCAACTAGCTGATTTAAAATTTTGTAATATTACAACAAAAGATAGGAAGGCCCTCAAAAAACTGCAGAAATAAATGTATTTAAGTCTGTGAAAAAGGTAGCTCTTGATTTATAAATATTATATATAAACATATACCACAAAAATCACTCAATATATGTTATTATTTAGTTGATAGAGGGGAACCATGATGCTTACAAAATAGATTAAAATAGGTAAACAATAGGTAATATAGGCAAGGGCTGACACCTTTGGCACACGTTTACACAAACTTATACACTCACGCTAAAACATACACTCACATAATAATAGAGCCCTTCAACAAAAACTCAATTGAAGTGACACTTCAGCCATTATATGCAATCTAGTGCATGATAGCTGAGTGGTACCTTTAAATGTTTACATTGTTCCTCCTTCAAATGTAGAATTTCCTCATGTACATTTGCTCCTTTCTCTCTGTATGAATGTAAAATGTATGTACAAAATAAAAAAAAAGAATATTCTGCTAAAAAAACAAGAAAACAAACATAATAAACATGAACTGTAACCTTTAACCCATTTATGTCTCTTTTGATTACTTAGGATGTATTAGTTAGTTCAAGATTTTTGAAGCAGCAGTTAATTTCATACTCTTCCAAAATAATTATAAAAGAAAAAAAATGTTATATGTCACCATGACATCACAAGCATTCAGAAGATACAAGAGAGATACCAAAGTGGATCTCTAACCAAAGGTGGGACAATACCCAACAAAAAAAAACTAAACAATAACAAAAAAGGACAAATATTAAAGCAATAAAAATATATAAGTAAATAAATACTAGACTTGTGCATTTGGATTCGTATAAAACAAATTGACTGTTTCGTGCATTTGTACAAATCTTTGAAAACGAGGGCGATCCCTCATCCCTAAAACATACACTCACACTAATTCTGACATACTTACTCATAGTCAGTTAACACACATAAAAATGCATGCTAACACACTCAAACACGCACATATATACTATCTCTCTCTTTCTTTCTTTCTTTCTTTCTTTCACTCACTCCCTTACCTTGAGCCTCGCGTTACATGACCCCACTGTTTTCCTCCCTTTACAAGTGGCCTGCGCCCCGCTGCCCCCCAGGCCATCCCTGAATCTACCACAGATTAACTAAAGTATCAGTTTTTGTAGCCCTTCTTTCAAACTATTTTGACTTTGCGGCAAAAGAATCGTCTAACATTCTCACTACAGAAGAAAATGGTTGAAAAAACATCAATTATGTGGCAAAAAGCTCACAATGGAGCCAAATACCTCACAAAGTTTTATGCAGTTTACACAAATTATTCCTATATAATATAGGTAAAATAATATTCTTTACATGGTATTTTTATATTGTTTTTAGTGCAATTTCCACATAACAAAGGAGATATGAGGCACTCTAGCGTGTGCATTTATCCATTATTTCACATGAATGCACAACATATACTCTTGGTTCGCAGAACCATGTACTATGTCATACAATGAATGGGCCGCTAAGCTGATGGATGTCAGTTGTGATTGCAAAAGCGTAGTTTTGTGCACCACTTCAGTTACGAGTAATACAAATAAATCGAAAGACAAAAATCCCATACAGGCATGAAAAGAACCTTACCTCATGTACAAAAAAGTCAGTGAGCTGGACAATCCGTAGGTATAAAAAGTTACTTTTATTAAGAAATGAAATAAAAAGTAGAAGATTACACCAAATGACACAGAACACAGGGCAAATATCCCTCAGCAGAGTGGTGGTTACTTCTGACGTGTTTTGTCCAAGATGCTGGACTTTTTGATAGATCAGTGTTTGTAGAAAGTTCTTTTCATGCCCATATGGGATTTTTTCTTTCAATGTATTTGCAATATGATGTCTTGAGGCATTGTACCCAGTAGACAGCATTTATTACTGTGGAGCTGCTGCACTTCATGTTAAATTAAAGTAATACAAGACATGAATTTCAAAAATAAGAAATTTCAAACCCACATTTCAAAGACAATCCCCTGCTTCTCCCTTCCCATAAGGCATGGAAGAAGAAGATCGAGTCACCCTCAAATTGCAGTAGCGGTATACTCTATATCTGCCATTATTGAGCAACCCTGCCTTCGAGGAGGCCAAAGCGACATGGGTCTTACATCTATATACTAATTTGCAGACTGCACATAGCTCTCAATGCTGTGCTTACACCAGTGCAGACATACATTTCAAGGCCTGAATATAACATGATTTGCATACCTTCAACTCCAGAGTTATATAACCTCTGTTACTAAACATTTTACACAAACACACTGGAATAATGATTCCGATAAAATAGAGGTGGAACTCACTACATTATTACATTATTACCCTATATAAATGATCAACACTTCATGCACCTCAATGGAGCATGTGGGGGATTGGAGCGTTGGTCAACCTTTCTACATGAACTTGACAAAATTGACATCTATAAGGCTGTCTTGCAATGGGGCAACATGCTTCCAATGGCCTCCTACACAGAGATGTTCTATAAAACGGTACATGATGCATAATTAACACCTGACAGAATGTTTAGATTGGGTGTGAGGGAGAATGATTGCTACCCCGAATGTGCATCTCCTAAGGCCAGGGCCGGCCCTATAATGGGGCAGACTGGGGCAATTGCCCCAGGCGGCACTTTAGAAGGGGCGGCACTTTGCCGCCCCAAGCGCTTTTTTTTTTTTTTTGAAGCGGATGAGAGAGAGAGAGAGGGGCACCGAGTGGTTTTCGCTTACCCGCTCGGCGCCCCTCTCTCTCTCTCCTCTGCGGCGAGTCTCCCTGTTCGGTCCCGGTGCCGGCTTGTAATGCAGAGCGCCGGAAGTGACGTCAATTTCCGGCGCTCAGCATTACAAGCCGGCACCGTGGCAGAGCAGGGAGACTCGCCGCAGGACTGTTTAAAGGTAAGTACCGGGGGGGGGGGCGGCGTTTTAAACTTCGCCCCAGGCGGCGTTAAGTCTTCGGCCGGCCCTGCCTAAGGCACATTTCTTTCACTGTTTTTGGCAATGTCTGTGTACTTAAACCTTTTGGTCACAAATTCGTACGCATCTCACTATAAATAAAATTGCTAACTTCACACTAACCCAAAAGTTAGCATAAAACAACCATGGGACCAGATATCTGTGAAGCTGATTCATATGAAAAATATCGTGCAATGCTGGATGAGACCACCAACTCTCACTATAGTTAAATCCAAATGATATCATTTGCTCTGCATAGATTGGGTGGAGGCTACACTAGCTATAGAAAAAATACAAATTTTTACTATTTGGGGGAGTTAAAATAACTCCTTCGATGTTGAATTGCGGGTTTTGGTGAATACCATCTTTTAATATACCTCATAGTACAGCCTGTAATTATTACAGCTATTTTAATACCCAACAACCCATAATACATATTTTAGATTTCCTACACTTCGACTGGACTGGAGCGTCATGACAATGGGTGGGGTGCGGTCCTATTGGTTTATACTTTCTTTTCTCTGAGACAAAAAGTATGATGTTAACTATAAAGGGAACATAGGATACTCAGGTTTTACTTGGTTGACATGTTGTTTCAGTTTTCATGATTTATCTTATAAATACAATGTACTCTATGCTTTACAGATACAGTATGCAGTCCATTTTTCATCTCTTTTTATATTTATATAATATTGATAGTTGAAACCTCAAGGCCCTCCATATAACAAGGGTTAACCTAATTAAACTTGAGGGTCAGTTCACTTGCTTTGGGAGAATTATTGTATCATAAGAAAAGATAGGACATGGCACACAGTTGTAATGTTTTACATTTATTGGTCGTCACCGTATCCAATTGTATAACCATGAAAACTGCATACTATGGAAAATAATACAAATGTTTTGAAATAAAAGTGTGTTTGTAGTTTGTAACAGTAAAATATCTGCATGTACTAATACAAAGTCAAAAGGCTTTAGTGCCTTAAATCTGATTAGTTTTCGTTATTCACTCATTAGAAACTGTTGAGTAGATGCAATTTGAAACTGCCTTGCAAAAGTGTGTTTAACTAGGGTTAATCCCATTGCCATAAAAGCAAAGGCTGTCAAATGTAATGACCTATGAGAGCTTTGATTCTCCAAAGGATTCATATCGATTTTTGCCACAGAGAAAATCTTGTACAAGTCTTAGAAACTAGAAGTACTTTTAAGATGTGTTTTTATTAACCATTATGAGGGAATGTGGCAACATGGAAAGAAGTAATGTTCAATCTTAATTTGCTGATATTTTTTCCAGTTGTACCAATATATTTTACTTAATGGTCAGCAGATATTTTTTGCAAAATTAGTATTAGCACATAACACAATAACATAATAACAGACCCCTTCAACAAAAACTCAATTGAAGTGACGCTTCAGCCATTATATGCAATCTAGTGCATGATAGCTGAGTGGTACCTTTAAATGTTTACATTGTTCCTCCTTCAAATGTAGAATTTCCTCATGTACATTTGCTCCTTTCTCTCTGTATGAATGTAAAATGTATGTACAAAATTAAAAAAAGAATATTCTGCTAAAAAAACCAAGAAAACAAACATAATAAACATGAACTGTAACCTTTAACCCATTTATGTCTCTTTTGATTACTTAGGATGTATTAGTAAGTTCAAGATTTTTGAAGCAGCAGTTAATGTCATACTCTTCCAAAATAATTATAAAAGAAAAAAAATGTTATATGTCACCATGACATCACAAGCATTCAGAAGATACAAGAGAGATGCCAAAGTGGATCTCTAACCAAAGGTGGGACAATACCCAACAAAAAAAAACTAAACAATAACAAAAAGGGACAAATATTAAAGCAATAAAAATATATAAGTAAATAAATACTACACTTGTGCATTTGGATTCGTATAAAACAAATTGACTGTTTCATACATTTGTACGAATCTTCAAAAACAAGGGCGATCCCTGATGAAACAGATTGCAAAATTTGCCTACTATAGATGAGTTTTGTCTCCCAGTCACACATTTTCTGGAACAGTGGCCAGTAATTACAAAAAAGTTGCTTTATCTGGAGTCATACAGGCTTAAACAAGTTATGATTAGCATTTTTGGCAACATTCTAAGAAAATGTGGTTAAGGTTCAAAGTGGGTACATGTGTTAAGCATTCAGAGCCCAATCAATCTAGTAGGTCCTGCTTTTTAAGTATTAGCAAATGCAAACTCCACAGGGAACAATCAAGGTCAGGGTGCAAAAGGTTACCTACTGCAAAAGAAAAAAGGGCTTCTGTTGTTGAAATGCCAGACATTAGAAAAATCCTATCTCAGATCACTCTAAAATTAAATTTTTAGGAATAGCTTTAAAAATCTCAAGCAAAGTACCAATTTATATTACAAATGTGCAAAGATGAGGAAAAGAAAAATAAAGATCTCAGGGGTTCTGTGGACCACAAGTTACGTCTAGTGGGAAGCTGTTCCGCATATCACCAAGTCATCCTAACATTAAGTACATTAAGTATAACTTTATTTTATTAAATAAAAGTAAAAACCTCAGAAGGACCGTAATTAACATGCAACTAGCAATAAACCATTTCAGCGTCTGTAAATAAAGCTGTGCATGAATTTACCACTACAGACAAACAAGGCTTATAATAATATTTAGAGAAACTTCTATTGCACTACACCCCTTCTCCTGTGTTTTCTATGCATCAGTACCCTGCCTTGCATACTGACTTGCATGTAGAAAAGCAGCTACATAAGGTAAGTAAGCAGGTGGGGGAGATACAAGGCAGGGGTAGGGTGAAGAGGCACAGAGAAGACTGGGGGGCAGAGAGAGAAAAAATTTTTGTTTCTGAATTTATAAAAGCACCCAAATTTATAAAAATGCCCCACTACAAATTTTCCTAAATTTGCCTAACTGCTAATTCTAGGGGCTTCATCGGATAATTAAAGATAATAAAATACTTTGTTTGTTAAAAAAAAATGTGTGTTCTGTCTATAATTCCATAATTAGGCCCATCAGAATTTTCAGCCCCAGGCACACAAATCCTTTAATCCAGCACTGCCATTGTGCTTATTGAAGTGATTTCCTGGGTGCAAATGATAAGAAAAATCAACAGAGCAAAAAAATGGAGCTGCACTAACAGGTCTTGCAAAAAAACCAAAATTTTATATTAAACGGTCAACTTTTTTATTAATCAGATTAAGGTGACCATAGATTCACATGTTCTATATGCTGTTGTATTATTTTTTGAAGCTCAACCAATTTTATTCCATTTTCTGCTGCTTTCGAGATTTATTGATTTAAAAAGCTTTTATGAGTTCATGAGTAGATATGATTTACAGTGTAAAGTCAAAATGAAAAAAATGAAACAAGGTATCAGATGACAAGCAATCAAATGCCTCCAAGAAAAAAAAAGGGCTAATGCAGGTCTGTAAATCCACATTTCAGTAACCACAAAGCAAATGTTACCTGAATACTCAGAATAGAACATGCAGAACACAAAAACATCAGAAATGTTTTGCATCACGTTCGACAGAGTATTACATTTGTCGAAATAATGGGTCTAGTTCAATGTGTCCCATAAAATAATAATAATATAAAACTGTTCACACTGCAACACACCAATTAAAATTTGTTTTAACACTTACACTCCTAGAAAGAAATGCCACATATACCAATTTTATTATACAATAATCCCACTAAAAATACCCTAAATACCACCATGCATTAAATCAAGACACAATATACATTTTTTTTCCCTGTATGTACTTGCGCCCCAACGATTTACACAATATACAAATTACAAGTAAAAGTAGGAGACATGAACATTTTTTGTTTTTTTTGTTTGTAATTATTTCTTGCAACAGGCTACATCATATCATTTCATGACACATTTAACTTCTTAAAACAACACAGTTAATGAAATGTCAAAGTCAATGCAGTCCTGGTAGAGTTGGGACATTGTGTCCACAGGGTCAATCATGGCACTCTGCGTGTACCTCTGAAGCACTGGTTCCTGCATGTGCCTCTTGAGATAAATATCCATGTTATTGTTTTAGATGTGGAGAGGATAGTTGCTGATGCTGGTGATATTGGCTTTCCTAGGTCCTCTGGCAGGTCTCCTGGAACAGTTTGTTTAAGGTTATGTGGATGGGAGAAGGAGAAGACTCTTGGGCTCCTCGCATCAAGTTCTTCTCTTTTACATGTGAACTTGCAGTGGTCTGGTTTTCTGAAGATGCAGCAGGTGTTGAGAGGTGATGGAATGCCAGCAGCAACCAAAAGTAATACTGTTATAACCTAGGCGGTATCCGAGAGGAAAATCCTTGGGACAGAGCAGTGACAATGGGCCCAAGCTGGATGTGTAATAGAGCTATGGTCCATAGATTGACAGGTGCTAAAAACGCAATGTAGGCAGCAATTACTGTGGTGCTAGTTGCTGTAAATATTTTCCACCAACTTTCACTTACACTCTTAGCTCAGTGAATACACCTGTCTTTCTGAGCTATTGTTGAAGCGTGCCTCGGCAGTCATTTCTAGCGGAAGGCTTTTCATCTGTTCTATGTCATTATTTTTATTTTAAGACAAATTCAAGATAAAGACCATCACAGGCCATTGTCAGACTACATGATATTTTGGCATCAAAAATACTTAGCAATATTGTGTATAACTACAGGTATACAAGGGAAATTTAACAAATGAACAAAGGTATAACAAAGCCCAAAAATTTTTGTAGTTTACTTTATCACATTTTCTTTTACTGACCTACTGGTTTGACTCACAGTATGAAATCACATACTACAAACATATATTACCATACAATTATAAAACGTTTAGTCAATCATGTACTTTAATATAAAACACTTAATTTATGTAAAACATTAAAACAGGCTTATAAACCATACAAGCTTCCAGCAAAAGGTCACCTAAAATGTTTTGTAACAAAATTCACTCAAAGTGTTGCACAGTACTTTGTGGACAAAATTTGTTGATCCTCCTTGCCTAACTGCTCTATTTCCTAAGATATACCATCTGACCAATATTAGACATCACTGGAATATGTACAGAATATGATACAGTATTATATAATAGTGATATGTATTTCCTTATAATATAGTGACTAAAATGATCTCATTCACGCATGATCCTCGTAGTAAAGGAATCAACCAATTCCTGGTAGTGAAGGAAATAACCAATTAAATTATTTACACAATAACAATTACACAAAGAGAAGACATTTCTAAATTCTATGAACTGATACTTAAATGTGAAAGTAAGACCTTATAGTAATGTTTCTGTGTTATATCCATAATGACTACTTGTTACTTTCATTATGAATGCCAGGTAAAACAGCAAAAAGGTGTTTTTTTCTTCCTCAAGAAATGACAAATTACATTCCCTTCAAATAAAAATATTAAAATAAAACTAAAGCCTATGAATAAAAGTACAACAGCACTATGGAGAGAGTAAAAAAGAAAACATATCAATGATTTCTACCCCTGGGGAAATTATGTTTGCAAATGTATTCTCTGCTTTTCAAACAGCTATAATTTTCATAATATATTGGTTTAAAATCAAGGAATGAATTGATGTTCAAATTGATCTTAAGATATGGATTTTATAGGGTATCAATGTCACAGTAAGCACTTCATGTAGTATAAAGACCCTATCAGTGACAGCAAAGAAAAGTGAATAGCACAAAAATAATTGTGCCTCTATTCATTGTCTCAGAATCATATAATACGTTTTGAAGCAAAAAATAAACAAAAAAAAGAAATATCAGATCTTTTCCTATTTTTCCAAGCTAACAAAACTTAATTTCCCCTCTAACTCTATGAAATTACAGTCAGTTCTTTTATCCTGCTCTGTGGAGGATATTTTTTGATAGATGTTTTACTTAGATGGAAATGAGAAAAAATAGTACATTTATTTTTGGTAGGAAAAAAACACACAAACACAACTGCAATTTTACTTTTACAAATATATACATGGAATGAGGAACCAATTTTATAGTCTTTTGCTGAATACCAGAATGAATTCCTATAAAGATCTAAAGGGTAATTCATTATTACAATAAAGTCCTTTTTTGTACTTCTAAAAGTATGGTAGTGTAATTTACTTGATGCAGACAAAAAATGGAAAGGTGTATTCCTGCAATGCTGCTATTAGCAGGAGGGAGTGTCCTTAATTAATAGCCAAAATAATCCATTAGAGCCTAACCGTGAGCTGTGTTACTAAAGCTCTGTGCTCAAAACAGGACTGTCTTTAATACAAGGATAAAGTTTAACACATTTATTTTAGGGGGTGGCTACTGGTGTGGTAGGAGGCAGGGCTTTACTATGTCACCTAGTGTTCTATTGAAAGCTATTTATTTACCTAAGGGGTGAATCTCTGTAAGGGGCTATGGGCTAGCTGGGGAGATCATAGATCTCCCTCTTACCAGCCCAAAACTAATGCAGAGCACTGGGATATAATGCCATATCCCGGCACTCAGAATCAGCGGCATCCATAGAGGGGGCCGTCCGTCCCGTTTGCCACTCACTGCCTCACCACAATCTGTTCCTGCCCCCCAGTCCGGCACTTTGTGAAAAAACTTTGCACCGCCCAAGGGAGGCAAGAACTGAGCGTGGTCACGTACTGCAAGCTACAGACTGTGCAAAGAAAATCTACTGTTGAGCTGTGGGGAGTGAGGGAAGGAGGGAGAGGATAAGGGGGGAAACAGTATAAGTGTTTGTGAGCATGCATGCATGTATGTATTTTTGTGTGTGAGCATGTTTGTGTATGAGCATGAATTTGTGTGTGAGCATGTTTGTGTATTTCTTAGCATGGATGTGTATGTGTGAGCATGGATGTGTTAGTGTATAAGCATGTATGTGTAAGTGTGTCAGCATGGATATGTGTGTGTCAGCATGGATGTGTATATGGGTGTGTTAACTACGTCTTTTAGCATCACGGGTGACAACTGGAGCAGGAGTGGCAACGGAAGCGGCCTGAACCACAGGCTGTTGAGGGGTTGGAACCAGATGCGCAGTGTTAATAAGGAGTGTTTGGAAGGCTAATGCAAACTGGTCCATGCGCTGGTCCACCAGGTCCAACTTAGAAAATATGTTTGGTACCAGTACTTTCTGGAATAATGGCCCTTGTGTACTGTAAGGGACCAGGAGCCAGACACAGACAACGTAACAAAACCAGAAGACGTCATATTTAGCGTGCTATGGGTATTGTCATCAGCTGAGTAACCCTGATAGTATCCCTCTCTTAACAACTCCCCCCACCACAGGAGGGTCCAGGCTTCTGGGGAAAAGTGTACAACACCTGATAGTGCCATTCAGTCCCCCATTCAAGTGCAAACCAGGCCTAAACCTGCTTAGCTTCCTAGATCAGGCATATTCACAGTGGCACAGCCATAGAGATCAGCCAGGTAACCCTGACACCTGGTTAAAAATGGAAGTCCACAGCTGCAACATACCTTGTGCTATCCCAATTCCCCCCCATGCCTTTTGACTGGAAAAAATGTTAATTTAAGTGTGTCACTCAGATATCATATGCATTAAGGTGTATATGATGGCTCAAGCGTTCCTTTTTTGTTCAGATAAAATGTATTACATTACAGTTCTTTATAAAGCACTAGCAGAATCCCTATTTCACAAAGACATATTAGTACGTAACAAGAGGGCGCACGCTTTTGAAATCTTACAATTTATTGGATTGTAAAATTATGGGATACATAACAAATTTAAAATTATTTTATTTTTCAATGTATTATCTTTTTTATTCATATGATATAATTCTGAAACTTTTTTTTGTTTTTAAAATTTAACATATAACATATTGTAAGCGCTTCCTATAACATATCTGAAAGTGAGAGAAACCTTAGTCTTGCATGCTGTACATAGAAGTGGCCTAAAATGCAAATATTTACAGATTTTGCAAAGAGTTAACAACTTAATGCTTCAGGTTAATATTAAAATAGTCAAAATACCACTCTCTTTTATTATATTACAAATCTTGCCTATGAGAATGGAGAGATTGTTAGCTCAGCCTATTATTTAAATGATGTTTCTCTGCTAGCTTCAGGCATTAGCCGCTGCATCTTTAGTGTTTTAAATATATGGAGGAGAACATATGAAAAGAAACATAAGCTTCTAAAGAGCATAGATGTAGATTCATGTTACATTAGGCCTTTCAAATAATAATCAAGGTGCTTGTTCCACTGGCAAAATATTAATTGTTCTTTCTAGTTTGTTAAGAAAACTTAACAACCTATTAGTGTCCGCTTTTGTGTCACATGACAATTAAATGTTTCTAGAAAAAAAAAAGTTTGGGAATGGTTTGCACAGTGAATATTACAAAGAATTATGTTTTTAGTGGTCCATTTAGTAAAAAAAATAATAATAAAAAAAATAAGTGGGATGGCAACTTGAAGATCAATTAATTTTAGAACATTTTGAAAAATTCCAGATATAACACTATTATAGCTTTTGTGTACTGCAGCTTATAAGCACTGCATGATACGCAGACAAGGAAAACAAGACAGTAAGTGTAACTATAATTAGGTTGTTGGTATGACATCTGCAAAATAATTTAATTATGTATTACCTTCCCAGGTCAAATTAACAATATTGTAACTATGCTGTTACACAGTTAGTATTCTCATTATTGTAGATGGGAATTACATAATTATTCTTTAATCCATTTACTATGGATTTCTCTATGGTTAGTTAGCTGCCATCTTCTGGCCCTTTTTGGTAATGCACTTATCACACATTTCCTTTGTATGTAAACCACACCCCTGCTCTCTAGTAATGCACTTCCTGTATCATGGCTGCTTGTATCTGCCACATGTAACAGGGACACATGTATTCTGCATGCTAAGCTAGGAAAGCATCATCTTTTGACCGCATAATACTGAAATCCATTCATTCTGCTGTATTCAGTTGTTTGTTCTACAGAATAAACCAGCTCTTGGATGAAAACCGGTATTGGTGAGTTCAGCTATCTGACAAGGATTGCCCGCAGTGGTTATATTTGCTTATTCAGGCCAGGCATAGAGGTCTTACAAGGGATAGATCGCTATCACAGCAATCGGAGTCAGAATAGTAACTTTTATCACAGTTTTATAGCTTGGATTAAAAACAAATCCTGGAGAGTCCAGTTTTACGCAAGTTTTCGTTCAAATTATTTTGTCCTATGATATAATAGACTTGAAATATACACAAGATCCTAAAACAACTAGCTATCTAGGAATGGATACTGTTAACAAAAATGTTAATGCATTGAAAACATGATTTAAGTTCTACCTCCTCTTGAATCTTTGGATAATTAATTCATCAGAACATAGAGGATTAGGTTAATTGGGATTAAATATAATATTAGCTTGTTTATCTGGATGCACAACATAATTTCAGTTTTATACTATAATTCATTTCAATTATATCTGTAATTTGCTTTCACCTGTGGATTTTAAAAGCACATGGTTTAGCATAAATTCACAAATTTGCAAGTGAAAAAAGAAAGGTGTTATCCATCACAGTCTATAAAAGGTCAGAGTACATGTTTTTCATTCTGCATTTCAAAATAATTGTGAGATGCACAGAGTATTCTTTACGGGGAATCTTAAAGCAACTAATTCTTGTAATGATTTGCATTACAAAATTGTCCTGAGATTTCTAAATACATTTCTTTATTATTTCTTGTATTATTGGAATATGTTGATGGACATTGTTTTTTTTTTATTCAATCATAATTTGATTCAAGGACCAGTGGTCAACAAAACCATTTATGGTGGTTCTCGGAAATGCCATAAAAAGTGTAGGTTGCCTTTATTAAAATGCTTGTATGTACTATATATAGAAAAGAAAGCAGAACCACTGGGAATGGGTCATGAAGTAGAACATTATACCTTGCATTAACTTAAAGTTGTTATCGTACATGTTTATTTTTAGCATCGAAAATTTCCGTAGGTAAGATGTCATAAGGTTTCATACTTTTATAAAGTGGTCCAAGACATAGCATTTGACAATCTTTGCTGTGTTATGTTCTAATGAGTTAGAACACTGCTGGGGCACAATGTAAGGATTTTTGTACTTTAAGTCCAAAGACAGCCTAATTTAAAGTTAACGGGGAGCTATAATGTTCTAAATTTTAGCACATAGCAAAAACACGTCTACTGATTTTTTTCCAAATGATGCTTAAACGTTGCCACAAGGTTGTGGCAAGTTCTAAAGATACCATCCACTTATAAGAGGAGGTTGGAATGTGAAAATGGTAAGACACTGATAAGGAACTAAAGCTTCACACTAAAAGGTCTGTGAAAGCCACAACAACCCATTCACGGTTTAATGGCCTAAATAGGACTGATGTTGTTATGAAAACTTAAACTAATTCAGAGTCTTTAATGCATCACAAAGCAGTGTTTCACTGTTTGAAGTAAGGGTGGATAAAATACATTGCACTTCACTTTCACTTTGTGAACATCAACTCTCACATTTGCTAGTGCTTTAAATGCACAAGAAATACATGATCCTTTAATTGCCTGGGGTTCTATATAATATTGTTTCAGATTACCCATAGATCACTTAAATAATCTTAGTAGTAGTGACATGGCAATTTTCCCCTTAATATTGTATTTATCTTGTATATCAAGGATCCCTCAACCCCAAGTATATACTTATGATCTACTACAAACATGTATATAACATGTTGAAAAAAAGACATTTTAAGGATTAATGTGTACTTAAAAATTTTATTTTGAAGTTATGTTCTATGTGTATAGCTTTCTAAGGAATAGTTGAGCTAGAATCTGTGTTGCCACCCTTTGCTGAGCTCTTTCCTGGACATTGAGTGGTTGAGCTTATTATTTTTATTATTACCTTTTATTTATTAAGTGCAAACCAATTACGCAGCATTGTACAATTTAAATGGGGCAGATACATAACAAATATACATTAAATGGGGCAGATTCATAACAAATATACACTAATACATACAGACACATCAGGAGTTGAGAACCCTGCCTGTGAGCTTGCCATCTAGCCTTATGGTACTTCTTCTTGGCAGGAATGGTGTGCTTTTAGTGCCCCACTTGTGAGCTTACAATCTAATGAGTAGTAATTGAAACAAAAGGATGGATGAAAGATTGTTACAAGTGATAGCAGTGATTTTAACGGAGACAGCTAAAATGTTTGGTTTAGTAGAGAGAAAGGCAAGGAGAGATAGTAGATAAGAAAGAAAAGTGAAAAAGTAAATGAGACAGGAGAAAATAAGCGCATATAGCACAGTGAGGAGTAAGAGAAGCGAGAAAGAGCAGAAAAAGTGCCGCCTCTTCAAAAGTGCCGCCTGGGGCAATTGCCCCACTCTGCTCCATGGTAGGGCTGGCCCTGGTTTAACCCATAAAATGTCTCATTCACAAGTGCAGAGATCAGAAGGAAGAATAAGTGGGACAGGGTACAATCATAGTGCACCAAATGCTTTAAGGTTCACAGAGTGTATGAATAGAAATAACATGAAATGTGTGATATTTTAATGTTGTTTAAGTTAAGATTTCAAAACACATGTATGTACAACACTGAGAATATGATAGGACTATTCTAGTTTTGACATTAGTGGTAGATGTTTTTTTTATTTATATAGATGTCCACACCTCTGTTACACCAAATGTTTACCTTTTAACAGTACATAAAAGTAGCCTTATTTAACTGATGAGTTGAAGTGATTATATGATGTAACAAAAAGCCACAGTTAAACAAGACCATTTTAAAATATTAATTCTCTTTATTGCTAGACTTGGCATCTCAACCTTAGAACTCACTGTGTCTATTTCAGACAACTTTAAAGAAAAATAAGAAGAAATATTATTATTATTATTATTATTACTTTCAATTACTGTTATTTCTGTAGGCTAATCCATGACTTTAAGCAATTTTCTCATATTATGACAGGCATAATTAATTGTCCGTCCTTTATTGCTATAACAGCTTACCTCAATTGAAGCAATTGAAAAAGCATCAAAGAAAATGGCCAATGATCAAAGACTTATTGAATTCCTAGCCACAAATGAGTACTTCAATATATTACTAAATCAATACATGGAAGAGAGTGAATTTGATTTCCTATCTTTGGAATGATGCCATGTACTAATTGTTAGAATTACACTTTCCTGTGTTTGCCTGTGTTGCCTGTATCCAGTAGGCACAGTCACTGTGATAGCCTTTGAACAGTAACTTATCTGTGTAAGCACAATGCAGGATGCGTTATAAAAATCACATATTTTACAATATCCAAAGTTTTCTATGCGGATGATTTGTAAGTAAAATTCACCTCCTAAAACAGTTATTTAATATTATTGTGATGTTATCTTAAGGCTGTCCCTGCTTTCCATTAATGTGACGAATTCTGGATCAAGAATTACAAGTACCTAACCTAAGCAAATCATTTTACTACTGGTACAGAGCTATCAAACGTCATTCATTAAGGGAAGTATAAAAAAAATATAAGTACATGGGGATTACTGAGATTGAACAATGTCAATGGGAAAACTGCTCAACAGCTCTTATGTTTCTCCATGTGAAAAATTACAAAGTATATATATATATATATATATATATATATATACTGCATATTTATTGATTTTACATATGGTATGAGTGCTTTAATTGTCAAGGTGCATAGGCATGCAAGATAGCCTATCATAGATGCCAACACCCCCAAATTATTCAGCACAATCGAGGTGGCAGTCCCCCCCCCCAAAAATCAATTTATTGTGGCTTAGCATGCACGTATTGAAACGATATGAGGTGGGCAGTTAGGCTGCTTAAAATTGTTGGCATAAAAAGCAATCATTGTATTTCAAAACGGGACAAAGGCCCCCCAGGTCTTGCGAGAAAATACGCATATGTACTTTCTACAACTGTCCATGGTGGTATATGTTGGACATGGCTTTACTTAGGATTTGTGATCTATTGATATTTGTTGATGTGATTAAGTAATGCATTTAAAAGAACATAGATAATGTAATTTATTTTTTTGCTTCACAGATTATTGTGAATTTCAGGTCTGCCCTTTATTGGTTAATGCCAGAGGAGGCCCCTGCCGGCTATCAATAGAGTCGCTCTTATGGACCTTTAACTCCTTTTCACTTCGCAGGTGGCGTTTCGCTGTCAGGAGTTAAAGTTCTGTATGAGCGAGTCTGTCATCAACCAATGAAGAGCAGCTGCCCTTCATTGGTTGATAGCAGAGGAGGCCCCTGCCGGCCACCAATAGAGTTGCTTGTACAGACCTGGCCCCAAATGGCATAAAATGAAGAAAAAACAAACACGAAGAATGTACATGAATATTCGCCCAAACTGAACACAAGAACAGGTGAATATTCGTGGAATACGAAGATTTTGTCCCCCCACGAAGACGGACACAAAGACGAACACGAAGAGTTGGCCAGCGCCCAAGTCTAATATTAACCCTTTCCTCAACAATTTACATCAACATTCCTTCATCACACTTTTAACTCTTCTGCATAACAATCCTCTTCCGGGCACTATAGAGAAACCCGAATGACATTCCTTTGCATGCTATCTAATACAAGATCTTATTGATCTTTTCTATTTGCAGAACAACAACTATAGTTCTATAATATTACAACTAATATCAATTCACTCCCTGTTTTTTATGTGATGAATATCAATTACTTTTAATGTTTGCCCTTGAAAGCACAAGGATGGATACACCTACAAAGATGCTGTAAAGTTAGAAGAAAAGAAATAAGGTTTTCATAAAAAATGAAAAATGTATAGTTTAAAAAATCTTTATTTCTTCAGGTTGATTCAAGCATATATGACATATAACACAATTTATATTAATGACATATAACACAATTTATTTTCATTTCCACAAATGAATATGGTGCTACCAATTCAGTATTAAATGAGTTGAAATATAAAAATGGCCAAAACCTGAAAGATTTAAAAGCTACCAACTATAAACCTGTATACAACTCAGTTGACCTATGCTTGTTGACAAAATTACTGCACCCAGGCATTTCTCATATTCCAACTGGAATACTTAGAATGTTTACAAACACCATTGATGGATGCAAAAGCTGTGGCCAATTAGGGGACTACTTTTACAAATAGTTGGCATGCCAAAAAAATACTCATACTTGACTTAAGAGATGGAGACCAACATTAAAGTAGGGAGCTATGCCTCAAATGTTAATGAGACAAACAGTTTTGATCTGCTTTGCTGTCGGTATCTGCAAACGAATACATGGAAGTCAGCCCCTGCCATATGCCAATATTAGTGTGCATAATGCAGTTCATATGCTATATGACCAGGACTGGACTGGGAATATTAATAACTACCAGTCCCGTACTTCATGCTGTGATTATTGTGCACATGGCACACATGTGAAGTGCTAGCTCCAATATCTGAAAAGAACACATTTGTAAATGTATATGAAAACACATTTACTGTGGCCCATGACATCATGTAATGGGCTGGGACCAACTGGGAGAGCACTGGCATAGTCTGACAAATGTGAAAAAGTATGTTATGTATGAGATTAACCATTTTGAGGTTTCTTTAAATACATTACTGAAAACAAAGTTCTTTAAAACACATAAATCACTTTCACAGTATATAATAAAAAGTGATCATAAACTTGTATCGCTCCTAAAATATTTTTTAGAGCTAAACATGTAACCAGGAGGTTGAGGGAGGGGGAAGTATGTGAGCATGAACGACCAGAGAGAAAGAGTGTGTATATATGTATATACACACTAGATGGACAAATCCATTAACATAATGGGACACTCCTATTAATTATTGAATTCAGGTGTTTCAATCAGACCCATTGCCACAGGTGTACAAGCACCTAGCTATGCAGTCTGAATATACAAACATTTGTGACAAAAATGGGTCGTTCTGAAAAGCTCAGTGAATTCAAGTGTGGTACTGTGATAGGATGCCACCTTTGCAATAAGTCAGTTAGTGAAATGTCATTGCTGCTATCACATGGTCAACTGTAAGTGGTTTTACTATAAAAATGAAACTGGAATGGGGATTATGAGCCAGACAATCTAGTCCAATATCAGTGCCTGGCCCCACAAATGCTTTACTTGATCAATGTGCAAAAATGCCCACAAAAACATTCCAAAATCTTGTGGAAAGGCATCCCAGAATAATGAAAGATGTGATAGCTGCAATAGGGGCAATGTCATACAAGTCCCTGTTGGTGTAATGGTCAGGTGCCCCAATACTTTTGTCAATATAGTGTATGGTGTTAGATTGGGGGTATGTGAATCTATGTATGTGTAAATTGATGGTATTAGAGTGCATCTGTATGTATGTATGTGTAAGTGTAGACCTGCCCCTGATCATCATCATTCTAACCCACAATATAATTCATTCCCATCCCATACCACAATCATTATCCCCCAACCACCATATTCATAGTCCCATCATCATTATTCCTCCCCACCATCATTTCCATCCCCCACCATTGTCACCTCAAATAGCACCAAATACGGCACACATATTTAAACACACATTCTCACACTAACATACACTTTCACAAACTAAGACATACATACATGTGTTAAACACACTAACACTCACATTCACACAGACTTATACTAACATACATGTACGCATATACACTAATGCTAACACACATACACATTCATGCTAAGATACTCTCCCTTTAACACACACTTAGACACTATCGCTATCACACACAGAAACACGCTAACACATACATACTCATGGTTACACACTTATATACATACACACTTATGATAATACACACACACTCTAATACAAACTTAAACATTCATGCTAACACACTTACACATGCACACTCATGCTAACACATACTCATGCTAACAGGAAAGGTGGCCAACCAAGAAACAGTCTTGCCTTGTATATAAGAGCTCTATGACTGCAAAATTAGATGAGACTAATGAGTAGTTTAACAAAATATGGACCACAATGGTTTAGTAGCAGCATATAAGATGATAAGCACAATTGCTCTAACTGAAACAAACAGGAGCAGACTGCACTGCTCTTCTAAACTTGATGTAACTAGCTAGAGACAAAGTACAGAGAAGATGATCCAACATACTAGAGATAGAGATCATGCCATATGGACCTCAGTCAAACATACCTGACCATAAAGTATTTTCTAGTACAAGAAAATATATCTAAGGACTTGAAAGCTTATGTAAATAGTATAATATTTTGCCATAGAGCACATGGTCAAATTTTTGTACAAGTTACCATACACACTAACACTCACCATAACTGGTTGAGTAAGTGGTGGTGCTGTCATATAACAGTGTATTAAGGCTACAATAGAACGACTGCAATCGAAACCTTATAGCTGCAAAACGGCTTTCTTTTTTTTTATCAAATGCCCATGCATGCTGCAGGGTATGTAATATACTCTAAAATTATTTTAATTTCATTTTATTGCTTGTGTAAACATAGATGATGCCATATACTTTCCCTATAGTGGCAATCAATATCCCATTTGTATACATTCTCAATAAAAAGGACATTTTAATATATACCAATCTGGCAATTTAAAATTATTTTATCGGGTAGGAGATGGGGGGGATTAGGCAGAAAGTAGAACATCCCCTTCTGATTCTGTTGAGCACTTGGTGAAATGTTTAATCTCCAGACATGTTGCTTTCAACCTTAGCAGGTAGTTTCTTTTGTGTATATGGAACTAAAGTTAGTATTACAGAACGCAGTTTTAATTCAAACATTTTACAGAAGATGACACAATCAGTGAATTAAAGAAAATAATGTTGGGGCAATAACAATGTTTATATTTTTTTTCCATTGGACTCGCATCTGAATCAACAGGCCCAGACACACAAAATTTACAGACATGATTTATATATAGAACTCTGAATTAAATGTACTGTGACAAATGACATATTTACTGCCAATAACTTCAGCTTTGTCAAAATTATTTACAGTTGTATGTTTTCTATCTTCATCTCTTTCTCTTGCTATTTTAAACAAGCATCTTTTGTTAAACCAGGAACGTGTGACAATTGACTGAAGATCATCAGCTCTTAAACTATGCCATAGAGAATGTATTATATAATGTGTCAACCTGACATTTTAAATTAAGAATATGCTGTTCGTTTATGGAGACAGATTTAGTCTTTTCTGTAAATTGCAGCTTGTGGTATTGAAAAACACTGTGGATTGCTGACAAGGGACAATGTCTCTGACTGCAAGGATAACTTGACTTTTACAACTTAACCATCTCTTAAATTATTCATGCATATTATTCGGAGTTTATGCAGTTTGACAGCCATTGATTCCAGAGAGCTCCTGTCTGCATTTTCCTGAAAACATAGTTTTTCTGATAGGAAAGGAAGCATTGTACAGGTTAGATATAAAAGTGAATAGGCATGACAAAGGCATGGAGGACACTAGACAAATGTGACTAATCTGGTTAGATGTGGTATGACTACTTGTCTGCGGTATTATTATTCTCACTTCTTGATTGGGTAAACTGAACTTAAAAACTAGTGACACATAACAATGTTTTTTGGACAAATTAAGCAAGAGGTGAGGAAAGCCCTGCTCAAAGAGCTTAAAATCTAGGAAGAGGTGGCAAATATTACACAAAACCACAAAAAAGTACAAATCACATAAAAAACACCATTGTTTGAGGTGGACCAGGTACACAAGTATATCTCATTTTTAACACTGATTAAATAAATGATATCACAGGATATAAGTACAGAAAGTACAAAAGTGGGGATATGAAAGGTGAGGCCAAGGTAAAGGAGGAGAGTTAATCTGTCAGTTTCCAACCCCATGTTACCATCAGGGGAACCACCCAGTTCCAAAAAATGTAAACAATTACCAGAAGCTGTTAATGCATACCTAAATTACTTTGTGTATGAAAAAACTCACAAAAGATACTGCCATATAGTTTGAAAAAGGCAGGTGGTAGTGCATGGAAAGAGTTAAAATATCAACATCTGCAATACTATGGGGTGTCTAGTTTTAAAACATACATGGAGTATGGGTTAATTGAATCGGCCAGCTTCAAAGATGTCCCAAAAAGTGCATGAAAGAGGAATGACCAGATATCAAAATTCAAAACTGAAAAATGCACACCTCCCAAATGTGGCCCTTCATCCCTCATATACTCACATACTGACAAGCCTATGCATGGGTGATATCACTGTACTCAGCAAATGTTGCTGAACACATATTGTTGTTTGGCAGTGACATATACCAGAAGCTGTAAATTTAAACCTGAAGTACAATGTGTGTGAAGAAAACAAATGTAAAACAATTACTACTGCAAAGTTTGACAAAGGCTAGTAGTAGAATTATTGCATGGAAAGAGTTAAAATAATAGCATTTGAAATATTCTGGGGTGTCTAGTTTTGAAAAATATATGATTTGAAGGGGTAAATTGAATTGACCAGGTTCAAAAATGTCCCAAATAGGGCATAGACACAGGATGTCAAAATTCTAATTTAAAAAATGCACACCTCCCAGGTGTTCCCCTTTAGCCATCAAACAACCAGGCAAACATATGCAAGAGTGGTATCACTGTACTCAGAAGATGTTGCTGAACACATATTGAGTTTTGTTTGACAGTGACATACACCAGAGCTATAAATTCATACCTGAAGTACAATGTGTGTTATGCACAGAAATGACTACCATACATTTTGACAAAGGCTGATTGTAAAATTTGTGCATGTAAACAGTTAGAATACTAGCATTTGAAATACGCTAGGGTGTCTAGTTTCCAAAAATATATGGTTTGATGGGGTAAATTGAATCGACCAGCTTCAAAGATGTCCCAAATGAGACATGGGGCAGGATTACAAGGTTTGAAAAAAATAGTTTTGAAATAGCAATGCTCTACTTGTACTTATTGGCCTATAACTTATTAGAATCTGTGACGGAAGCCTCCATCACTGGGGCCATTGGAGAAGCCTGACTGCCGGCCTCCTCCCTATTGACTATGGGCCCTGGGTTTGTAGAGACTTCTGTGGCTACCCCCAGCAGTATCCTCTCATCACTGGCTGAGGGGATTATCTCCAGCAGACAGCCAGGGTCTGCCACCAGGGAGTGACCGCCATTGTTTTAGTCTAATGTATAAATCAGTCTCCCCCACCTATTGTATTGTTAATCCCGTTACTGCCCCTGTTGTCTCTGGGAGGCAGATTAAGGGGGTTGTTTGTGTCCCAATATCTTGTTTTATGTAAATGTGTTTTGCTGGATATATCCAGCCCTGTGTGTCTAAAATAAATCAGTCTTCGTTTGGTTTTACCCTACACTGAGTCTCGGCTAGTGACTGGGGAACCGGGGAAAGTGTGTTGTCCCAGGCTAAGGGAGCACAAGACAGCGGAGGTAGTCGGTCGGACTAGCCAGCTCCGTGACATTGGTGGCAGCGGTGGGATTACTTCTTAGTCTGAGGGACACTTACTTTCTACCGGGATTGACCGACAGGACGGCAGACTTCGGTCGCCTTGACGAGGACATGGATGTGGTATCAGAATTCCAGGGGCTGCTGCGGGTCATCCTCTCCTGCTACACCACTGCTCTGCCTACAGAACAACACCAGAACCTGAGGCAAGTGGTTCGACGGTCAGTATGGCAGAGGGCTGTTATACGCCGGGGTCAGTGTCTTCCAAGCTCCGAACAAAAGATTAGAGACCAGCGGGAACTACGGATGCCATTCCTGGGACAGCAACCCCAGGAGCAATGGGTATCCGAATTGGACAAGCTGGTCCAGCAGGAGGTGGAGCTGGAAGATCACTATAGGGATCTGCAGTGGTATACAGAACAAGCATATTGGGGAACTGCGAAAGATTGTTCTCCAGAGGGCTATGACTGCGGTGGCCCTGGATTATTATGGGATAGTCTGCAGGAGGATCCGGACTTCGGCAGTACAGCGGAGTGGCGGATCGAGGACATCCGGGATTTCAGGGAGTGGGACCTCCCAGATGCACTAGGACTCAGAGGTGATTTAGACTTTTTAATTACACAGGAGTGGGAACTGGAGAAGGCGTATAAAAAACTGTTCGAACGCGTTCAACAGAATGCCCCAGTGTCCAGGGATTGTGTGGATTTTGTGGATGTGATTGAGTGGTCAGCTAAGGATGTTGACCCAGGCGGGGTGGATGGGACTGCGGTCTCCACCCCTGAGTCAGAGGGATACTGGGCAGCTAATCCAGATCCGATACTGGAGCTGTGCGACTTTACACCACAACCAGATGCAGAGACTGGGGATTTATTTGATTTATTGTCTGAGGATGTTAACCCAAGAGGGGTGGATAACACTGCGGTCTCCACACCTGGGTCCTCAGAATGCTGGGCAATCTGCCCAGATCCCTTAGCCCCAGCTGAAGAGCTGGCAACAGGGCAGAGCGCTGCTGGCTTCTGCCCCCCACCTGCAATGGCTACAGGGAACCAGGGAGATGCGGCAGCCGGCCCTTCTCCCCAGCGGCAGATCACATGTCCGGGAGCGGAGGAAGCGGTCCTCCCTCCCCAGCGGCAGGCCGACCCAGAAGATTCCCTAACCCCAGCTGAAGTGCTGGCAACAGGGCAGAGCATCGCTGGCCTCTGCCCAGCACCTACCAAAGCTGCAGGAATTCAGGGAGATCCAGCAGCCGACCCGCATCCCCAGCTGAAGCAGGGAGGTGGAACAGCCGGTCCATCTCCCCAGCGGCAGAACCTAATTCCGGGACCAGATCAACCTGAACTCCCTCCTCAACGGCAGCAGGAGCACCCGGGAGGGGATGCAGGAGTTATTCCTCCACAGCGGTACACGGGAGATGGCGCAGCCGGCCCATCTCCCCAGCAGCAGCAGGAGCACCAATTTTGGGAGGGCATTAATGGGCCAAATAAACTGACTGACTACGGAGTCAACCCGTTTGGGGTCTCATCCTATGTCAGTCCAATTCGAAGGGGGAAGAATTGTGACGGAAGCCTCCATCACTGGGGCCATTGGAGAAGCCTGACTGCCGGCCTCCTCCCTATTGACTATGGGCCCTGGGTTTGTAGAGACTTCTGTGGCTACCCCCAGCAGTATCCTCTCATCACTGGCTGAGGGGATTATCTCCAGCAGACAGCCAGGGTCTGCCACCAGGGAGTGACCGCCATTGTTTTAGTCTAATGTATAAATCAGTCTCCCCCACCTATTGTATTGTTAATCCCGTTACTGCCCCTGTTGTCTCTGGGAGGCAGATTAAGGGGGTTGTTTGTGTCCCAATATCTTGTTTTATGTAAATGTGTTTTGCTGGATATATCCAGCCCTGTGTGTCTAAAATAAATCAGTCTTCGTTTGGTTTTACCCTACACTGAGTCTCGGCTAGTGACTGGGGAACCGGGGAAAGTGTGTTGTCCCAGGCTAAGGGAGCACAAGACAGCGGAGGTAGTCGGTCGGACTAGCCAGCTCCGTGACATTTGTTATGCACAGAAATGACTACCATACATTTTGACAAAGGCTGATTGTAAAATTTGTGCATGTAAACAGTTAGAATACTAGCATTTGAAATACGCTAGGGTGTCTAGTTTCCAAAAATATATGGTTTGATGGGGTAAATTGAATCGACCAGCTTCAAAGATGTCCCAAATGAGACATGGGGCAGGATTACAAGGTTTGAAAAAAATAGTTTTGAAATAGCAATGCTCTACTTGTACTTATTGGCCTATAACTTATTAGAATCTACTTAGCCAGATGTTTTATTAGCCTTCGTAGACACATAAAAAATTGTTCAAATAAAGTCAGAAAAAGTGTTTTTTTTTAATTTTCACTATATTTTATGATTTTTTTAAATAGTAAATTAGATGATATGATTGAAATAATAATCTAAAAAAGCCTTTCTTGTCCTGAAAAATATATAACTTGTGTGGGTACACTGAAGGAGAGATAAGCAAATTACAGCTAATCACAGGCACTGCAAACCTGTTAAAAAAGCCTCAGTCAAGAAAGGTACAAAAATAAATATACAGCTTTGTGTCACGACCACGGTACAGGTTCTGGAACCGCGCTGCAGAATCGGCGCCTCCTGGTGGAGAGAGGACGCACTGCCACCAGGGCACAGGAGAAACAGGCTGTTCACCACCGAGAGTAACGAGTAGGTGAAACACAGGAACAGTAAAATAAAAAATAATAAAGGTATCCAAAGGGTCAGGCAAAAGAGTAGTCGGGGTCACAAGCAAAGGTCAGGGCAGACAGCAACACAACGGAGGTCAGGTTCAAGCAGGAGTCAATACCAGAGAGATAAATCAGGATACAAACGCTAGTGTAGGCAAAAAGGCACTAACACAGGCAAGGGTGTAGTGCCAAATGAGGGTTTAAATATCCCTCCAACCATACAGATCCTCCTACCCTCCTAATTAGGGGGAGGAGGAAAAATAATAAATGTGGCTTTAAGAGCGACATGAATATTCAATAGTTTAGCTCTCACAGCGAAGAGGCGCGCGCCCCGTCACGATCCCTCGAATTCGCCGGGGACGCACGTCTCTCAGGAGGATGGACCCGGCGGCAGCTCACCGCAACGGCACGAGCGGGGAGCCGACCGCGCGGGCTGCGTCTCGGCGTCCCTGCCGGCAACACGACGGGAGTGGTAACACTTTGTCCTTAAGGGTTTGGAGTGTCAAAGTTATACATTAGGGTTGCCACCTTTTCTTCAAATACTGTATTTGCTCGATTATAAGACAAGGTTTTCTATTCAAGGTCATCTTATAATCAGACCTCAAATAGAGGTTTGAATATAAGACTAAGATCCAGATCCCCCGCAGCGCTGCTGGGGACCTGGATCCTCCTCTCTGGCAGCCAGTGGACATCTGTGCGATGTGCAGTTTAACAGTGCCACAGCATCTCTGTGCCGAAACAGCTTAACAGTGCCATAGTTTTCCCCAACCGCATTGTCAGCTGGGAATTGCTAATTGGTTTTGACATTGTTTTTTCTTTATTTCTCTTTTTATTTACTTTTTGTTTCTTCTTTCCTCTCCCCACCCCACACTTGACACATTCTTATACAGAATTCCTTAACTGGAGCTTACCTGGCTAAAGACTTTAATTTCACTAGTTTTTTCTGTGACTGTATGTTCATGTAAAAAAAAAAAATAATCTCATATAAATAATTATATACCACAAGGTGGTTTTACTTCATTATTTTCTGCATATTTTATGCTCTACAAACTAATCCTATCTGTTTATTAAAATAAAAAGGTCTACTTTAAGATGATTTTTGTTGTTGTGCAACATTCCCTAATCGGTTTAACTGTTGAATATTCTATTGTTTTCAAAAATGATAATTAACAAAAAGAACCATTTGTTGGCAAATTAAAATGTGTGAATTCAATCTGACAAAAAAAAGCCAATGGAAGAACAGTGTGTTAAGTAAACTTAACACATTTGATAGTAATATAAAATAACACAAGTAGTAAAGTAATGTGTACCATTCCAGCTAGCTAAGGAATTGCTATAGTGTATTTTTCATTATTTTCCAACATTTAGCTCGAGGTATTACTGTCAACAAATCAAGTTTTATCGATTAGTCTGTGATAACTGTTTGTCCTAATGATGTATTACATCAACTAAAAAACTGGACTATCCAAATCAGTGTATGGTATAGAGATTTGGAATCTGTCGTTTGAAAGAAACAGTTTCTAGGTCAAAAAGTCCAGTGGTAACACCCCAAAGTACATTTGTAGGTAACATTCTATATCAAACACACACATATACAGAAACAGAATATATAAGTCTATTAACAGATCACAGAAAAGCTCCAGTCAGAAAATGTTGTCGTAAACCCTTTTTACTCTAGTGGCTATATGAAAAAAGACAATAACAACTTTATCCAACAAAATGTGGTTTCTAGCTTGTTGTGTATAATGAGAGTTGACACAAGCTTGATGGTCACAACTTGTTCTACTTTGGTTTAGACAATTAAAACTGGCGAATTGGAGTATTGTTCTTTTAATACAACCAAATGCTGTTTAGTTTTGTCCTTTTCTCCATTTATCATATCTTGAACAGCAGCCAATCTGATAAGCAGGGCTTGCATCTAATTTCAGATTAATAGATATTTAATTATGCATTTAGAGCTTTGTATGGCATATCTTTGGAGACTAAATTTCCTTTCAACCAGAAATACAGAAAATGTGCAATTTGCAACTGTATTGATATTAGACTTGTGAGGTTGGATTGGTACAAATGTTCGGTTTAACAAAATTCACCAACTTTCGTACCAATGTCCAAAAATAAGGACGTTCCCCCACAAAACAAACGAAAATAAAGTAGAAAGCTCTGAAATGTCATTATTTTTTCATCCTCACTCACGCTGTCTCTCAATGTCACCCTGCCTTCTGCGCCAACCGCTTCCATGTCCCCACCCTCTTTTCCACAGCTATACTTCTTGCCTTGCCTCTTCTTGTTCTTCTGTCTTTATTCCTGGTCGACTTCCCCCAACTATCCGCTCCATTGACCTGGCATTCTAAAGAGTTTCTATAAAAGGCCACAGCCTTCATGTGCACCCTCTCCACAGATTGGAGGAATCCGGAAGAGGCTCTTCCCTTTTGCATAAGTACTACACTTGCCCAGAATAACACAGGCAGATCCACAAAGTAGGAGAAGTTTGTGGTATTCTGGCCTCTTGGAGTACTTCCACAAAAGGGCAGAACTACAGTGCCCACCATGGGGACTGCCTTTCCCTCATTCCTCAAATCGCCCGAAAGAGTGTATGCGTAGGCTATGCTTTTTTTTTTTTTTAAGAAGCCTTAGGGAGGGCTGGATAACACAGCGGGTAGTGAGGAGACGCAGATGAGAAAAAGAAGAAAGAATACAGAAGAAGCGAAGAACAAGAAGATGCAAAACAAGAAGCAAAGCTTCTGAAAAAGGAGACGGAGACATGGAAGCGGTTGGCGGAGAAGGTAGCAACAAATTTTGTTTCCAATTGAAAAAGCCCTCCAAATTTTGTCTGAACCGAAAGGGCAGGAAAGAAAATTCTTTGAAAAAATACGGACCAAAAATCAAATGAAAACATTGGCCGTATCGTGTTAAACCAAGATTCCCTTTTACCTCATACTCTGCATTTTCACTTTCAGTGTTTTACATGTTTTTTACTCATGTCATTTATATTCTGAAAAACATGGTATTTTAACACTAGAATATTTAGTTGAGAACATCTCCAGACAGCTCCAGATGGCTTTACAAAATGTATGAAATCACAGCATCTGATTGACACCAATAATTATCTATCAGACGCTTTGTTTATTTTCTGATAGAACTCGTTCTTGCTCGTTATGTTGTTCCTATTTTTGCCACACAAAACGTGATAAACACTTAAATAGGAAACAAGTTCCAGACTACATTTTTTTTACTAAATTAACATTCTCCCCCTGATTTTAAAGCATAAGAAACTCTTTATCCTTTGTTGGAAAATGAAGCGCTTATCTCTTATACGTTTTATAAAGATAATTTTATAATTTGTTGCGATAAAAACATATTATAGAAACACTGACCTTGATGGACGTTAAGAGTCGTTGGGCCTGTCTCGATTGCCCATTTAAGATTCATCCGGAAATGAATCTCCACATTCTAATAATGAGTTTACGAAGGATATACATTCAAATTTAAATCCGGACAGTACAGTTTAGAGATAAAATTATACCAGCGTACAGAAAAATCCAGTAGGTCCAACAATAACACACGTGGTAACATAAGTACTCTTTTTTTCTGTGAAAGTCTGGAAAGGACTATCTTTCTGCACATACAGTAAATATTAAATGTCTCCACCTCAAGGTCTTTAGTGGTATAATATTAGGTATTAATCATTTTTGGTTTGTCTGGAACAAATCATTTCCATGTAGACATTCAATTTGATTAAACAAAGACCAAAAAACCTTACCTTTGAGAGTCCTCCCAATTCCAAATAAAAACAGATTATGAAAACATTCCATGCCACCCAGAATGCTGTCCAAATTGTGTACTAAATGACAGAATAAGAAAAGTTTAAGGGCAGGGGTGGTTAATGCTAAATCAGTAACAAACTGATAGAAGTAATAGAAAAAAAATACATAATGAATCCATTCAACAGGACAGGTTAAAAAACAAAACATTTTTTTAATTCTTTCTCCTATTATTTTTAGTTTATATTATCACTATTCTGTTATGGATTGATACTATCAATTGTCCCATAACCTCATGGGAGTATATACGAGTATGTATGATTAAGGGAATGAGTATCTGTAAATGAGTGAATTAATGAGTATCTGTGAATAAGTGAATGGATGAGTGTTTTTGAATAAGTATATGAATGAGTGAATGAATGTTTGTGAATGAGTAAATTAATGAATATGTGATAGCATATCTAAGTGGGGGAAGGCCAATCCCATTACATTACATCAATATGCATTAGAAAATCAGGAAAAGATGGACATGGATGGTGCGCTGATTCTGTGGCGCAATGGGCCACTTGACTAGGCTGCCAGCCCTCCCCTGCTTATGTCTGCCTAAAAAATTTCTGCCTGGGAAATTTTTCTGATGCAGTATAACTAACTTGTGTCTTGCTGCTGTGCTTAGTCTTGCCATGTTGTATGACTTTTGATATTAGTGAGGTTGTTGGTTCCCCGCTTAGTTTTATTTCTCCTACACAGCTGTTTCTGTTTTTTAATGATTGTGTTTCAAGCTACATATTACATTGATCATTAGCACCTACATTTCTTACAATTTTCCACACCTTCCTAAAACGTTTTAACAGTACGCTGTATATATACACATACAAGCACACACACAACAAAAAAGGTAAAATTAGCTTATACTTACAACTACAATGTATCGTGGTCTATATTGTATTGTGCCAAATAGTCCTAATATCACAACAATTATATGAAGAAAATTCCCAAGGATTGGTGCCCACTGGTAGCCAAGAAAATCAAATATTTGTCTTTCCAATGCTGCCAACTATTATGAAAAAACAACAGAAAAAAGACAGTTAGTTCCTGGAATTCACTCACATGCTACAGGGAAAAATAACACTATTGTTTAGTGACTGTTTTACTACATTATAAAACATCTTTGGTGAATTCACTTTATTCAGGAATTTGAAAAAGAAATATAAAATGTAAAGCAGCGTATTAAATATTAATGTTTTGTGCGGTCTTGTGGATAGTAAGAAGTGCAGGTGCCAAATTTCTCACTGTTTTGGGAATATGACAGCTGCCTTAGGTTCATATTCAGTCAATTGTTATCCATAAAACACAGGTTATTAAAATTAAACGCATTGGTGCATTTCTTCAAAAATTATAGTATTGCGTTTTATTTTCTAGAACCACAATATATCTCACATGAATTTCTTCCAAGCATTAAATCACTTAGAAGGTCTTGTTTTCTGCTCAGTAGTTTTGTAAATCCCTCATAAATTTTTCATTTTTGCCAACAATCCTGCATTTCCCCAGATAAACTAGTTTGTTGGGGTCTTGGCCTGTCAAATTTAGGTCTGCCACGGCTGGCTAAATTCTGGTATATGAGCAGGGTTCCGCAGCGCTGCATAACCTAGTCCACTTTAGACTCCACTCCATTTGTCCTGGGACACCAGGAGCCAAAGTTGGCAAACTTATTTTGAAATATAAACTACAGTAATCATGAGAAGCCTTAACATTAAGTGTTGCCTTTAACATCTAACTCCACTAACACTAATAAAAGTGGGGCACCGGGATATGACATCATATCCTGATGCCCAGAAGTAAGGACAGCGGCGTGGGGTATACGGGCAGACGGCACTGCCCTGGGTTAGGCCTAGGGGTATCACTGGTGCTAGGTCCCCTTTTTAAAGCTCAAATACAAAATAAGGATAAAAAAACACATCTCCACAAAGCCTGTTGGCAATTCATGTCTCATACTTTCCAATGGCATACAGAATTATACAAAAAATAATAATAAACCATAAACAAGTAAATAATTATATGTAATCACACTCATGTTCCTGATATATAGACATTTTAGCTCTTACTGAGGTAAATGTAACATAGGTCAAAATCTGAATGTTAAATAACCAACTAATAAGCAAATCTCCTGCTGTTCAGATTGTATGCTGCTTCTACAAACTTGTCAAATAAATCTCAAGTATCTTTCATTTACAGTTTTTTCTGCTTTCCAGTAGACTTTTAAACAAGGTATATGGAAGTGTTTTGCTTTAAGAACAGAGAGGCAATTGTGATGGATCAGGCTGACAATTTAATTGGCTTAAAGCAAACCATGGTTGTAAAACAATGTATAATAATGCATCTATAGACCATTTATCAGGATAGTACTTCCAGTTACCTTGTGGAATATATTAGAATAATACATAAACACAAAATACCCAAACTGAAGATCAGGAAGGAGTCACCCACAAATATTACATATCCTGATTACTGTATGTGAACACACCACATGAGAGAAGGCAGAAGGAGATGTACTTATTCCAGTTCCAATGACACCACGTCTAAGGCAGTATCCTTGTTCAGAAAAGGATAAAACAGTAGAAAAGGTTTTCTGCCTACAAAAGTCATGTTGGTTTTTAGTTGAGCCTCTGGGTACTGTTACATTTTATTTATAGAGCAGAACTCTGTAATACTGGTATATTATATTTTCATCATAATCTACCAAAGAGATATCTACTTGCTGTGAAGGGAAGAAAAAGGAGAGATCTATACTGTATCACATAATTGAATTCTGAACTTAACTGCAGTCCATGGTCCTGTACCGTATAAATTGTTCAACTGCACAATTACGTGTGTTCTTGTTTAGTCTTTTTGGTGATTCAGTGGTTGTTGATACTGTATGTTTCAGTTTGTCTGCTTACCTAGTATTAACATTTTAAATAGCATCAAAATTAGATACTATGGCAAATTATATCACACTGAATTAGAAGATTTTTTTATTACTGCACCCAGTGGTGTACTTAGGGCGGGGATGGTTCATTCATCAGGCACACAAGGCATGATCCAATATTCTTCACAAAGGGCCAGTCTGACCAGCCCACTGTGAATAATTTTGGACTAGCTCATGGAGGCAAGAATGCAGCAGGGTCACATAATGTGAGGTTATGTGACCCTGCAGTTAAACCTGAGGCTGCTCACACATGTGCGAGCAGCAGAAGAAAGTTGCGCAGAGTAGAGTAGGGAGGTATGCATGTAGGGAGGTAGAGTAGGGAGTATGCATGTATGACTGTATGTACATGTCACGGTTCTATGCTAATTTTAAATGAGAAGCCATTCCTCCCTGTGTCAGGCTGAATCAGCTGATTGCTAACAAGCAGTCTTGAATTCCCTGTGTCAAGACCGACTCAGCTGATGTCTTACAAACTGCCTCCTAATTCCATAGTTACCCACCTGGCTGCTATCAGGAAATTCCTTTCAGGCTTTATAAGCAGCCAGTTCCATTTAATCTTTGCCCTTGTGTCTCTTCCGGATTCCAAGTACATTATATTGTATCCTGTATTCCTGTGTATGACCTGGCTACGCCTGACTTCTCTTCTGGCTCCTGATCCCTGGCTATTGTATACTGACTTCGCTGATCTTCATATTCCTGAACCCGGCTCTTCTGACTACCCTTCCTGGCTACCGAACCCAGCTTATGTTTTGGACTACGATTCTGTACTTTGCATTTGCCTTATTAAAGGTGTCATTATATTTTACCTTTTGTGTCTGTCTGGTTCCTGGTTCCTTACATTACAGTAGAGTTAGTATAAGTTAGTATAAGTGTTTGTGTGTGATCATGTATGTGTATGTGTAAGTGTGTATGATCATGGATGTGTTTGTAAGCATGGATGTGTACGTGTAAGTCTGTGCGAGTATGAATGTGTAAGTGTGTGAGCATAGATATGTTTGTGTAAGCGTGTGTAAGCATGGATGTTTATGTGTAAGCGTGTTAGCATGAAGATGGATGTGGGAGCATGGATGTATATGTGTGCAAGCAAGAATTGTATGTCTGAGAGGTAGTATATGTTAACATGAGTGTGTAAGAGCAAGTTAGTGAGTATGTGTGTGAGCATGTGTGTTGACATGAGTGTGTAAGTCTGTGCAAATGTGTGTAAAAAAAATTGCCAGCGAATATGGGAGTTAGAGGCCGATGGCGGTGCCAAATGTAGGATCTGCCCTGGGTGCCAAATACTACAGGACTCGACAAATCCCAGGCGCCAGGTCGCCATGGCGACTCAGAATTTTGTCCTGGCGCCTAGGTGTTTGTCAGCCTCTTACATCCACACAAAAATGCCCCCGCGTCACCACACAGGGGTGGGGACCTGACACAACATCCCCCTGCTGCCTGATCGCTCCATGAGAGCGACAGGGCAGCGGTAACCCCTTCAATGCCGCGATCGCGGCATTTAGGGGTTAATTCCCGTTTTTCCAGGGGCTCTGCTGCTGGTGGTCTGCCTGCAAGCCCAGGCAGACCAGCAACAGCAAAAACGAGCCCCCACAAGCCCTTTGATGACTCCTGTAGGCATGGAAGCCTACAGCAGTCATCAGAGACTCCCCCCTGCAATGGCTGGTCTATAGACCAGCAATTGCTTCCCAGCTGCCAGAGGCAGCTTCAGTGACAGGGGGAGAGGGTTCTTTGGTCTCCACATGAGTGTGGAGACCAGCCCCAACACCCCCCTGCCGCCCGATCGCTCCATGAGAGCGAGACAGTGCAGCGTTGACCCCTTCAATGCCACAATTGTCTATAACACATTCGTGGCATTGCAGGGGTTAACATTTGTCCCCACAAGCTTGTGGGGACTAAATATCAGTCAATGCTGTGCTCCAATGGAACATCAGCATTGAAAGCGTTAAAAAAAAATATATATATATCCAAAAAAATAATTTAAAAAACAAACAAACAAACAAAAAAAAAACAGCACTGACCTGAAAGTCCAGGGTACTTCCAGGTCAAATGCTGTGAGTTTAGTAAGTGGGCTGATGATCAGATCACTCCTAACCAACTGTTAGTTTAAAAAAAAAATTCTGGCTCCTAACTTTTTTAGCTGGCGCCTAGAGTCACAACAAATTTGTCAAGCCCTGAAATACTATATATATATATATATATATATATATATATATATATATATATATATATTTATATATACATATATATATATATATATATATATATACATACATACAGTGTATGTTATGCATGTTAATTTTAGAAATTAACTAAATCTGTTAATGCTTATTACTGGATACCTTGTGCAGACTGTTGTGCTACCAGTGTATCTTTGCAGTCCCATGTATGTCTTTTGCATATCTTTTAATAAACTGTGAATTGTTAAAAAAACAAACAAACAAACAAAATAAACTATGATTACTGGGTCCCACACATCCTTAAAATAAAGCACAGAGGATGGCCGCCTCAGCAGTAAATGGTGAGGAAAAGCTGGAGTATTGGCTTTGGTCAGGCAAAAGGCAGCTTCCCGCCAAATACGTCACTGGCTTTAGGTTAAAATGATTTGCTGCAAGATATCTCTGTCCTTGTAAGCTGTCAGAGGCAGACCCCATTGTCTATGTATGGTATACATGACCATCAGGATTGCAAAACAACACTTACGCTTCTGCTCTAAAGAAGTTTATTTGCAGTGTCCAGTAGACTTTGTCTTGGGCTTACTTTTGTGTGTTTCTTGATCTATAGCCTTCTGATTCTAGACCTAAATCAGGGCCGGCCCTATAATGGGGCAGACTGGGGCAATTGCCCCAGGCGGCACTTTGCCGCCCCACGCGCTTTTTTTTTTTTGAAGCGGAGGAGAGAGAGAGGGGCACCGAGTGGTTTTCGCTTACCCGCTCGGCGCCCCTCTCTCTCTCTCCTCTGCGGCGAGTCTCCCTGTTCGGTCCCGGTGCCGGCTTGTAATGCAGAGCGCCGGAAGTGACGTCAATTTCCAGCGCTCAGCATTACAACCCGGCACCGTGGCAGAGCCGGGAGACTCGCCGCAGGACTGTTAAAAGGTAAGTACCGGGGGGGGGGGGATTGTAGATTATGGCGTCGGCGAAGTTTAAAATGCCCCTCCCCCCCGACGTCGGCGGGGGGGCGTCGTTTTAAACTTCGCCCCCCCCGACGTCGGCGGCGGGGGGGGGGGCGGCGTTTTAAACTTCGCCCCAGGCGGCATTAAGTCTTCGGCCGGCCCTGACCTAAATATTACCAAAAACAGTGTATCATACCATATATCATATAGATGGATCTCTATACCCCAACAATGGAGTTGTTGGGTAAAGATTTTCAAAGTCTGTGAAATATAGTCATTGTTAAATTAAAGAAGAAGAATTAAACAAATGAAAACAACATACAAGAAGAGCTGGTATTAAGAGCCAGGACCAGACATCATCAAATTCTCCTTCTTCCATCACATCATCACATCCAAAGGACTTGGAGAAGTCAGGCATGCCATTAATAAAGATTATGTTCATTTATGTACCAAAGTAAGTATCAACATATTGTGTGATTCCGTGCAATGGAAAGACATGACATACACATACTGTAATTGCTGACATTTTAGACACACTGGGATAAAAATTGAAAAGAAACCCATCAAAACAGTTAGCAAACATGGTAACAGACACAAGGAAAAGATGGTGATCAGAAGCAGTAATGGCCATTTTAAATGTGTTCCCTTTAATTGTGTTTGACTTTGATTACCACAATGTCCATAATAGTTACTAACTGGCATCTCGCATTGGAACTAGAGCAATGTAAATATCATTTACTTCTCTAGAAGACTCCAGATTTTTGCAACCTATGAAAAAACAAAAACATATCAAGATCCCGCTCTTCTTATGCAGTATGGTGAGTGATAACAAGCCCATTCGAAGCTACTATGAGCATTTAACTTACTCCTGGGCGATTTTAATATTAATGTTACTGTGTAGCTCAACTGGGGTTTTATTTAGATTTTAGTTTTAAGCACGTTATTTTACATTTGGAAAAATAGCTGGACTCGGATACATTTTCAATACCTTAACAAGCTTAGCTATTTGTTTGTTTAGTGATATAAAGTCAAGTGCAAGCAAATGATGTAGTCTCAACACGACACCTTAACGTGAGTAAGCAGTAACACTTTGATTTTATGTTGACGTTTTTCTTTTTATACAAAAGTATGTTTCTAACGAATGGTTTAAACAGAATACTTCACAGAGGGCTTTTGTGTATTTATTTACCAGAATAAAACATTTTATCAGAAAAAAACATCATCAGGATTAACATAAAGAAAATAACTAATGTCCCTGATGTCCCTGTCCAAAGCAGTTCCCCAATGTGGTTTTTCCCATAGCCACACTAGGCCTCTCCTTGCCCTGAGAGCACAGGGGACCTTCTTCTCTCCTCAACAGTCTCCTTAATTCTGAGGTTTCATTGGGTTTAAATGTCCGTGCCCTAATTTAGACACATTTTGTACCTTGGGCTTAGAGTGTTATACACTAAATGACATTTGGCTGCAGTGTGTGCTCAGGGTGCGTTTGTGTTGAGTTAGGATGAGTTAGAGTCCCTCTGTAAAGCAGAGATTTACGTGATTACACAGGCATGTGTTGTCACCCCAAATAAAATATATGCTCCAAAAAAAAAATAAAGACAGCTCTGGATTGGTTTGGTACTTATAAAACAAAATGCAGTGTAATATGTATTTCTGGAACATTTTAAGACAATGTGATTGTTCCTTTAAGGTTTAGTTATAATAATCAGTCCTTGGAAGCTTATACTGGCATGGAGTTGTTTATCACTTTACGCACAGAAAATATAATCTTGGAAAACACAACAGAAGAAAGCACTTTTCAAGCAACATAAAACACATGCTGAGTGAGCATATCTGCCAACAGTTCATGATAGGGTCATTACAAATTGAAGAAGTGACACAAACCTACTCCAAAAATAGACAATGATTAATGTATCTTATTTTTAATGGCAACAGTTACTTTAGCTTATAAATTCTCCATGTCTTGATACCTAAAAAATACCTAATTGACACAGCCCAGCCTAGATGATATAGTTAAGGCAAGCATTGTATGTTCCTTTCAGTTTAATATATAGTATTACACTTCATAGCAAAGTGAGACATAACGCAAGTGTAACTTAAAATATTGCCCATACAGAGAGTTATGGTCAATTGATTGTATTTTATAAAATAATGCTCCGTCCTACTTTACTGCACATACCCTTTGAGACTTTTTCCTATCATCTGTTATACCTGCTATATAAAACAGACTAATTGTTTTGTCAATCACTGGGCTGAATGTACTGTAGATATACCGCGGGTTAATCCTGATAAGAAACAGGTCCCTCGCTGGCTAAAATGGGATTGTTTTGTTGCACACAGCTCTACAGAATGATATTCAACAGTTTCCATCAGTTTCACTCAAAGATGAAGAGGGTGAGCCATGTACATTCTGTGATAGTTCTATCTTACTTCCAAGCCAACTGCTTGATTGAGTGCTCGATTTTCCAAAACAGGGAAATGGTACAGAATTGCAAGAGAAATTGTTAAAATGTATGGGATGGACAAAAAGCAGCGGTTGGACCATGGCCCCCTTTGGCAAATGTCTATTCTCAAGGGTCCATAGTCTTCCTCGGTCAATATAAAAAATGGAAATTTGATATAAACCTAAAAGTAAAGTGCACTGGTTTGGTGCTCTTTACTAAATTAGAAATGTTTGATCTATTTTAAATTAGTGTCAGAGCCATCTAAACATAACTATTGTATGTAATAACACAGCTTGTATGTTATATTTCAAATAAAACAAATAGCCAGGGAATTACTTTTCATTATCTGCTTTTAACTGTTTTGTATGGTTCATTATGTAAAGCCTATAGTGCCGGGCCACTGTTACATTTCTAGATGCATAGCCTTAATTAGACAAATGGGAATGAGTATGCTTTCATTGCTCCAAAAAAAATGGGCTATTTACTCTAATTGCATTGGGATCTCTTAGGTGTGTCCCAGGTCAAATTGGTTAGGCAGGATTTTCATATATATATATATATATATATATATATATATACTACACTATATATCTTATATAATTTTGTCCTTTTGGCATACTGTGTCTAAGCATGTCAGTGAAAGGGTCTCTAAGCTTGATTCCTAGCTGAAAGCTGGGCAAGTAAACACAAATAAAGGACTCTCGGTATTAAGGGAACTGTAAAAACATTTAGCTCTGTGCCTGCTGATATATTATTGCCTATAATATTATTACACTTTGTGCACTCCAGCCCATCAGCCGAGACCCCTGAGATTAGTAAGAGTTATTCTCTTGTCTGTAGCCACTACCCAAACACACTAATTTCATTTAAATGAAAGATTTGTTATAATAAAATGACACATATCCTTGCTTCTCAGGCAAAAAAAACCATAGCGAAAAGACATTTAAATCAGGGACAAGAAAGTGAGTGTTCCCTAGTCTACAAAACACACAATACCTATGTCATCCTGATGTTAATTAGAAAATCAAAATATAATTTGCCATTCTATATTATCAGATGACATTAAAAAGTGTAAACAATGTGTGTCAGCGTTTATTTTTGCTAAATCTCATAGGAAAAAACATGTTTGATATACGATATATAAACACAACGGTTACTGCCTAGAAAACTGCTAGCTGTACTTGAAGATTACCGTTTAAAAGACCTGTGTGTGTGGCATTTAAATAGCTTAGCTAAGTGAAACTATTTGCTTTACTTCACATCTTTGTTAAGAAGCTGTCTGGGCCAATCAGTGTCTGACAGACCCCTGGGATACAGGCTTGCGAAACTACAATTATCTTTACTTGAATGGACATTGAAGTGTGATTGATCCTGGTTTATCTGATAACATGTCAAGATCACAACAAGCTATAGTTGTTATATTTAAATAGCTCTTGAAATAATACGTTTTGCTTTCCAGTTATTTTGTATACTGTAGTAATATAAAAAAAAAAAGCCTAAAAGTGCGAGTGTATTTTTCATTAAAAGAAAATAGTTCAGGATAGTTTTGTTAGTATACACGATATATATGAAACACTGGAGAACAAAATGTAGTGGTCACGCAGAGAGAGACATACATTGAAAATAAGTTCTTAGATACAGCAAATTATTGAAATCAAAAACAGTTTATTAAATGTATGACCCTATGAGAGGTCCACATCGAGGTTCAGTTGCCACAAATAGTACAGAAATAGACTTATTCATCCATAGTGAGTATGCATTATAGTGTAAGAGAGTTATAGTGTTCTAGAGTAAGCCATAGTGATTATAGCATGTTGATGGGACATGAGAAAATGCCCTAGATCCTAGGGATCCTAGGTTAATTCTCATAGGAAATGAAAACACCCTGCTTGGAGTTATTGTCTTGATGCCCATCCATTACTGCAGCACTGCTTTTGAGAAGCCAGAGGTTACATTGTGGCATACATGTATAACAAACTATCCATTCAGTCAACGTGCAGCATGATTTAACCCATCCCTACTGCCCAGTCATGTTTTAATGCTGTAATATCGTGTCTAGAACAAGTTGTATGTTGTGAAGAAAGATGGCCTTTGCCGTGGAATGTTAATAATTTAGCAAAAATCCATCAGTTGTCCCCAGGAGTACTTTCCTGACAAGTATATTGAGTGTATCTAATCACATATTTCTAAAAATGTCCTTCAGTATTGTTGTGCTTAAGCCAAGGATTAAGCCAAGCTTTTTGGAACTAAATAGAGAAGCACTTGTCCTGAAGTCTGTGATTTATTATTTATTAAATACTTTAATATGTTTCTGTGTAATAATAAATGTAATAAAAATGTTAATTTTAATGAAATTCATATCACTCAAAAAGGAAAGCATGTTGTTAATGTCTTTCAATGTCATGGTAAAGATCTGTAATTAGAAAGAATCTACTGTTTTTTAGACTTGTACCTAATTTAATTGTTGTGGATACTGGCACGGCCGATTTATCTCACCATACAGCTCAACTAGCATGTGAACCAGACCAGAACCATAGAAACGGAAATATCTCAAACTACATGGTTGATGAAAATAATTTCTAACGTTAAAAGTAGAAACAAAAATTGTCATCAGTTATTAAACTACATAATGTCTTCAGCACCATGTCATGCAAATAATATTATACTGTGTTAATGAAGACAAATCTAAATAATGGTAACTATAAAGCTTACTTTTCACATAGGCATGCAACTGTAAGATATTGTAATGTACTGTATATCATCAAGGATGGACCCACAGTGGAGCACTTAACTATTAGATAATGCTTCTTTATCTGCAATGCCCCTTACAGAGGTTGCTTTTATAAACACTCTAGAGGATGAACCCCTGGATACTCTGTGGCCAGTGTGACAGTGTGGCAGATATGGGGGGCTTTAAAGGGCTTTCTGGAGGCAGAGTAGCATATAGGGGTTAAAAAGAATATCAGGGAGGCAGAGTGTCATATAGGGGGTTAAAAGGAATATTAGGGAGGCAGAGTGGCATATAGGTGGTTAAAAGGAATATCAGGGAGGCAGAGCAGCAAATAGAGGGTTAAAAGGAATATCAGGGAGGCAGAGTGGCATATGGGGGTTAAAAGGAATGTTAGGGAGGCAGAGTGGCATATAGGGGTATAAGGCATTTCTGGGGTGCAGAGTGGCATATAGGAGGGTTAAAAGGCATATCTGGAAGGCAGAGTGCCATATAGGGGGTATAAGGCATTTCTGGGGGGAAGAGGGGCATATAAGGGGGTATAAGGCATATCTGGGGGGCAGATGTGTATAACTGGGGACAGGTTGGCAAATAAAAACAAAAAATCCATTTTTCGCAATCATACTTTTTACTAAATATGAAAAAATAGTTTACATGTGAATTCGTATTTACTAGTAAAACTTTTTTCTTATAGGGTAGTCTTATATTTAGGCTTTTTCTTTTTTTCCTAAATTAATATTCAAATTTTGGGGGGTCTTCTTCTTATAATCGAGCAAATACGGTATATATCTATGGAAAAATTTAGAAAAGAAAGACATTCATGTGACACAGCCTCTTGAAACTGCCTATTGTAGATAACAGACATCTTCTTTATGGAGAAGCTTTTAATCTCTTGACAATTTGAAACCAATTGTAGTAATGTTGCACTAGTTAAACACTAGGAAGGGCAAAAAAGTCACGTATCATTCCCTTAATCTATAAAGTAACAGAAAGGAGATAAATGTGGCTTTGTTACTCCCTGCAGAACAGAGATGTTACTTTACATCATCAGCGCACAAAGCTGTGCCACTCAGACAGGATTATAACGCAAGGACAAAAGTTCTGTAGAAAAAATAAAAATGACAGCAGCTAACTTGATAAGGAATACAGATGTGCAGTATTTTAGGACTGCTCAGATGAAAAAATGAACGCTATGAACCTACATATTACATTTAAGCAACAAAGAATGAAAAGGATAACGCTCCTACACAGTATGAGCGGAGGGTTAAAACTGAAGGGAAATAATGAGATATCACCCAAATGGGATTTTAATCAACGAATTTGGGGAAGTGATTGGATAAATTATAGGTAAGGTATCACAGACCACCAAGTGCTTTAGATTCAGACATTTCTCTGCATGGGGTATTTATGCATTTTCAATGCAAGAAAACCCTGCAACAATCTGTTTTTCCCATGATTTATGAAAGCACATACTCCTATGTGTCCCTGTTGAGGAGGAACGATCGCTCTTTTGGACCTAATTCCTCGGCCTTCCCAGACAATTTGCTTATAACTTCAAACCACATTGTATTATGTTTTTTAAAGAGCGCCAGCAGAATCTGTATCACTATTACAGTTAACAATTAACAACAACTGATACTATATAATTGAGTAACAAATGTTAAAGAAAATGTTAAAACATACTGGTACAGAAGAATATAGCCTTATTCTTGCAATCTTACAAAATACTAGGAGGCTAAGCGGAAATAAGACAGTAGGAGGGGGCTGCTTGAGTAAGGATGATTTGATTGTAGCAAGGGTTTTGTGGAGAGGTGAGTGGCATGGAGATATTAAAGTTGTGACTGGAGGGAAACTGCAACACCATCTCCCGTTGCACTCAGCAGGTAACACATCTATAATCTGTTATCCCACTTGCACTAACTCCTCAGTATCGAGATGCAACCAGAATGCAACCCCGGCACCCCTTTCTTCTGCGCCCTCTGGAATTCTGTGCAACAACCTCAATACTCTCCACAATCTTTTCGTCTTTAACCACCTCAGTCTCTTACACTTACTGAAACGTGGTAAACACCCTCCAAAACTACCTCTCCTGCTGCTCTCTCTTATGGTGGGCTACACTACCGCCACACACCTAGACCTGAAGACAGACAAGGAGGGGTTATTGTAATCCCCCTCTCCCCCTGCTTCGCCTTTCAAAGTCTGCCACTTATTCCCTCCCTCTCCTTCTTGTCTTTTGAGATACACTCTGTCTATATCTTCTCCCCAAATGCCATGCATGTTGCAGTGATATAAACACCAGCCACCTGCAAACTGCTGTCTCACAATGGACCACCTTCCCACACACCATGATGGCCACCAAATTGACCTAGTGTTCTCCAATCTTTGCTCAATATCTCACTTCTTTTTGTCTGACCACGGTCTGTTAACATGCGGCCCTGATCTATAGTATGTGGCATGCACCGTATAAATTGTCTCTCTTTAAATACTCATTTTATGTAACCTTGTATGTCTTTCTCTTGCTGTGTACTGTTCAATGCTCTGTGTAATTGGAGAGTCTGCTTCTGTACTCCTGGCTTTCGTTGGAATGGGTGATTGCAGTAACAGGTACCTGTTTAATCTTGTCTCGTATAGACAGTCATGTTACTAGACTTGTGCATTCAGATTAATTAGAATTGCAAATTTAAAGAACTTTTGGTAAATTCAGCGATTCGTACAAATCCCTGAAACGATGTTAGACCCCCACACACACAAATTGGATTGGAAAACAAAGCAAAAAGCTCTAAATGTTCGTCTGACATTTATGGGCCCATATTCACTGACAATCTCACTCACTCTCTCACTCTGACACTTTCGTTAACTCTCTCTTTTTCACAGTCTTTAAATGCTTCCTTACCTTTTCTGCCAACCAATTCCGCTTCTGCCGACCACTTCCCCATCTACTTGACCAGGAGGGAACTTCTGCCAAAATGGCAGCATTTGCGCTCTCCAATCAGGGGGAAAGGACTTACTGAAAGCCTCATCATTTTGCCATAATTTAAAATTGGGGCAATATGGCTTTTATCATGAAATTCTTATCCCTGTGCCACCATTTTGTCCTTACGTGAACTTCCAACAGAATTGTTGGACTTTCAGTTACGTCCTCTCTCCGCATTGTCATTTTGCCAAAAAGCTCTTTCTTTGGAATATCAGGGGAGAGAATGTCATGGGAAGCGCCACAATAATGGTGGAACTTTAGGTCAAGTTATGTCCACCGATATGCGGAAAAGGATAGCAGAGAGAAGATAGAAGATAAAAGAGAGAAGATTAAAGAGATAAGATAGAAGAGAGAAGATGAATAACAAGATGTGGAAAAGGAAGCGGTCGGCACAGAAAGCAGGAAAACATTTAGAGAGCGTGAGAGAAAGTGAACAAGAATGAGAATGAATGTGAGCTTCGGGCAATGAATTTCATTCCAAATCAAAAATGTCCCTGATTTTCATCTGAAAAAATAACCAAATAATTTAGAGTTGTTTCTGGCGCATGTGCACATATCTGATAAGCATCCTCTGTTTTTGGTATTTTCTTATTGATTGGTGTGTTATGAGAATTATGTTTAACCCAGTATACTCTATTTAATTATTGAACCAATTAATTTTTTACCTTCCTTATCATTCTCATGGTACTCATCTGCCTCTCAGCTAATAATATACATGAACAAAGGCAGAATTTAAATACAATTCATGTGAAATGTAACAAAATACTAGCATTATAAATGTGAAGGTGAATTACAGTGGTGTTTCAATGTGAATATTGGGTCTCTATATTACTGTGATGAATGTATTATTATGATTTATTTAAGGATCACACTAAACGATTAAATGGATCATACATCTTTGCCAGCAGTATGGAACTCCTGATGTACAAATTTCTGTTGAAGTTAGTTTTGCTGTTTTTAAAAACTATTACGAATGGCATATGGATAGATCAACATCATTTATTCAAAATGTTATTCTCATTATCCCTTGGCAAAACAAAATGCAAATTTGTCGTGTGTAATGGTGTATAAACTTAGCACTTCCAAGTGTTATTTAATGTGTAATTGATCTCATTCTAACTACAGATGGGAGAAAGAACACAACAATAAAAAAGGCTAAGCTCATTACAATGACATGCTTTGTGTAAAATAACTATGGCCCCTACATGACAAAAGGGTAATTGTTTAGAAATTATTTATTATTGGCGTCTATTTTTATTTTGCAGGAATTCACAGGATCTATTCTAAATGCAGTTACTATGTACAATTGTAATACAAAATGCATTTGTATTAATATTATTATTATCTTTTATTTATATAGCACCAACAATTTATACAGCACTTCTTACAATATTATATTCAAGACTAGAATTGACAGACTAAGAAACCCATACTTTAGGTGGAGAGGGCCCTCCTCGCAAGCTTACAATCTTGAGGGAATGGGGTGAGGACAAATATAAGGAACAGAGAAAAGTGAGAGGTAGTGTGGTGGTCACATGGCTGTATCCAGGGACACAGTGCATTTTTTCCAATAATGCAGGAGATGGCAGCAGAGTTTTAGGAGAGTTTTTCATCTCATTGACTTTAATATCCACTATGATGAGCCAAACATAATGAGTTTCTGTTCTAGGAGTTGCTTGGTTGGCTCTCTGTAAAGTATATTTAAAACCCTTTCCTTACCAAGGCTTTTTAGTGCCCTATAAGGTTTTATAATTATGCTATATTTTTTTGCCATTTTTAACACATGCGGGTAGCTGCCCCTCATTGGTTAATGCCAGAGGAGGCTCCTGCCGGCGACCAATAGAGTCACTCTTACGGACCTTTAACTCCTTGTGCGATCCTATGGATTCCCATTGCCGTTAACTCCTGCGATGCTACGTAGACAAGAAAGGCCACAGCCAGTGACTTGTATGGGGGGGGGGCAGGGAAACTAGTTAGGAGATATTAATGATAATTTCGTGTAAGTTTACCCACCACCATATTATTTTATTCTCTATTCGGTTTGAACAACGAAAATGCAACATTCATGTTTGTTTTCATGTTCTCCTGAATACGAATGCTATAAATAACCATAATAATTGTGAATGCTAGTACGCAAAAACCTATACTAAAATATTTTTTTGCAATTTTCTTAGAATGTCCTCTAGATAGTGCCACTGTTGAACAATGACCCAATTCATGTTTAGCAACATCTCTTAATTACAGATATATCCCATATACATATTTTATGTTCTAGAGGGCCATATCCATCCTTTACATAGTACTCTATAGGGTAGTATTTTTTATACTTATGGTTGAAGAGGTTTGTTGGTAGTGAACGGAGAAGGGCATTATCATTTTTACATGCTAAGTGCTAGGACAATGTGATTTTCAGCCACAAATACTTATTCAACAACTCATTCACAAATACTCATTCATTCCATAGTTTACACATATTAATTCAAGAATAGGCATTCATTCACACACTCATTCTTATGTTTGGTCATAAAATATGTGAATAGTACTGTATACAGTAGATATACCATTAGATATACATGCTTGGATCATATTGTTTTTTTTTTAATAAATAACACAATTATTATTAGTAGTAGTGGTATTATCTTGAATTTATAGTTCACCAATGCAGCATTTGTCAAAGCATGTTGTTGAAAAAACATCCTTATAATTAAATGATTTTGTATGGAAAAGTGATTTCATGATGTAAATGACTGTTTAAAAATAGTGCATGTATGATTTACCTTAATAACATAAATTGTGGCTATTTTAGGTGTATATTGTCTGATAAGATGGTACAGACTTTTCATTAATTGAGTGTGAGGTCCTCCCCTGGTGAGAGGACATTACCAAAGGCGTCGCCATATTGCCCTGAGTTCACGCTAGGGAAAAATGACAACAATTTCATTGACATCCTGTCCCCGGTTGGAGGATTGAGGAGAGGACATCACCAAAAGTACCTCCATATTGCCCTGAGTTCAAGTTAGTGAAAAATAACAGCGCTTTCAGTGACATCGTCTCCCCTCGATTTTGGTGGAAGTTCCCGGCGGGTTATGTCCGTAGAGATTGGAGATAGATTAAAGACAGAAGAGAAGAGATGAGAGAGGAGAGAAGATAAAATATAGAAGATGAAAAAGAAGAAGATGTGGAAGCAGAAGTGGTTGGCAGAAGTGTCAGTGATTGTCAGAGAAGGTAGGGAAACATTTTGAGAGAGTGAACAAGAATGAGAGTGTGTTGAGAGTGTAAGTGAATGTAAGCTCACCTATTTTGGACAAAAATTCTGAAGCTTTTTGTTTCCTTTTTGTCCAATTCGTGTGGGGGTCGGGCTAGTGTGTGAAGGTATGTGTTTTTGTATGTGTGTATATAAGTATCTTAGTGGATATGTATGTAAGCATGTTAGTGTGTAGTGTGTAAGTGTTCAGGAAGGGCCCGCATGCCCCTAAAAAAACAGTCAGGTATGTCTACACACAACTCCATGTACAACAAACAATTTCAGACTGTTCACTCTTATTTTGGACTCTATTTGGAACCTATAGAATATTTATATATACTATAACTAAGCTTTTGTTAGTTAGCTGATCCATGGTGCTACTGTATGTGGGTTATGGTTGGAATACAATCTTCTAAATTGCGTGTATACATTGCATATGAAGCATTGTAATTATGTGTAATGTATTTTCAAATTTGCTAGGACTGAGGGTCTGCCAACACATAACAAAATGTTAAATGGAACTGTCATTCATTTAGCAACTGTGTTCCTGCACCATAACCAAATTCGTTTTGATGGAAAAATGCGGAGGAAGAGGAAAGCCTACATTTTATTCATCTGAAACATATATAAAGTTTGACTCGGATACCCTTCCAATCAGCAGGAGACTTCCATCAACAGCGCAACGGGAAATTGAGAAAGGTTAAAGCAACTAAATCACATAAACTAATTAAACAAATTGGCAAACAAACATCTGTTCTTCCTGGGCTACAAACAAAAAGTGTTACATTAAAATCTGTGAGAATCATTGCATATGAATTTCACAGTTACTGTTGTACTTTAACTTCCAAAGTAATTTATTAAAAGGTTAAATTCATACTTTGACTAAACTCATACTGATAACTCGTACCCATACCCTATTCGTCACTGTCGCTGATTATGTTGCATGACCAGAGGACCTGGAGGGGGCTTGGACTACATCTATGTCAAAAAAGTCAAATTTAAACCTCCTTGCAACACCTTTCCACATTATGTACAGTAATATGGTAGCTGAGATAATTCATGGGATTGGATGTGAGAGGACCCCTTCAAGATGCATGTGCCTAAAAGCCCACTTGTTGATCTAAAACATGATTCATAATATTCATAAGAAATCAGGAATCCACCTCTGAGAAACTGAATACACAACTAACTGTTGTCTGTTAATAAAGTAAAACAACATTTGTGTCTAGAATGGTAATTTCCTGCTTATAAAAAGACATTAAAATTATTAAAATCAATAATAAAAAGTAGAAAAATATTGTAAAGATGACCTTTAACCTTTTGGTGAGAAAAAAATGAGTAGCTGCAGACAAAATGATGATGATGATGATGATGATGATAAATACTGACTGATGACCTAGAGCAACTGCTACCTCTCTGCAGTTATGTTGAGATAAAACATAAATTAACATAACATGATGTGTCATTTAAGCATTTTTTTTACATAGTTACCAACGGTCAGGTAAGTTGTAGTAACTGGGGGCATGCTTGGCAGTGGGAGGCTGGGACAAAGATGGCTATGGGAGACTGGAGGCAAAGGCAAACTCTGTCCCAAATTTCCTATAGGCATCTTTGTCACTAAATAGCTTCCCATAGTCCCATGTTTAGTGACAAAGATGCCAATGGGAAACTGGGGGCAAAGGCAAATTCTGTCCCCAGATTCCCATAGGCATCTTTATCAGTAAACATGGGACTATGGGAAGCTATTTAGTGACAAAGATGCCTATAGGAAACTGGGGACAGGTTTAATTAATGGGTCTGTGTGTGTGAGAGAGAGAGTGCCTGAGTCTGTGTGTGTGTGTGAGAGAGAGAGAGACTGCCTGAGTCTGTGTGCATGTGTGAGAGAGAGAGAGACTGCCTGAGTCTCTGTGTGAGAGAGACTGCCTGAGTCTCTGTGTGAGAGAGACTGCCTAAGTTTGTGTGTGTGTGAGAGAGATAGAGACTGCCTGATTCGGTGTGTGTGTGTGAGAGAGAGACTTTCTGAGTCTCTGTGTGAGAGAGACTGCCTGAGTGTGTGAGAGAGAGACTGCCTGAGTCTGTGTGGGGGTCTCCCAAGATGAGGTGCTTTCAGGGTGGTAGGGCCAGATGTATCAAAGTGTTTTGTTTTACTCCTCTTCTTCTGTTGCTGCTGCTTGTCACACAAAGAGAATTATAAGCCCTGGGACAGGACAGAGAAGGTGAGAAGGTTCAAATAAGGACTTAAAGCTTTGATGATGATGACCAAGAAACACATGTAAGAAATCAAGAAGCCTACAACACCTGGTATTCCCAGATGGTCTCCCATCCAGGTACTAACCAGGCACAAGCCTGCTTAGTTTCAGAGATCAGAAGAGATCGGGCCCTTTCAGGGTGGCATGGCCACAGGTGTGAAAATGTTTTGTTTTACTCCTCTTTTTCTGTTGCTGCTGCTTGTCACAGAGAATTATATGCCCTGGGACAGGACAGAGAAGGTGAGAAGGTTCAAATAAGGGCTTAAAGCTTTGATGATGACCAAGAAACACATGTAAGAAATCAAGAAGCCTACAACACCTGGTATTCCCAGGCAGTCTCCCATCCAGGAACTAACCAGGCCCAACGCTGCTTAGCTTCTGAAATCAGATGAGATCAGGCACATTCAGGGTGGTATGGCCGCACGGGTGAAAGTGTTTTGTTTTACTCCTCTTCTTCTGTTGCTGCTGAAGGTTCAAATAAGGGCTTAAAGCTTTGATGATGAGCAAGAAACACATGTGAGAAAAGAAAAAGCGTACAACACCTGGTATTCTCAGGGGGTCTCCCATCCAGATACTAACCAGGCCCAACCCTGCTTAGCTTCTAAGATGAGACAAGATCAGGCACTTTCAGGGTGGTACGGCCACAGATCCGAAAGTGATTTGTTTTACTCCTCTTCTTCTGTTGCTGCTGATGTCACACAAAGAGAATTATAAGCCCTTGGACAGGACAGAGAAGGTGAGAAGGTTCAAATAAGGGCTTACAGCTTTGATGAGCAAGAAACACATGTGAGAAAAGAAAAAGCGTACAACACCTGGTATTCTCAGGGGGTCTCCCATCCAGATACTAACCAGGCCCAACCCTGCTTAGCTTCTAAGATGAGACAAGATCAGGCACTTTCAGGGTGGTATGGCCACAGATCCGAAAGTGATTTGTTTTACTCCTCTTCTTCTGTTGCTGCTGATGTCACACAAAGAGAATTATAAGCCCTTGGACAGGACAGAGAAGGTGAGAAGGTTCAAATAAGGGCTTACAGCTTTGATGATGAGCAAGAAGCACATGTGAGAAAAGAAAAAGCCTACAACACCTTGTATCCCCAGGCAGTCTCCCATCCAGGAACTAACCAGGCCCAAGCCTGCTTAGCTTCCAAGATCAGATAAGATCAAGCACTTTCAGGGTGGTATGGCTGCAGGTGTGAAAGTGTTTTGTTTTACTCCTCTTCTTCTGTTGCTGCTGCTTGTCACACAAAGAATTATAAGCCCTGGGACAGAGAAGGTGAGAAGGTTCAAATAAGGGCTTAAAGCTTTGATGGTGAGCAAGAAACACATGTAAGAAAAGAAAAAGCCTACAACACCTGGTATTCCCAGGGGGTCTCCCATGCAGATACTAACCAGGCACAAGCCTGCTTAGCTCCAGAGATCAGACAAGATGAGGTGCTTTCAGGGCGGTATGGCCACAGGTATGAAAGTGTTTTGTTTTACTCCTCTTCTTCTGTTGCTGCTGCTTGTCACACAGAGAGAAATATAAGCCCTGGGACAGGCCAGAGAAGGTTCGAATAAGGGCTTAAAGCTTTGAGAATGAGCAAGAAACACATGTGAGAAAAGAAAAAGCGTACAACACCTGGAACTCCCAAGCGGTCTCCCATCCAGGTACTAACCAGGGCCAAGCCTGCTTAGCTTCCAAGATCAGACAACATGAGGCGCTTTCAGGGTGGTATGGCCGCAAGTGCGAAAATGTTTTGTTTTACTCCTCTTCTTCTGTTGCTGCTGCGTGTCATACAGAGAATTATAAGCCCAGAATGGCATTTCTGGGGCAGAGTGGCATGTAAGGGGTATAGGGCATATCTGGGGGGTAATAAAAACAAATGCATTTTTCTCAATCATAGTTTTTATTAAATAAAAAAAAAGTTTACATGTGAATTGATATTTACTAGTAAAACTTTTTTATATAGGGTAGTCTTATATTCAGGCCTTTTATTTTTTTTCTAAATTAATATTTAAATTTTTGGGGGGTCGTCTCATAATCAAGCAAATACGGTACATTTTCCAATCTACACTGTGAATGTATTCAATATGGACAAGAACAATACAATGAAGTGGTTTTAGTTAAAACAGATTGTGTTTGTTCATGATTGTAACTTAGATGCAGATCATATCATATTTTAAGACATGTTTCTACATAAATTATGGTAATTCCAAAGGGTTCACTTACTTATTATTATTACTGTATTAAGGGACAATCCTATCACTGTGCATTTTTTAGTAAGTAAAACTGTTTTATATTAAGTTCTTTTCATGTACCAAGAGGTAAATGTAAATCAGAAAAAATGTAATTAAATTAATAATGGGGATCCTGTGCGTAGTTTTTTACTGTATTGATGGCTGATTTTTGTTTTAAAGCTTGATATGAAAAATAATATATTTGTCTGCCACATCCAAAAATATAACATTGCATTAATATGTATTTCCGTGTCTATTTTTCTGTTCTGTTTTCCCTTACCACACTCTGGTTTTGAGGAAACAAAAACCTTTCTAGCACAAGGACTTTTATTTACCACTTCATTTTATATGATGAGTCAAGCAAATCTAAACATATTAACCTGACCTTTTAAATGGCAATGGCTCCTAAAATGAATGTCACTAATATATTTTAAATTTCATCTGTTCATTGGCTGCCACAGGTCAGATCATCCAGGCTGTACATAAATAAAGGCTTCAGTGTTATTTACATCTGGTCACAGCTTGTGGCGTAACACAAACACAGCACATTCCACTGTCAATAGTTTAAAAAAAGGCTCTGCACGAACTAGCAGGAGTAAGGAATGAGCTGTGCCGATACGAAGGGGTACAGTCTAACTCACGGAACCAAAAGGTAAATCAAATTATTCTCAAGGGCACTTAGAAGGATGCAGCTAGAAACCACCCCTATAAATCAAAGAAATACTTAACCCCTTTGTTACCTTATGAATGTACATCCACAAAAGGTGTGGCAAGATTACCTTTAAGATGCACCTGTGGGTCCTGCATTTTTCACAGCAACAAGGATATCTCCCTGCTGCTGCACAGGAGGATGTCTATTGACAGCTCAGATCCCCCTCTGCCAGCACAATTGCATGATCAGACATTCCCTTCCAGTAGGCGTCATTGCTGACACTAACGAGAAAGCCGCTGGAGCACAGGAGAGACTCCCCTGCCAGGTTATTACAAGTATAGTGACCAATAACGTAAGTCCATCGAGCCCTGCTTGCTAATCACAATATCACTTATATATATATATAAGAACACCATCTTTGAATTCAATGGTTTTACATGTCAGAACTTAATAACAATCATCTGTTCTGTAGCAGGTCTAAACAACAGAAAACAATTCAAGTTATTGCTGCTAAAGGTGGTTGTACAAGCATGGCTTCTCCATTTTGGCACCATTTTTGTTGAATAAATCATGACACAGTGTAATATGTCATGTGTTATTGTTGTTATTATGTCCTCATATGTAAAACCATATAATTCAAAGAGGGTGTACTTTCTTTTTCACATAACTGTACATATATTTTAAAGCCCTAATATCCCATTGCTCTAGCAATAGATGTAAAAATTATAACCCCCCCCACTACACTCAAACTCCTTAAACAAAAAGTATTAAGAATACTACCCTATAGGGTACTAAGTAAGGGGTGGATAAACGCATACATAAAAAGATATGTGTGGGGGGTATGTCTGTAATCAGGGGATGTTGCCAAAAAAAATTGGGTTATTGTTAATCAGTGGCACCTACTGTGGAGAAGAAGTTCTTAGCAAAATAGCATTTTAAAAAAATAGTACAGGTTTTTACATGTTTCTATGGTTTTGTAAAAAAAAAGAATGTATAATTGTGTTGGTAAACATGGAAAAGGTGAATCTTGATTTAAAATGAAAAAGTATGGTATGTATGGCACTAAAAATACTCGGTAAGGAATGGGTTAGACTGGTTCTGGCTGCCCATCCGCTTGTATGCTTCTGGCTAAGACCAACTCTCCCAGTCTTAATTAAGGTAATGTATGAGTTTGATGTGTAAAGCCAATATAGTCATATTATAACACCACACGTATGAGTGTTATATATCACACTGAGTTTGTATATAGATTTTACAAGATTGAAGAGGTTTCATTTCACCAACATTGCTTTTGAAGGAGCCTAATTAAACAACTGTATATTTTCTTTCTCATAGATCCAAGAGAACTCTCACCTATATTTCATATCTCATAAAACAAATGCAAAATGTGGCTCAGTTCCATGATACATCAAATTGTGATTTGCAGCAAAGAGAATAAAACCGTCCCAAGCTGTGATCAAAATTACTAATGACTTTGGGGTTTCCATTCAGAATTGATTTTAATTTCTGCACAACCTAGAACGCCTAAAATAAATAATGACATGTAATGCTTTATACTATCAGCTTTATTAAAAAATCTATTGCACTGTTAAGCAAATTACCTGTCACCCTTGTTGCGGTACATTAAATTTTACATTAACAAGAAACTTGCTTGGTATCCTCTATCCCTGCAGCTAAAGCCCCAAGACTTGGCATTAGTAATTGCAATATTAATTTGGAGGTTAATGGACATGCAATGCCATCTGCAGTAACCAACTAGAAAAACCAGCCATTATAAATTAAGCTAATTAACACCCATTATCGTTATTTATATATTTACTTCAAAGGCCTTAAATATTAAACCCGTACTAATTATCTGTAGCTTGGGAAATTCACAACAAAGGATTCATGATATCAATATGTCCTTATCAGGTAATAAGGCAGTATTTAAATTTAAAAAAGGTACATAGAGCTACAATTACTGTAGTAACAGTTTGAATAATCTCACACTGTACAGTATATATAATTTGTACCTGTAACATATTGATTAAAGGGATACTCTAGTCAATGCATATTTAACTACTTTCTAAGTTGCTTCATATTCTTTCATCTAACCTGTAAAAAAAGAAAAGAAAAAAATAGATTTACCTTGAGGAGCAGCTGTAGTTCTGATGCCTCCTCCATGTCTGAGCATTTCATGCCATAGATTGGCTGCAGTGGTAAGTAAGATCTCTGATTGTAATCAATATGAGCACTTTCTGTACATGAGCACAGTGGTCTCATTAGACCCCCCCACACAGAGAATGAATTGAGCCAGCTCTGGAGCTGTGTGGCGGTGTGTATCTTATGTATCCTATATGGTGAATAGTTGGGGTATGGAAAAGGGGAAAATGTATGTGGGGGAATTTTGTAGAAGGGGGGGTCTCAAAACAATTTAAAGTGACTTGTCAGCTATCATATGCATTAACATGCATATGATGGACAGAGGGTCCCTTTAAGCACTAAGTACCCCAACAAAAAAACAAGTTGTACACATTGGATAGATTGTAAAATTCTACGGATTTTCTTGTTGCATGGACTACAGGATACAATCTAACTTTAAGAATTTGATTGAAACATTCTACAGAATTTGATTGAAACAAGCTCACATTTAGTCTGGATTGCTTCCTTCAGAGAAGTAAGCAGGCTCAGCAGCTTTACAATTTTTTAAGGTGGTTTTATGGTGGTTGCAAAGGCATATAAAAACAGAACAACTTTGAAAGCTCACAGTTGATTTGGCAACTAGTGAATTCACCAAGTTCTCCAAGAACCCAAAAGCTTTCACAAGCTCTACGAGTTTTTGCAGTGCAAATTGTGATGGTTTATTAGTACTATGTCTTGTCTGATGAAAACTTTTTCATTCCTTTTTAAAATATATACGTCTGTCTCTTCCATAAGTTCAATGAGTTTGTCTCCTTGTGCACCTGCACACAGCATGGCTTCAACATACAATAGGAAGATAATGTCTGAAATACAAAAATACCAAACCAACTTATCTTGTGTCTGAGCTGAGTAAGAGATGTATATTCAGCTCTACTTCTGGAAGAAGATGTTCAGACCTACATTTTACAGAGCCTGCATCAGCAAAAATTGAGCACTGCAATATTAATATAAAATAAACAGAATCTGATGTACCGTATTAGCTGAAAGGAATGAAATGAACAAAACCGTAGAAATACAATTATTTTACAGGATTGGACTTTGGGATGTTAACACTTGCCCTGCTGATCAGTTGTAATACTACCTGTACTTCTTTTACTTGCCTAGGTAGCAAGCCCCCAAAATGTTTTGTTACCTACTACATCCAGCAGAATATGTACCCAATGCACCCGAGCCAGTCTGTCCAACATAATTAGGTGTTTGATAACTGTGTGTATTCTTTGTTACTGGGCTGTATGGAAGACCGCAGTGTAGTACCACATTTTCTCCTTTTACTTACAACACTAGCTAGTGAGCATTTTATTACATGCTGTATACTTTTGTGATATTATCCTTATTCGCTACATGTAAGTAGAAAACTCATAGCTATGGCTTTTTTCTCATCTAAGTACCTAAATGTGAAGTATAATTGGGTGGAACATCAAAAGACTTGGAGAATGTTTTCCCTTTATGAATGAACCAGAAATTCTCAGCAAGCCCAACAAAAAGATAGTGTTATGTATCCCTAGTGTTCTTGGCAGAATATGTACCCAATGCAGTTTGTCTAACATATTGGGGATTTTTTCATAATGGTGTATATACTGCTTTAATCTCTTGTTATTTAGCTGTATGTAAAATTGTATAAAAAAAACTGCAAACATTAAGATTGTCTTGTTTCATAAAAGAATGATTAAATAAATGGGTAAACTGCCTTAGAGCAGCGTCCAACTTGACACAAATATCCCCCACAATTTGATAATAAGTGCTACACTGTGATATAATGTCTTGGCTTGAGTCATCAGAGGTCCAACTGAAATAGACATTAAAATCCCATTTTAAAATGTAAAATAAGTACATATTTATTTAGTGAAATAACCTTATGAAAGGAACAGCTTTAGGGCATCGTTGCATATTTGACACCTTAGTGTTTCGTAGACTCATCTATCATTTATGTTCTTTGCTAGGACAGGTTGAACATCGTTTTAACCTTTTATATATATGTTCCTTAAATATACTAAGGCTATTCTGTTCTATTTGCAATGAGCTGTCTGTGCCATCGCACACAGAAGCCATAAGTTAATAATAGCTTTGCACAATTTCTCATCTTTCCACACAAATGTCTTACGCTTTATCCTTACGGCTATCAATATAATTTTAATGACATGAAAAGCCATCGCTGATTTTTAACACTGTACAAAGACTGTTTCCTCCAGAAATAAAAAGACCTCAGAGACTCTTAAATTCTGTGGACCATATCCAGTGTCATTTATTTGCTATTATAAAGTCTAAGGCTGTCAGAATTGAAATGGACTGCATGAATGCATATCTTCAAAACAGAAAGCAATTCTTTTGAAGTATCAAGCTGTCCTCTTATAGTGGGGTTTATGTAATAAACAGTATGTTGTGCTTTATCTCACAGGGGAGTTGTTTCTAGTTGGGTTGACTAAATTAGCCCTTTCGGTTCTATCCATTAAAGTACTAGTGTTTGCAAATTTGCAAAAAATGTGGGTTTGCAGTAGCAAACTCGTGTGAGTCCAACTCAAGATTTTACTAAACCCATCTCACATTAGCACTCACAAAAAAAATAATGATTATAAAAAACTTGCATACAGTTGTGTGCAAGAAGTGCATGTCCTCATCTGCAACTCGCAAAATGTAAGCCTTACCCTCACATGACCTCACAAACAACTCCCAGATTAATGACTCGACTTCTTAGATAGATCCATTTGTGATGTAGTTAGTGAATAACTTTTTAATGAATAAACCCTGGTTCCTATTTTGATTAACAATATTGCCTTCAAAAGCAATTGGGTCTATTTATAAAGGAAGACTTGGCAGCAGGGTTTGCAGCAGGGTTGGCAGCAGGGTTTAAACTTCATCAGTAACTGAGTCTATTATTTAAGGTTGGCATGAACATGCTGTACATTTCCTCTGCCAAGGCTGGCACCGTTCGGGAAATGCACATCAGACTATGCATTGCTGCAGGGCAAAAAGAGTAAGCATGATATCACACATGTGAGTGTTGCTAGAACGCACTTCTAAGACCTAAAACCATTGCAGCTATTGTATGATATTTTGTTGTTTCCATCACGTTTATGCTTTCAGTTTGCATTGGGTCACTATTAAAATATAAACTTTAATTTTCAAATTAATGGGATAAATGTTATATTTGTTAGTGCCCTTTACCTCTCTTTATTCGTATTTACTTTATACTCATTACCATTAGTGTTAAGCTGTATCAATGTTGTGATGGGGCCCAAATAGTATCTGTGTTTCTGTATTGACATCATTTGTTCTATTTTCTAACGTATAAGTTGACAGAGGAGTTTATAGGAGAGTTGGGCTTTCAGCTCTGTGAATTTGCTATTATGAGGGGGCATCCCTGACATATGTCTCCAAAACACTGGCTGAGCTGGCTCTGCATAAATGGCCATCAAAGCTATTCTTGGAGACAATGATCTATGGGTTTTACTATTCATAATGTCAAGAGAAGGCAGCGAGACTTAACTGTGACTCTCCTGCAAGCTCTCCAGACAGCTACTTCTTTTTGGAATAAATCCCAAGGAATGTTTAATGACATAATGATACCACACCAATATCATGAGCTGTATATACTTCTAAGGGCTACAGAAGTGGCTTCTGCCTTAGGGGAAGATGTCCCAGCTGGCTATATGGTTTTCAGTTTGAAATTCTGCTGTATTCTCATCCCTGTCATGTATACCAGCTTTTGTTGAATCACATTTCAATAAAATCATACTATTTTTAATAATAAAATGCATTCTATGTTTATACACATACATATATGAATGAATTGAGATATATCAGTGCACGCTACTGACAAGAAATTACTGGGAAAACATAAGTATTTAGCGTAAGTCATGCACAATAGTATTATTTATGGTGTATAAAAAGATCTATTTTAAAAGACACTCCACCAGAGGTGGCACTATGAAATAATTGTACCAATATATAATAGTATCACACATGTAATAAAGTACCAATATATTTTTCCTGTCCTGAATTTATATTGTTATATATGCTGTTTACTTTGGGGATTCTCTTTTTAAGTGATATAGTAAAAAAACGATCAGTTTATGAGTAACATGAACATAAAACTCAAGATTCCTGTTGAGTCATTTTATTTTTATTTGTTAGTGTTTTGCAGTGGTTGCCTCAATTAGACATTTGGGAGATGAGGAGATGAGTTGGTTGATAATCTTTAAATGCCTATTCTTTCTTTATTTGCAATTAAATCTTTGAAGTGTGTGGTTAAATTAAATTCTTTGCTTTAGAGATCGGCATAAAATGTAGGTTATTTAATTACAGCGTATCATTTTCCAATTGAACACAAGAATAATTAGCATAACAAAAGTCATTTTATAAACAATACGAATGGATCTAGGTTTTTGACCATAACTAGTTATTGATAACCTTGATCTACTTACAGAATCACGCAAGATAAATGTCAAGACTTTTTCTTATGATGGCAAAACACCAATATGTCGCAAGGTAATAAACTGAGGGGAACTATAGAATCACAATTATCAATTTTATTACAGACAGGAGGCTTCATATTATGCATTAAATTCCTTCTTTACTACTTCAGCAGCAAAATAGTTAAATACAAAGTTTGGTGGAACAAATAAAAACATCCAAACTTGAAAGACACAATAGAACACTGAGTAGCCAATCAGCATGCAGTAGAGGATATGTAGGTGTAGGTCCCCAACTAATCTCCCTCTTTCTTGCTGCTCAGCTGCACAGATAAGTACCAACTGTTTTTTGCTCTCTGAATTGTATTTTTTACCTCAGTTATGTGGTTTAAAATGCTTTAATTTATTTTCTAATATTTGTCACTACCCTCTGGCTGTTTAATTTCATCCTGCCAGTGGGTGCATGCGCACACGTTCACAGGTGTGCGCGCATTCAATTATACAGTGTTGCTGTTTTTACCAAATTGCTTATTTTGGGTGTTTATACTATTCCCCTCACCCCTACATCTATCATACCCTGTTTGCGCCAATTTCTGCTGCGTTTTCGGGTCCAGCGACTGCTTTCGTTTCTTTGTCAGTTTCATTTCTATTCCACTTTTCTGCTGAAATCGCGTGTGACGTCATACGTCTCGCGGGATTTTGGCTCTAGCTGGTTCTCAGCTAGATTCCCGCCCCCTTTTCACCTCAGCTTACCTCAGGAAAGCTGCACATTGTTTCAACAGCTCCAGAGTGTCTCCTTTTGTTGCTGTTTTACTATGTCTTCAAAGGAACTGAAAAAGGCAGGTGATATGCCCACTCCTGCCTCTATTCCTACACCTGGTTCAATTTCTGAGGCCCATATTAAGGACATCTGGGATAATACAGTCTCAAAGTCTGTCTCCACCGCGGTGGTTTTGGCCATGACTTCAATGCAGGAGTCATTGGTGAAATCTATAGCCTCTGCAGTATCCCATTCCAAACCTAAAAAACACTCCAGGGATAGTGACCCTAGAACCCCCTCAGACCAATTTTGGTCACCTGAGGAGTCGGAATCTACTTTAGCCATAGGCATGAGGAGGTCTGGGAAGGCCACCCAGAAAAGGAAACACTGCTTTCCTCTATCTTCAGACTCCCCCAAACGCGCTAAAAGCCGTTTACATGGGAAAGAAACAGACTTATCTTTGCGCTCTGCGCATGTGAAAGACGTGTCTGACACCCAGACCAAATCTAAACCCTCTGCTCGTGAGGAAGGCAAACGAGCTCAGAAGGCCCATTATAGGAGGAAGCCTGATTCCTTCCATACCTCCTCTAGCAGTGATTCGGACTCTGAAATCGTTTCGCTAATAACCGACTCCTCATCCTCATCCGATTTGTATTCAGACTCCCAAGATCATAACGATCAGCCTGGAAAAACTGAAGACTCTATTCTGGATGCTAAGGGGTTCCCCTTTTTCCATCCAGACCAAATAAAACATCCCCGCTCGGCCGAGTGGGTACCAACTGCTGTCTTCACACTCCTGTCGACATTAACATACTAAGTGGCTGGATGCAAAGGGCAATTTGCTTCCTGGGCAACGCCAATTGCGCTATGTCCGCAGAGCGCAGACGAAGCATCCTTATTAAAATTGACCCGCAGCTAGCCCATATATCCAGTAAAGAACCAGGCTCAGCTGCGGAAGGTTGTTTATTTGGAGAAGCCTTTCTCAAGGACATTAACAAATATGTAAATGTTTTCTCCAATCTGGACAAGGCAAATGCCAGTCTCAAGAAGGTTTTCCACCCAAAAATTTTTGGCAGGGCTGGGAAAAGCAGAGGTCGTTTCCCCAGCCGTCCAAACCCTCCATACCAGACCTCTTCATATAACCCAAGCTACACCTCGTCTTATAAGGGTTATCAAGGAAACTCCAACCATCTCCCTTTCTTCCCACATCGGGGAAGACCCTGGAAAGCACGGGGCCATCGAGGAACTCCTCGTGGAAGATCATCTTTCAGTAAGTATCACTGCTCCCCTTTCTTCCCCCAACAGGCTGGGGGGGAGATTATTACATTTTTTCCCTATCTGGAGTCGTATCACAAACGACTCTTGGGTTCTAGATACAGTAAGGGGTTACCAAATAGAATTCATGTTTCCCCCCTTTCAGGATCAGCTTCCCCATCCAATTCATTTTACCCAACAAGACACTTTGCTGATCCAAGAAGAAATCTCAGGCTTGTCCCACAAAGGTGCTATTATTCAGGTCCCTCTAGACTCCCCTGGTTTCCTGAGCAATTTGTTCTTGGTAAAGAAAAGGGATTCCGGCCACAGACCGGTTATCAATTTACGCACTCTCAATGCCTTTGTGAAATACAACCATTTCAAAATGGAAGGAATTCACCTCCTTCGAGACCTTCTCATTCACAAAGATTGGCTCATAAAGATAGATTTAAAGGACTCCTATCTTACTGTACCCATTCATCCGTCCCATCAACCATTTCTCCAATTCCTCTGGAAGAATACGAAATGGCAATTTACATGCTTGCCATTTGGGTTGTCTTCTGCACCATGGTGCTTTACCAAATTACTCAAACCCGTAGTATCACTACTACGCAGCAGGGGTGTCAGACTCATTATATATCTAGACGACATCCTTATAATGTCTCAAGACCTAGAGACCATCTCTTTTCACAAATCTTGGACAGTTTCCCTTCTCTCAAACTTAGGTTTTATCATCAACAGGGAGAAATCCATTCTATCTCCAACCCAGGAAATAGAATTTCTGGGATTCCTAGTCAATTCACAGTCCGCTACACTGAGTCTTCCTCCAAGGAAACTCAAAACCATAAGGAAAGAGATTTCCTCTATTCTGAACAAACGCCTGATCTCTACCAGATCCCTAGCTCGAGTAGTAGGCCTTTTGTCAGCCTCTATCCAAGCTATTTTCCCTGCTCCCCTCCATTATCGAGCACTTCAACGTTTGAAGGCTCAACATCTCCGCAATGGTCTGGGATATTCAGACGAGATTTCCCTAACCCCAGACACGGAAGAAGAACTACGGTGGTGGCTTCTCCACCTTCGCAGATGGAATGGAAGAGCAATCTTCAGCTCATTCCCAGACATAGTCATAGAGTCCGATGCCAGTCGTTTGGGTTGGGGAGCTCGTTGCGGCTCAATCTCCACCGGAGGGAAGTGGTCCATAACAGAACTCAATCTTCACATCAACTGTTTGGAATTACTGGCAGGGTTTTTCGCAATAAGGAGTTTTGCGAAGGACAAAACTCATTGTTGCGTTCTCCTCAAGATGGACAATATATCCGCGGTTCAGTATGTGAACCGTCTGGGGGGGACCAAGTCCAAACTCCTAGCAGATATTACCAAGACCTTATGGCACTTCTGTCTAGAGCAAGACATCTTTCTCAGAGCAGAATATCTGCCAGGGCTATCCAACACCATAGCGGATTGGAACTCACGTTTTCTCACAGATTCCAGAGATTGGAAACTGAATCCCTCAGTTTTTCTGACCCTTTCAAGCCTTTGGGGCCCATTTGCCATAGATCTGTTTGCCTCGAGACTCAACACTCAACTTTCCCGATTCTTCAGCTGGCGACCAGACCCGGAAGCCGAAGGCCAGGATGCTTTCCTTCAGGACTGGTCAGAAGGGATCAACTATGCATTTCCCCCCTTCTCCATGATCTCCAGGGTTCTCCTCCTTACATGCTCCCAGAGAGCAGTCCTGGCCCTAGTTGTTCCATGGTGGCAAACACAACCATGGTTTCCTCTCCTGTTGAGTATCCTAATAGATTTCCCGAGGACCCTTCCTTTCCATCAGGACATCCTCCTCGACCCAGCAGGGAACTTCCACCCTCTGGTCCTCTCCCACCAGTTACCCCTTGTGGCCTGCCTAGTATCAGGGCAGCACAACTTGATCCAGAAATTTCAGACTCGGCTAGACGTATCCTTTCCGAAACCTGGGCTCCAGGTACCAGAACTAATTATGGATCTGCCTGGAAGCTTTGGTTACTTTGGTGCATGGAACGGGAGGTGGATCCCGTACATTCCAATGTAACCAACATTCTAAATTTCCTTTCATCCCAGTTTGACTCTGGTAAAGCTTATCGTACCATCAATGTGTACAGATCGGCTATTTCCTCCAATCACGCTTTCATCGATGGATTTCCTTCAGGTAAGCATCCTTTAGTATGCAAGCTCATGAGGGGTATCCGTTTCAAACGCCCCCCTCTTCCTAAATACCATCATACATGGGATGTGTCTATTGTATTGAACTTATTGAATTCCTGGGACAATTATGACTCTCTCCCTTTGAAATTATTGTCATTTAAACTAACCACTCTATTATGTCTCATTTCTTTCAAAAGGGTTTCAGATGTCAGGGCTTTAGATATATCTCTTAGACAATATGTACCTAATGGTGTTAGTTTTAAAATCCAGAGACGTACTAAAACTGGTTTACAGTCTGTTTTCTACCCTTCATTTCCACATCATCCGTCTCTTTGTGTTGTTGCTTGTCTCAAAGCCTATGAGCTCAAGACTACATCTCTTCGTAATGTCTCTCTTCCTCAGCTTCTAATTTCCTTTCGTAAACCTTTTCTTCCTGTCTCCTCGGCTACTCTCGCTAGATGGGTCAGAGCCACTATGTCTCTGGCGGGCATAGATATCTCTGTGTTTGGAGCTCATTCCTCCAGAGGTGCTATGTCAACTAAAGCCTTCCTGGCTGGTGGTTCTTTGGCTGAGATACTCAAAGCCGCAGACTGGTCCACTGACTCCACCTTCAAGACCTTTTATTTTAAACCTGATACTCACATCTCGTCTGTGGTGTTGTAATTTTTATATCTAGCTTTAAACATGCATAATATGAAGCCTCCTGTCTGTAATAAAATTGGAGATTTTCCTAACTTGCAGTGCAAGAAAATATAGATTTTATTAACGACAGGAGGCGAATATTATCCCACCTCATTAACCCTCCCTTTATGTCATTTTCTCATTTCAGATTAGTTTATTCTCATCGTTCTTTGTTTTGGAAGTTTGTGATTATCGTCCAGTCGGCAGCGTGAAAGAGGGAGATTAGTTGGGGACCTACACCTACATATCCTCTACTGCATGCTGATTGGCTACTCAGTGTTCTATTGTGTCTTTCAAGTTTGGATGTTTTTATTTGTTCCACCAAACTTTGTATTTAACTATTTTGCTGCTGAAGTAGTAAAGAAGGAATTTAATGCATAATATTCGCCTCCTGTCGTTAATAAAATCTATATTTTCTTGCACTGCAAGTTAGGAAAATCTCCAATTGTTTTCATCCTTGTTCGTAAGATACTGCTTCAAAAAAAAAAAAACTAACTAAAACAAAATCACACAAACTATTTCAATGTTATTGATTGTTTCAGTCAGCTTTTGCGGAAGAACTTCAGGTAAGGAAATTGATAAAAAAGAGTTATTTTCTTTAACCATGCATTTTATATTCCATAGAGATACAGTAAACCAAATTACATACTTGGAAACTAAAATTCTGTTGTAATAATGACCACTAACAGATGTACCGGTATATCTATTTTACAATCAGCAGTCTAGATCTATATATTTGATAGAAAGAGGGGCACAGACAGCTGTCTTTTATTCAGTAACACTTTATGTATAAGGAAATTTGAAATATTGCTTGCAGTCAGGGCTGGCCGAAGACTAAACGCCACCTGGGGCGAAGTTTCAAATGCCGCCCCCCCCGCCAACGCCGGTACTTACCTTTAAACAGTCCTGCGGCGAGTCTCCCTGCTCTGCCACGGTGCCGGCATGTAATGCTGAGTGCCGGAAATTGACGTCACTTCCGGCGCTCTGCATTACAAGCCGGCACCGAGACCGAACAGGGAGACTCGCCGCAGAGGAGAGAGAGAGAGAGGGGCGCCGAGCGGGTAAGCGAAAACCACTCGGTGCCCCTCTCTCTCCTCGTCTTCAAAAAAAAAAAAAAAAAAAGCGCTTGGGGCGGCAAAGTGCCGCCCCTTCTAAAGTACCGCCTGGCACTTTAGAGGACTATTTTAACCAAAATGTAAAACATTATTTTTTAATTACAGTATTTGCTCGATTATAAGACGACCCTGATTATAAGACGACCCCCCAAAATCTGAATTTTTATGAAAAAAAGCCTGAATATAAGATGACCCTATAGGAAAAAAGTTTTACCAGTAAATGTTAATTCATGTAAACTATGTGAACAATTTTTTTAAATGAAAGCTATGATTGAGAAAAATATTTTGTTTTTATTTCCTTTTTTTTCAACCCCAGTTATGCACATCTGCCCCCTGGCTTGGCACTCTGCCTCAGAAATGTCTTGTACCCCCTATATGCCACTGTGCCCCATGATATGCCTTTTAACCCTCTAAATGCCACTGTGCCCCATGATATGGCTTTTGAAATAGGTGTAGGGGCACCATGACTGGGGAAGGAACGAGGAGCACCCCATGACCTAACAAGGGGTTAAAATATTGGTTAGATACATACATCCTCTGTGACTACTTGGCCCCTGTGTGAACTTTTGCCCCCACACTCTGAATGTTCAGGAACAGGAAGAGGGGGAGGGCACTGGGTGTCATCAACTTAATAAATTTGGGAACCTGCTCACAGATGAGCTTGTAGGTTTTTTAAGTAGGCGAAATTCCCACCCTCCCTTCCCTCTTTTTATTTTGTTCTATCGTCTTGTGTGGCGGTTGGTGTTTATATTTTGGTCATTGTTAATATGTGGTTGGCTGGTTCAGTGCTTGAGACAACTATCTAAGGTATGGTTGTACTCGTGGTGCACATGCCTCAGGGCGGAAGTGCAGAACACTCCCTGGGCGCCTTGCTCAGGTGATACGTTGGGTGACGTGTGGTTGCTGGGCTTTGGACGCCGGCAGCCTCTACAGGTGACGTGGTTTGTTACGCCCTTACCAGCCCTATAGATATACGGTGTTATATGGTTGGCTTGTAGCCAAAAATTTGTGGTTTATAACGTTTAAGAAATATGATAATGAGTGTCACGGTTGGGGCATAATACTGGGATTTTGACCGTGGCCAAATTTATCCAAAATCGAACAATAAAGCAATTTTAATTACATACATTGTCTATGTGTCTTATTGGGGGAATGGGGCCGAAGTTGACGATACTAAGGTCATGCCTTATGCCTTATAGCAGGCTGTGGAGCTTTAATTGGTTGCAGCCATGAAATCTGTTGCTCCAGTTTAAGGGATTCATTGACCTAAATGCTGCGAAAGGTAATGATTTTGTAACAATAAGAACACAGTCTAAAGTGTTGAATTCTTGTTTAAAATATAAATATAGCTTAAATGTGTTAGTCAATACTCAATTAAGCCGTAACATGTCAGCTATTATGATTTTTACTAGAAAACTCCTCATTTGTTAGCACATTAATAACAATATAATTGACAGTCAATTGCAGTTAACACAATGGGTAAGCTGTTTTCAGACATAATAATTGACTTTTATATTACTAACTCATTGTTGAAAAAAAAAGGGTAACAAAGAACCTATGTAAAACAGTGAACCAAATTAAATGGTGTCATTCTACCTAAAAACAAAATGACCCCCCACTGAAATATAAAGCCAAGGACCAAATAAGGTCTGAGCCTCTACATCAGAAAAAATGAGTAATTTCTAATAATTCAGTAAATTATATATTTTACCCTACGGATTAACATCATTGGATCTTCCTTTTTGTTTTCTTTTTCATTTTCTTCCAATAACCCTAGGAGGGAAACATTCATTGGATCTTTCTATTAACCTTTGCTGCTCTTTATTGGACAAAAAATTTGGACATTTTTTCCATGAGCTAAGTAGTATTAGATTGGACTTAAATATCTATTTATTCTATGTATTATTTATCCTATTTATTTATTATTTACTCATATATTGACTTATTTATTTCAATACTTTTTTTTAGATTTCATTGCACATTTTGCACATGAGCATTTATGATATCAGAAGTTTGGATATACATATATTTATGGATATATTAGTACAAATTGATTTGCACATATGTTTTACTTATTTGAATCATTAATTTATTTGCACAACTTATTTATTTGCATATATTTGTAGTAAACATACCTGGGAACTCTCCGGGTTTGACCCGGTGATCTCCGGGTGAAGAACCTCTTTTCCGGGTCAACACCTGACTCCTTCGGGTCACCGGAGCGGGGTCTATCTCCTTTAAATGGGGGTGTTTTCTGTGATGTCAGCAGGACCGCCCACTGACATCAGTGGGACCACCCCCGATGTCAGCAGGACCGCCCACCAATGTCAGTGGGCAGTCTTGGCTGCGCCCCGCAAGGCAAGGCTCCGGGTAGCCGGAGATCAGGAGTTCCAGGTATGGTAGTAGATTTATATCATACTGCACTTTAAGATAGCACAGGCTGTATATTTTTTTCCTATTTTCATTACAAATCTTTAGGGGTTACATTTTTGGTGGAACTCCTGTCTTCTTGCTGCTTACAAAGGAGCTGAACTCTATTTTTTTTCTTAAGGAGTCACAGAAGGCACAGAAGTTTAACTGAGGATTCCCTGCACAGTAAAGCAAAATATGGATTCAAAATAAAAATGCTAAACTGGCCCTATAACATGTTATGTATGTAACTGTAGTGCAAAGTCATACAATTGGAACAATCAGCCTCATGATGTTACATTTTTGCAATAAATTAATTTAAACCATTTAAGTACTAATTAGCTGTAAAAGCAGTGCTCCACGTCATTCTGGGCCCAGAACAACAAACCAATGTATACAATATAAAAAATGCTAAACAAACAAACAGCAAAAAAAACCCATATCTGACCTTCTCATTTCTTTTATAACCTTCTGCAAGCCTGGAGGCAATCTACATTTTCCATTTTATAATACTCAGTATGGTTCTGTATTAATAGTTCAGTCATACCGCTGATAGCTGCGCCCGAGGCAGTATGTAGAATTCTTAACTCACAAGAGTAATATACCATGCATGAAGAACAAACAAGCACAAATGACTTCTACTGCTTCTGCTTTGCAAAACTTTGTTGTTGATTTATATAACTCTTTGTATTGAAATATAGGGTGCAAATATTAAAAATAATATATGTTGCAATCACTTGTAAAATATCTGGTGACCACTATTTCACTTTAACCTGCCCTGGACAGTATATTTTATTGATTTATAGAATGCTTTTTAAGCATCCTGTGAAGAGGGTCGCACATATATATGTTAAAACAGAAAAGGAAAAACTATAAAAGCAAGTCACACTAGCAAATGTATCAGTACCTCCAGTACTAGCAAGCATATCAGTGCATTCTCAACTCTCTTTTAAATCAGAAGGAAGAACCAGTGTGACTACGATGTCAGGAAAAGCATTTTACCCCTTAAGGACCGGTCTGTTTTTTTTTCTTTTTGTACCCTTCATGCAAAGGATGTTTTAACATCTTTGCGTAGCTCATATTTTAGCCAGGAGTTTAAATGTCCGTATGAGCAACTCTATACGTCTGCCATCAATTGGTTGATGGCAGACGACCCCCCTGCTGGCGACCAATAGAGTCACTCGTACGGACATTTAAACTCCTAATACAGCAACTTGTCCGGCAGCTCATTAACGCTTCCGTCAACTCCTGCGATGCCGCGAAGACAAGGCAGGCTAGATGGGAAGGGACCAGGGAGATTAGTAGACGAAGATGAAGACGATCATGAAGATTCTTCGTGTGTGTGTGTCTTCGTCTACGTTTTACCGCCGCTCTCTTGTCTTCTTCGTGTCTTCGGAACGAAAACGCACTCTTTGGTGAAAAAGTTGGGGAAAAGCAATTTTTCTGACTTTTATATGAAAAATATTTCACTCATCTACAAAAGCTAATGAACTTGCTAAATAGATTCTAAATATATTCTACAATTTATCCTGAGTTTATAAATATCCAATGTTTTTATAGTTTTTTTAAAGGTTAAAACCAATTCAATTTACCCCCATGAAATCATGCATTTTTCAAAACTAGACATCCCAGAGTATTTCAAATGCTGACATTTTAACAATTTCCTATAAAACAAATCCTATGCACTATTCTACTACCAGCCTTTGTCAAAGTTTGTGGTAGTAATTTAGTGGGGGGGGGTTGTTATAAATTTACAGCTCCTGATATATGTCACTTCAAAAGAACCCCCCAATATGTGTTCAACAACATCTCCTGAGTACGGTGATACCACCCATGCATGCATATTGTCAGATAATTTGGGGACTAAAAGGCCACATTTGGTACATGTACAATCCAGTTTTTCAACTTGGAAGTTTGACATCTGCTCCTTCTGACCCCATGTCCTATTTGGGACATCTTTGAAGTCAGATGATTCAATTTTCCCCTGAAAAACCATATATTTTTGAAAGACACTCCAGGGTATTTCAAATAGTGATATGTTAACAATTTTCATGCATTAATTCTACCACAAGCCTTTTCCAGTTTGTGGTGGTATTTTTTTCCCCAGAAAAATTGTACTACAGGTATACATGTACAGCTTCCGGTATATGTCCCTCCCAATAACACCCCAATATATGTTCAGCAACATCTCCCAAATACAGTGATACCACTCATGCATGGGTTTTTCAACTTGGAACTTTGACATCTAGTCATCCTGCCTCTGTGTCCTATTCGGGACATCTTTAAAGCTGACCAATTGAACTTACCCCGATCAAAGCATATTTTCTTTTTAAACTAGATACCCCAGTGTATTCCAAATGGTGGTATCTTAACTTATTCCACAGAATGCCTTGTTATCAAGGAATTTCAGCAACACTGTTCAAGCTTAGGAGGTGATCGTTGATTGTATTGTATATGGTGGATGTTGACGCCACAGGGAGGGGCCAGATGGGGTCCCTGGAGCAGATTTCATTGTTGCTGAGTACCTCGGCATCGAATTATATTCTGGCTCCTACACTGTATGACCTTGGCTATTCTGACTTTGATCATGCTCCTGCCACAGTCTGGTAGTTGTTATGTTCTATCCACAGACATAGGTTTCTGCTGTTGTCTGCAATGCTCTTCTGCCACAGGCTGTCGTCTGCAGTGTGCCCCTGCAGACGACATTTATCCAGAGACTCATACAAAAAAGGTCTCCCCTGTCTGTGGATCTAAACATGGGTCTAAACATGGGTCTAAAAAAATATCTGTCCCTGCACAAGGACTCCTGTTAGGCCTGGTACCCTCAGTTGTGATGAGTACAACAAGCCTGGGTTACGAGATGATCAGACACTTTTGGTGAGAGGAAATAATATATGCCACAAATAATAATAATGATCCCTGGTGAAATGTGCAATATCCATAGTTCCCATACCTTAGAACAGAAAGCAGTAGCATACTGAGTCTTAGGAGGCATCTCCTCAGAGCCCCATCTTAACAATTTCGACCTCTTGTAGAGTAGGGGCAGAAGTTTTTTTCCACACACTCACTGGGAAGCTAAAAGAACAGTCACTATAAGCTTGCACTGTACATGAATTACCCATGTATAGCAAAGCAACCTTAAGACAGGAGGGAAAATCCAGTAAATTTGTCAAGATGGAAAATACAATCCTTCCAAAAATGACCTATTGAGGGGACACTAATTCCAAATGTGAGCTATGGTACCTGTAGGGCCACAGTGCTCCCTGCATCCCCTAGAGACTGATGGGAACAGTGTATTAGATTTAACAGGGACCATGTAGCAGTGGGATAGCACTTTTTTGTTAAGCTGTAATTGCTTCACATGTCTAGAAGCCAGCCTCACGAAAGTGCCATGGACCATTGTTCTTCAGAAAACATTGCTCTTGTCACGCATGGCTTCCTTATTGACAAAGGAATACCCAGTATTGCTAAGTAAGAAAGAGAAAACACTTTTTAACATAAGCTTACTTTGCAAACTTTTCAGTTCTGACAAATTCAGGCATGCATCTTAAAACCTCATTGAAATACCAAAGGTCTCTTCCCCTTCATTCCTTAGAAATGCAATTACAGCAGTCTTCTGTGATGATGCAGTTCAGCAGATAATTCAGTTACACTTCCACCACAGGTGGCTTCACCTGCATTTATCATTGTCTTCTGAACATTAATCAGGTAAAAAAGGAATTGCTGTGAATTTAAATAATTAATTCCAAATCTCTCTCATCCTTAAATAGCATTGGCAAGTATAATCGCGTGTAATCTCTTTGATTTTCAAAAAATGCATACTGCACACTCTGTATGCCGTATCCAGTCTACTAACTCCTAGTTATTGTAAGGTTTCTTATTGAGCTTGCCGCACGCAGAAATGATTTAATCACAAAGTACTTACTTTTAAAATTGTGCAAGTAATTAGTATATAATTCAGAAGGAAAATAATCAGTCATCTCTTTTTTATGCACCTGGTGTTTCAATATATTGTAATAAGTGTATCAGTTTTCTTTTCACCATTTGTGTGCAAGAATTTCATTTCATGTAAAGTACTGTAATTTGCAGGAGTGACGTGGAGTCAAACCTAGGAATTTCACGAATAAACTGACTTTTCAAATAGTAATCCATTTAATAGACTATCAAATGCATTTTGTTGTAGTGACAAACTAATGATGTCAATCAAATGGTTCTAATAACTGTCTTACTGAATACCACAACTTGTCAGTAGGCAGGAGCATGCTCTCCTAGGTCAACTGTATTCAAGAATGGATTTAAACTACGTTATAAAAGTCAAAAAAGCGCCTATTGTAATGCTCACAAGTCATTAAATAACAGCAGAATATGGAGCAAAGATCCTGACCCTTCATTCCAAAATCCTATGATTGGTGTCAAAACCAAGAGACACGGGGTCAAACAGAAGAGTACCTATGTTATAAAACACATTTGTGCAGAGTTTTGTAAAATGATTGCTGTCCTGCATAAGAAATTCATTAGAAAGGTGGTTTGCAAAGTCTTAAAACAGATGATAGTAGTTGGAGGGTACTATCCCTTTCGTGCTCCAAGTGTGTCACTACCTATCCTAGTGGAGTATCCAGAATTTATGAATTCATTATACATAGATTATGCTTGGGCCCATAAAACCTTATTGTAATTTCTTCCTCTGGGGTTTATTCATAAAGGTCAACTGTTCACAAAGGTGTCACATTGACAGTTGAGTTAAGTTGTTTAAGTCAATGCAATTGAGTTGGCTAAAATTAGCAACTCATTTATTCATTTAAAGTCGACTTGAGTGCCAATTAGCAGCACATTCCAATGAATCTTTCCTGGAAAATTAGCACACTCATCAAAACAATACGGCTTCTGTCCAGATTGTCTAAATCCAATTGTGGCTTGAGGCCGCTTTGCTAAATAAGCGTTAGAGCTGTGTTCAACTAAGGAGTATGATAAATGTGTCACAATAATATGAGTGTATTAATACTTTATAGTAGAAGGTATGTAACCCATAAAGATGTAAGAAATCTAAATATATATCTACACATAATTTAAAGCCTTCAAAAGGTGAACATCTGAGCTGTCACATTGAGGCAAATCTATAATCCGAGACTTAAATCTTTGTTCCTCAATAAATTTAGTTCAAAAGGGTTTTTTTAAATGAACATCTTTTTTGGCACAGCTGGTCTTTTACTAGTGTTATCAAATTGGGTCATGGGTCAGAGATAACTGACTGATTATGCAGGAGTACATTGAGGATCCTGATCGCCACTAGGGCCAGATTTTGCAAAAGAGGGACCTGCCACCTTAGATCAGTATACTTTACACTAGTGCATAGCAAGCAAAATTGATTTGGCCAAAATTTTTGTTTTGTTTTTGATACATTTGTTTCCAGACAACAATTTTGTTTTCTGACCATTTGGTTCAGACGAGGACTTTTTATTCAGAAATGAACTTCGGGGAGGGGGTTTTTCCAAAGGGGGAGGTTCCTATCACCTTCTGGACTCACCTTTCACTTACATCAGCAGCATCTCAAGATTTAGGAAGAGATCCAGACTCGATCAACTCCTCCTGCTCTTGCTCATAATCTAAATCTAGCTCATTAACATTGTTGATAACCATATTCTTTCCCACTTGTGCATAAGGCAGAGAAAGACCCATTTGTGCTGCAAGGATTCATCTTCCCTCTTCTTACTTTCTTCTGGCCAAACATAGATCTGCTGCTATCATCTGCCTGGCCATCTTTACTCTGGGGAGTTAGAAACATTACAATGATGGCGGTGCTTGTGGTAGTAGCAGTAACAGTAGCAGTTGTGGTGGCACTGCTAGTTATGTTATTCCGTGCTTCAGCATAGAATACCTGGTACTGTAAATGTGTTTCAGGAACAGTATTTTAAGAACTAAACCACTGTGCATGCATGCCCAGTCCCCTGCCCTACCTAATTTGTCACCAAAATTAATCATACAACAACCCAGCGAGTAACCCTTAAGCAAACCACTATACCTCTGCAAACAGACTGGACAAGGAGATCTCCATAGCAGGGCCTGACTGGGACTGAAAAGCAGCCCTGGAAAAATTTGGAGACCAGCCCCATATAGTTTATCTCACGGTGAAGCTCTTATACCCACACGCACCCCTTATACACACCCGACTCACACTATGTGCCATTCTTTTTATCTCATTATTTGTATTAAAATGCCAGAAAGCAAAAGTGTTAAAAGGCCCTAATAAATGGAATACATTACACATAATGGGATCAAAACATTTACTACTGCGAACATTTTTAGATGAAAGAGTTCCATTTTATTCAGTGGAACAAAACACTGATCACATTATTCTTCACGAATTCTGGTAAGAAACTTTTATTTCTTTATTAATTCATGTAGACTATTTTTTTCCATATTTAATAAAAGCTATGATTGAGACATGTTTGGTTTTTATTTCATTTCATTTGACAACCTACCCCCGAGTTATGCACCTCTGCCCCCAGGCTTGCCACTCTGCCCCCTGATATGCCTTCTAACCTCCTATATGCCACTCTGCCTCCAGAAATGCCTTATACCCCCTATATGCCACTCTGTCCCATGATATGCCTTCTAACCCCCTATATGCCACTCTGCCATATAGGGGGTTAAAAGGCATATCATGGGACAGAGTGGCATATAGTGGGTATAAGGCATTCATGGAGGCAGAGTGGCATGAAGGGGGTTAAAAGGCATATCATGGGGCACTCTGCCTCCAGAAAAGCCTTATGCCCCCTATATGCCACTCTGCCTCCCTGATATGCTTTATACCCTCCTATATGCCACACTGCCCCATAATATGCCTTTTAATCCCCTATATGCCACTCTGCCTCCAGAAATGCCTTTTACTCCCTATGTCACTCTGCCTCCAGAAATGCCTTATACCCCCCATATGCCACTCTGCCTCCCTGATATGCCTCAACCCTCCTATATGCCCCTCTGCCCCGTGATATGCCTTTTAACCCCCTTTTTGCCACTCCACCTCCAGATATGCCTTTTGACCCCCTATATGTCACTCTGCATCCAGAAATGCCTTATAACCTATATGCCACTCTGTCCCATTATATGCCTTCTAACCTCCTATATGCCACTCTGCCATATAGGGGGTTAAAAGGCATATCATGGGACAGAGTGGCATATAGGGGGTATAAGGCATTTCTGGAGGCAGAGTGGCATAAAGGGGGTTAAAAGGCATATCATAGGGCACTCTGCCTACAGAAAAGCCTTATGCCCCCTATATGCCACTCTGCCTCCCCAATATGCTTTATACCCTCCTATATGCCCCTCTGCCCCATGACATCCCTTTTAACTCCCTTTATGCCACTCTGCCTCCAGATATGCCGTTGACCCCCTATATGTCACTCTGCATCCAGAAATGCCTTATACCCCTATATGCCACTCTGGAATATAGGGGGTTAAAAGGCATATCATGGGACAGAGTGGCATATAGGGGGGTATAAGGCATTTCTGGAGGCAGAGTGGCATAAAGGGGGTGAAAAGGCATATCATGGGCCACTCTGCCTCCAGAAAAGCCTTATGCCCCCTATATGCCACTCTGCCTCCCCGATATGCTTTATACCCTCCTATATGCTCCTCTGCCCCATGATATACCTTTTAACCCCCTTTATGCCACTCTGCCTCCAGATATGCCTTTTGACCCCCTATATGTCACTCTGCATCCAGAAATGCCTTATACCCCTATATGCAACTCTGGCATATAGGGGGTTAAAAGGCATATCATGGGACAGAGTGGCATATAGGGGGGTATAAGGCATTTCTGGAGGCAGAGTGGCATATAGGGGGACACACTTACATACACATACATGCTGATTTTTTTTGTTTTTAACAAATACAAAAAACATACAGAAAAAAAAATACATTATTTTACTCACCTTCTACTTCTCTTGACTTCCTGGTAGCTGCACACTGTTCTCCTCTATGCTGACAGGATGCCACTGACCTGACATCCGGTGCTGCAGCAGTCTGAGCGCGAGGGGGCGGAGCTTCCACCTCACGCTGCTGCCATCACTATGCAGCCATCAGACTGCTGGGAATGTAATCTGAACGGCCGGTGCGTGCTGATGCCGCCGGCCGGAGCTACTTTAACACTTTTTTTTTATTTATATGGTAAGCTGGATCGGCTTGCCATATAAAGTAAAAAAAAGTATTAAAGCAGAGGCGGCCGGCGGCATCAGCACGCATCGGCTGTTCAGATTACATTCCCAGCAATCTGATGGCCGCATAGTGATGGGAGCAGCGTGAGGGGTGAAAGGTCAGTGCGAGAGGGCGGAGCTTTCACCTCTCACACTGCTCCCATCACTAGACGGCCATCGCACACGGCTGCTGGGTGCTGATGCCGGCCGGCCGCATCAGCACCCAGCGGCCGCTTTGATTAGATTTCGGGCAGCCTGGGGGGCAGCTCAGCGGCTGTCTTCATGGCTGCCCAGTCCACGGACCTTCCGGCCCACCGGGAAATTTCCCGGTATCCCGGTGGGCCAGTCCGGCCCTGCTCCATAGTCATCTAGAACTGTTTTGTGTATTATTATTTTCCTGTTTCTGTGTTAAGTTAACCATTTTTCCTCTCTATCAAGTGTGGGCACTCCTGACCTCTGTGACATTCTTATGCAGAATATTTGTTTTTGGCAAAATATATTTCATGCCTGCCTTCTGTTAGGTCTATTTTATTTTATTTTATGTTCTCTTTTTCTTCTCCATCAACACCTGATCTCCTATATCTGCGCTCTTACTGCCCCTGACCACTCTAACAGTATATTTAACACTCTCTCCTACAGTCATCATAAAGCATGCCACACATTCATCCATCTTCCCACAATTTTGTTGGCTCTATATAAACAACTAATACTAATTTGTTTGGTGTTTTCCAAAAATAAAAGGTTTTGCTGGTAGTATGCCGGTAGTATTACTAAAGTATTTAAAAAATAAATAAATTAAAAAAAGGAAAAACCTTTCCAGTAAGTCAATAAAATGAACTATAATTGTACAACTTCCACCCCAGAAACTTTTCTGAACTATACTGCTTGACTTTTGCAGTCTGTGGCTGCTGATAACAAGTTAAAAGTGCATTGGACCCTTATATGTCTATGCTTGTGCCTTCACCTTATAAATGCTGATTGACCATAGTGCTGTGCTGTTCATTACTTCCATTTGATCCCTTGTAGATTGCCCCAAGTTACTCTCTGGTCTCCCTACACTGTTTGCTTTACTTCCTATTTTACTTTGGGTTACATTATGTTGCAATTCTTTTTATATTTTATTCATCCAAGTAAATGTTCTCTGTGCCTTTGATTAATAATTCCAGTCTCTATCTATAATAGGTGATCAAGTTCAGTCATCTCCATTATTCATTTGTGCCAGACCACTTCACCCATACCATGGTTCAACCATACCATGTAGAGTAGTAGTACTGTATTTCTTGCTGAGATCATTAAAGTGAAGCAGAAACAAAATGAAGCATATGTTTTGCTCATCCATAATACTTTTTTCTAAATCAGAGTTTCACAGCAAGGGCTTTAGCTTTTACTTCATGCAAAATGTGATGGACCAAAAAAAATCAATACTGGTCTCCACATGATTCTATTGATTTTAGTAATTTTCAAGGAAAAGTAACATTTTCACTGTGTGTAACAAGTTTCAGAGTCTATGGGTTTTTTGTAGCACTGCTTTTCTGCGTTTTTGTGTCTAATTTAATAGCACAAAGCACAACATTTTAGTATTCTGTAAAAATATTCTAAGACATCATGTCTGAGTCACTGTGTGGTATGATGCCAATCTACTATGACTCATTGTCATTAGCAGGGATTTGCAAATTACTTTTTTGGAAACTACTATATTTTTTTAATATAAGGCTCAGTCTCAAAAAGTAACCTATTCTTAGTTTTCAAGGTCAATTTCATATTTAGACCTCTACACACAAGTTTTCTTCTGCTATCTAGGGGGCTTGCCTCTTCTACATAGAGCCAACCGTTGTCTGTCTAAGCCCTGGAGCACTTGGGGAACCCGGATGAATGCACACTCAGTCAGAGAAGCTTTCAGAGGTCCTAAACATGGCCATAATATAAAAGCGTGCTAGCGTAGTGAAAATTTGCTATAAACAGAGAGGATATGCAGGTAATGGTTTTAGATTTCGTCTCATAGTAGCCTAATATTCAAGCATCTTTTTAAGTCTAAAATATAAAAACTTCAACTACATTAAAGCTGTGTTGTAACATAACCGAATAAGAGTAAGAATTGAGAAAACACAAGTTGAATCAATACGTAACAGTGACATGGCCTTTGAAATGTATTCTTATAAAAAGGGCAACTACATACCTAACAACTTATTTTATGCAGAACAGTTATGATTTCCAGGTGCTTTTCCTGCCAAGCTGCCCCACTGTCCTGCTTTTGTGGGCAGTAGTAATCATGGGTCAGCTGGGAAGATCAGAAGTTTTACCATGACTGGTCCAGGTGCTGTAGACCACAGCCTGAAGCACACAAGCAGCCACAATTTCGGCATACCACAGCTTAAGCAGATATCCCTATTAAAAGTTAATTTTAATTAACTAAATTGTTAATTTTTTAATTAATTGATACGTTTTATTTAAAACTACTTGTTTTCAGACAAGGATAAACAAGGCAGCTCTCAGGTCCTGGAGTTGCGTATCCCTGTAACAGAACATCAAAGTCAGCCTGGACTTTGTTTCTTACAACTGGATCAAAGGTCTAAAAAAGTAGTTCTCACTCACTGATTTGCCTCACATCAATAATAATTAACAGATATTTTTCTTTTCAAAAGGCAGAGCTGCCCAGCTTATGTTTTTAGAGGATTTATATAATTTACATATGGCTGAGAGATAGAAAAGTAGATTGTTTAATTTACTCAAGAAATTACTTGATGCAGTATAACTGATACACTAGGTAGGGAGAAGAATCTGCAGATAAACAAAGATGCTACAGAGGAACATCTAACAAATGTCACATTTAACCTTTACTTCTATATTCTGTTTTGAGGGATAGTATCTATGTTTCTCGTAGGGCTGCAACTAACGATTATTTTAATAATCGATTAGTTGGCCGATTATTTTTTCGATTAATCGGATAAAAAAATGCACTTTTTTAAAATTTAAAATAATGTAATAAAAACCGTACAATTTACACTTTCATCTCTTTATTGCAATGGCCTCTCTCTATTCACCTTCTTATTTTACTGACATAATAATAAAAGCTACAAGACCCCAAACACAGTGTTTCTCAAACTAGGTTTTAATACAAAGTTATTAGTAAATATTAATTCATATGTTAACTATTTTTCATATTTAATAAAAACTGAGAAAAAAAGCCTTGTTTAAATTTTTTTTATTTGCCAAAATGCCCCCGGTTATGCACATCAGACCCCCGGCTTGCCACTCTGCCCCCATATATGCCTTATACCTCTTATATGCCAGATTCCACTGTGCCCCCTGATATGCCACTGTGCCCCTGATATGCCTTATACTCCTTATATGCCAGTGATATGCAACTGAGCCCCCTGATATACCTTTTACCCCCAGATGTTTTATGACCCCCTGATATGCCTAATATCGATATGCCTTATACCCCCTATATGCCCCGAAATTCATAATACCCCCCATACATCACTATAACTCACCCATACACAACTTTGGCTCCTCCCCCTCCCATACACCACTCTGGCTCCTCCCCCCCATACTCCACTCTGCCTCCTCCCTCTCCCATACACCACTCTGCCTCCTCCCCCTCCCATACACCACTCTGGCTCCTCCCCCTCCCATACTCCACTCTGCCTCCTCCCCCTCCCATACTCCACTCTGCCTCCTCCCCCTCCCATACTCCACTCTGGCTCCTCCCCTCTCCCATACAACTCTGGCCCCTCCCCCTCCCATACTCCACTCTGGCTCCTCCCCCTCCTATACTCCACTCTGCATCCTCCCCCTCCCATACTCCACTCTGCCACCTCCCCCTTCCCATACTCCACTCTGCCTCCTGTCAGCAACGGATCTTCACTAGACAAGGACTTTCACTGCAGCTTCATAGAAGCCACAGTGTAAGTGAAGTGCAGTAACGGAGGCTGTCTGTGCGATGCAGACACTCACAGGCTGACAGAATCATCCTCTCTGTCAGCTGGTGGGGGTCTGCATCGCACAGACAGCCTCCGTTACTGTCAGTAACGGAGCCGGGTAGAGAGGCAGAGTGGCGTATGGGAGGGGGATTAGGCAGAGTGGCGTATGGGAGGGGGAGGAGCCACAGTGGTGTATGGGAGGGTGGCTCCCATACACCCTTCTGACTCCCCCCCTCCCATACACCGCTCTGCCTCTCTACCCGGCTCCGTTACTGACAGTAACGGAGCCTGTCTGGCTCTAACTAAACATCCGGATACCTCTCTACAAGCCTACGGTCTGGCACAAAGCAAAATAACAGGTTTTGCATGGGTAAAGCTTCATACCTGGTGGGCTGCAGCGCTGGCTGTAGCTGCTCCATCACTCAGTTTCTCCTCACCCTGCAAACTTAACAGCCCTCTCTTTTAAGGCTTCCTCCCCAGTAACGAGCTTAGGAAGCCTCACCTGAGAGCACCTGGGTTTGCTACCATGCCTGGCTGAGGAAACCAGGTGAGATATATATCCCATCAACCACTCTCCCATACACTTTACCACATATTCCCCCCGTCGACTCCAGACCAGAGGTCTGGACAGCGTCAGCAACCATACAGTACACCCTGGACAACGCATCCGCATTCCCATGTAATTTCCCTGGTCTATTTTGCAAGGAGAGAAACCATCTGGTCACTCTTGCATTTCTCTCCTTATTCTGTTTCATCCATGCCAGAGGAGCGTGGTCAGTCACCAACACGAATTCCCTGCCCAGGAGATAATATCTCAGGGACTCCAACGCCCACTTGATAGCGAGACACTCCCTTTCCACTATGGCATAATTTTCCTCGGCTGGGGTCAGTTTCCTACTCAAGTACAGCACTGGGTGTTCTTCCCCATTAACCACTTGTGACAAAACTGCTCCCAAACCTCTAGCAGACACGTCTGTCTGAACCAGAAATGGTTTCCTAAAATCAGGGGAAACGAGCACTGGCTGGTCACACAGGGCAGACTTTAGACTCTGAAAAGCCTTTTCTGCCTCGGGGTTCCACTTTACCATCTCTGACTTACCACCCTTTGTTAAGTCTGTCAATAGTGTTGCCATTGAAGCAAAGTTGGGCACGAACCGACGGTAGTACCCGGTTATGCCAAGGAAAGCCCTCACTTGTTTCTTTGTTATTGGCCTAGGCCAGTTCTGTATCGCCTCAATCTTATTGATCTGGGGTTTAACCAGCCCCCTACCAATGATATAACCCAGGTATCTTGCTTCCTCCAGACCCACTGCACATTTTTCAGGGTTTATGGTTAGGCCTGCATCACTAATGGAGTCTAACACGCCCTGTACCTTACAGAGGTGACTTTTCCAGTCAGACGAAAAAATTACCACATCGTCCAGGTAAGCAGCGGCATAATCACGATGTGGTCTCAAAATCAGATCCATCAGCCTCTGGAAGGTAGCAGGGGCCCCATGTAACCCAAATGGCATCAGGACATACTGGAACAGGCCCTCTGGAGTGGAAAAGGCAGTCTTCTCTTTAGCCTCCTCAGTCAACGGTATCTGCCAATAGCCCTTTGTAAGGTCAAGTGTTGTGATGTACCTTGCCTTCCCAAGCCTCTCAACCAGTTCATCCACTCGGGGCATGGGGTACGCATCAAACTTTGAGACCTCATTTAATCTCCTGAAGTCATTACAGAACCTCCACGTCCCATTGGGCTTTGGGATTAGCACAATGGGGCTTGACCATTCACTAGTGGATTCCTCAATCACACCCTAATTCAAGCATGCGCCTGACCTCAGAGGATACCGCCTCTCTACGTGCTTCTGGTATCCTGTATGGCTTCAGGTTCACTTTACTGTGAGGCTCAGTTTTAATATGGTGTTTTATGAGGTGGGTACGGCCAGGTAGGTCCGAAAACTTGCGTCTGTTTTCCTGCAACAACTCCCTCACCTCCTGCTTCTGGGTCACTGACAGTGCCTCTCCTATTGTTACTGGGGGAACTGGTTGCCCCACTTCCTTGACCCCTGCCTGGGTCGCCCCCAAAGACTCCCGATCTTTCCACGTCTTGATCAGGTTTACGTGGTAAACCTGGAAGGGTTTTCTCCTGCCTGGTTGATGGACCTTGTAATTCACCTCACTTATCTTCTCTACAACCTCATAGGGACCCTGCCACTTGGCTAAAAACTTCCTTTCGACGGTGGGCACTAAAACCAGGACCCTGTCCCCAGGATTAAAGGCCCTCAACCTGGCAGATCTGTTATAAATTCTGCACTGGGCCTCCTGTGCTCTTTGCAGATGCGTTTTAACTATAGGCATCACTGTCGCTATTCGGTCCTGCATCTGAGCCACATGTTCAATAACACTTTTATATGGGGTGGCCTCGGTCTCCCAAGTTTCTTTGGCAATATCTAACAAACCCCTTGGATGTCGGCCATAGACTAACTCAAAGGGGGAAAACCCTGTAGACGATTGGGGCACCTCCCGGATAAAGAACATGAGGTAGGGTAATAGACAGTCCCAATCCCGACCATCCCTTTCTACCACCTTTTTTAGCATATGCTTTAGGGTTTTGTTAAACCTCTCAACTAACCCGTCTGTTTGAGGGTGGTACACTGAGGTACGGAGGAGAGCGATTTTAAACAACTTACACAGGTCTTTCATGACCCGTGACATAAAGGGCGTACCCTGGTCAGTAAGAATTTCTTTAGGGATCCCCGTGCGAGAGAACATGTAAAACAACTCCCTAGCAATATTTTTGGAGGCCATGTTTCTTAAGGGTACCGCCTCTGGGTACCGGGTAGCATAATCCAATACAACCAAAATGTATTGGTGTCCCCTAGCAGATTTGACAATGGGCCCTACCAAATCCATGGCAACTCTCTCAAATGGTACTTCAATGATGGGAAGTGGTACCAAGGGGCTACGGAAGTGTGGTGTTGGGGCACTTTTCTAGCATGTGGGGCATGACTCACAATACCTTTTTACTTCTTCATACACCCCAGGCCAATAAAACCTTCGGAGGACCCTCTCTTGTGTTTTATTAGTCCCCAAGTGCCCCCCAAACACATGGTTATGAGCTATGTCCAGCACCAGGTGTCGGTATGGTTTTGGCACCAGAAGCTGTTCCACAATTTCCTTGTAAACTTTGGTGACCCGGTACACTAGATCCCCATTCATGGCAAAATGTGGAAATTTCTGGTCAGCTTCGGGTTCCTGTGGTACCCCATTTACTACGGTGACATTTGCCCGTGCAGTTCCCAGAGTGGGGTCTCTCACTTGCTCGGTCCCGAAGTTACCCCGAGACATTTCTAAATCTAAGACCTGTTGGCCGGGTAGGGAAGTTTCTTCTTCTTCCTCCCCAGCTAACACCTGCAAGGGGAAAGAATCTTCACTATACATTTCAGGTGGGCCTACATCCTTTTCATCATGCCCCTTACTGGCATCATTGTTTCCAATGGCCGTCTCACATGACCCATTACTTACAGGGAAGGGTACAGACTCTGCCGGAGTTTGTTCCCCAGCTGCAGAAACATTCCCCCCTTTTCCACAACTCCCAGAACAATGGGAAATCGCGGCCTAATATAACCGCATGCATAAGTCTTTTTACAACTCCGACTTCGTAGGTCACAGTTCCAGATGGGGTCACCAACTTAATGGGGGCCACAGGGTAAGCTACAATATCCCCGTGGATGCATAGCACTCTTATGTGCTTGTTCGGCACGTAGTCCATAACCACAAGGCCGACCCGAACCAAAGTCACCAGGCTACCCGAGTCCAAAAGTGCCTTCACGGAGCAGTCATTTATTTTCACCATACAAAAATGTGGCTCAGTCTCTGACTCTGGAATGGCTGCACAAACAGGTTCTGCAAATAGGGACTGACGCCGACTAGCGTTCCTGCAGGAACTCCCTATGTGCGGCTATGTGTCCCCACTCATGGCACCTCCAGCACTGGGGGGTCCCTGGCCTCTTTAGTAGGAAGCCCTTTCTAGGACTGTGGGGCTGTGGGGCCCCAGGATTTCAGGATCAGTCCTGTGCCCTCGCCCAAACTCTAGAGCCCTGCTCTCTCTCACATTTTTCCATACACCTCCAGCTGGAACTCTCTTACCCAAAGATGTCGCGGGTCTGACGGTCTTGGAAGGTGTTGGTGCCGCAGGGACCTCACGGAGGAAGTCCTCGGTTGCTATGAACCTTTCCACCATGTTGACAAGCTGCTCAGCAGTTCTGGAGTCTCCATGCCCAACCCACCGTTGTAGCTCCGCCGGGAGGGCGCGGAAGTAGTGGTCCACTACCACCTTTTCCACAATCTGGGCTGGTGTAGTGGACTCTGGTTCCAGCCACTTACGTACAAGATGAATAAGATCATACATCTGGGACCTGGCAGGCTCGTCCATGGTGTATTTCCAACAGTGGACTCTCTTGGCCCGAACAGCGGGCGTAACACCCAGACGAGCAAGGATCTCCATTTTTAGTTTTGTAAAGTCCCGGACATCCTGCTCCCTGAGGTCATAGTAGGCCTTTTGCGGTTCACCAGTCAGAAAGGGTGCAATCACGTCTGCCCACTCTGCAACTGGCAGTCTCTCTCTCTCCGCCACTCTCTCAAATACGGTGAGGTAGGCCTCGACGCCGGGCGTCATTTTTTGTAAGCCCCGCTGAACGGCCCTCCTCACATCAACAGTCTCAAGGGGGCTTGCCTCCACTCGTTGGGGCTGAGTCACAACAGTCTCTTTGAGCGCAGCAATCTGCTCCATTAACAGGCGATTCGTTTCCTGTTGTTGGGCCATAGTCTGCTGTTGCGCATGTTGCTGGGCTTCAAAAGCCTGCTCATGTCTCAGGTTAGCCTGTATCAGCTGTTTTATCACCTCCTCCATTGTGCCAGTTGGGCCTTACAGTGCTGCAGCTTTCACTCAGGACATATGCTTCCAGCCCTTTAAATGTCCACAAAATTCAGATGCAGTGTTTTGTCATGCCGTTGCTCCTAGCACAACTGTGCCCGCATTCTCCACCAATTGTAGGGGACAGCTCACGCATGGGGCGGCAATGACAGTCTTCACATAGGTTTCAAACATAAAAGGTGTTTATTTAGATGCTGTAGGCACAGAGCACCTTGTAAACAAAACAAACTCTAAGCCTGTCCGGCTCTAACTAAACATCCGGATACCTCTCTACAAGCCTACGGTCTGGCACAAAGCAAAATAACAGGTTTTGCATGGGTAAAGCTTCATACCTGGTGGGCTGCAGCGCTGGCTGTAGCTGCTCCTTCCCTCAGTTTCTCCTCCCCCTGCAAACCTAACAGCCCTCTCTTTTAAGGCTTCCTCCCCAGTAACGAGCTTAGGAAGCCTCACCTGAGAGCACCTGGGTTTGCTACCATGCCTGGCTGAGGAAACCAGGTGAGATATATATACCATCAACCACTCTCCCATACACTTTACCACAAAATATATATATATTAGTATATAGCAAGTAAACTACCATTACAATTGGTTTCATCTACAGCAGAAACTCTTTACACTGTTATAGCACATAAAACAGATGACGGTTTGTGGGTTCATATAATTGGCCAGATTTATCAAGCAGTACATTTTAATGTGTATTGATTTTTGTTGAATTTGTTACTCTTCGCTTGCTGCAAGATACATTAAAATGATTTTAGCATTTTGCTAAGGGAGAAACACTTGAAAAAAATCACAATCGCAATGAAAGATTCTTAAAAGTCTTTAGGCATTTCACAAGCATAAGAAAAGATAATCACAAAAGGAATTACTGGCCACAGTTTTGGCTAAGGATAGATCAACCTCATTTTTTGGTCAAGGTGCTGGTTTCATCCCCTCTGTATTCTTTGACCATAATGGGCCCTGAAAACACATTGAATACATTCAGGTATAATAATGGAAAAAAAGGACTTTTCATTTAAATAGCCAAAATTATTTCTCTAGAATGCGATATAAAAAGGACCAAAGGGACATAAAATACTGGGACCTTAAAGGAAGGGAATTGCTTTTTAACAGTTTTAAGGTAGTTGGTATTAGATAAAACTTTATAACTTTATTTGTGGTCTAAGAACAACTGCAGAAATGCCAAAATATATCAGATTCTCAGTTCTTCTGCCACAACATTGTGTGTTCCTAATCTGGGTTCAGTGTGATCTTTTTTGCGTATACCTACCAGGTGCATATTTTTCAATGTGCACTGAACTCCATTGTAACACTAACGGTTTTCCATTTTACTGTAATCCAAAAAGACGCTTTGATGTTTCACAGCTATTTTAAATGATTCATTATATTTTAGCTTGTGAATTATTATTGACTGGTTTGTGTTCCCTGTGGGTCTCATCTTCTTCAGCTCTGTGACCTCGGTGTGAGTTAGATGGCAGATCTATTTATAATCTCCTCTTCTTCTGCTATGATTCATGCGTATTTTCTAAGAGTCTCTTATATATGACTATGGTTTCGCTGAAGCCTATCATAACATTGTTATGTTTAAGATACAAGATTTTCTATATTATCTATCTGTATTATAATATAGTATTGTTTCAAACAGTATATTACAGACATAATAGATAATATTACATAAATGATTTGTTACATTACAGCACCTATGTCGTACTGGCCAGATGCCTTGGCTTCCATAACTGCTGCTGTGCATGACTCTTCTGAAAAGTTTGGTAACCTTTTAGAATGCACTGTATATTTATCATAATTCCCAAATGCATATTATATGTTATATTATTGGTTGTCTCTTCTAGATGCCTTCTCATTCTAGAAGATGATAAGCAGTGCCTACCATTCACAACTATTCAGCCTGAATTTATTCTGCCATTAGAAGGAAATTGACATTTAGATTTCTGCATTCTGTAGAATAATTAACAAAAGCACAAGAATGTTTAGTGCAGTGTTTTGCAGAGGCATTCTATGTTTTATACTTAGTACATCATATGTCTAAAATGGTAATTCTCTAATTGGTTTTGGGGAAAAAATGAACAATTAAAAGGAGATTTTGCAGGAGTTGAACTCACTCTAATGATCCACCTTTGCTAATTTATCTGCTAGAAGGGCTGAACTGGTTCTGTATAATGCGTACTTCAATCAGTGAGGTGACATTCAAGAAATCGCTCTGATTTTTATTAACTTTTATTTTATTCCATGGTATTTCTTAATTCTAAGTAGTGAAGGAAGAAATACAACTAAAATAAATAATATGGGCTATATTTGAAAATAGTATCCAGCATGTCCCTGTGATACTTTCAATTGAATAATAGAGGGAAACTCGATGCCTTAAGTACAGCCTGCCTAAAATTTCATATTCTCATATAAACTCTTGGAACAATCTGACTGGGGTTTAATTTGTTACCCCCTGGGACAATATTGGATACCCTTGTATATATATAAATGTATTCATCATGACAGCTTGTTGTGTCACAAAAAGAAAAACAAACTAGACTAAAGAAAGGGGAGAGGGGAATTCACAAAAATACAAAAATAGGATACTGCTTCAGATGTTTTATCTGCAAGTGGTTTAAAAACACTTAAAACACTTAAAATGTAATCCAGTACTTTCAGCTATATATTAAATGTAATAGTTATTCCATTTGTTCTGTTGGGTTTTTTTTGTCTTTTTTTGCTGTCTTTCCTGCAAGGAACTGCACTAAGTGATTAATTCATTGTAGAAAGAAGGAAAAAAGCACCATGCAGAACATGTTCAGAACTGATGTAATGTCTCCAAAAAGGTGCAGCTATAAGCTTAATTATTATGAATCTTCAGGATGTTCTCATGACAGCATTCTCAGGCACTTTATTGTAACAATCCAGGATGCACATGTATTATTTTAATGCATCGTAACAAGGGTTAGGGTCCCATAGACCTATTTGTATTTTTCCATTGCTTTGTAATTAGTTTTTTCTCATTTGGAATTAGTTTTACCTTTTTAAAACCTACTCTTTGTTATTCACAAAGGTCTTGTTTCTTGCCATCCATGCCTGTCTATTCAGGACAACTCAGCATAACTCATCTTAAGTAGAAACTCTAGCCAGGTTTCCATCAATGCCAATGCCTGCAGCATCTTATTGCCCCTTCTACTAGTTTAAATGGAAAGCTTCAGAGAAGGATATTGATCAATAAAACAATCACTGTTTCACTAATCTCTGCGAAAATCAGACATTGCTTCTTTTTGATATTATTTTGTCTTTATGGAATACAAAGTTAAATAAATAAGAAATTCTGCAGAGAATATGTGGTTTTATAGTAAATGGAGTGCTTTTTTTTACTATTTTCCGTGACTTACGCAGGGATTCCCCAGTCTTGATATATCACAATATCACCAGAGCAGCCAACATTCCACACAGTCACATGTTTCTGCCTTTGGTCAGATCTTTACAAATAAAATTAGTAGTCCACTGCATAACAGTCTGTGAGCTAGAGCCCTTCACATATAAGATTAAAGTCTGAAGAATGGGTTTTGCAAAAGTAATTTAATTGCATTTAACCCATGAAGCATGGCTTCAAATATTCAGCTTGGCATATACTAGTGTACTGTAAATTTCAATACAAGTATGCAGAGAATTCCTCCTCTTTTTATATTACAAACTTTGTAGGAAAAATATTTCAACATTAATATGTATTATACATGTGTTTATACATTTTGTGTATGTTTGCTGGATGCTATATATATATATATATATATATATATATATATATATATATATATATATACCAGTATGTGTGTGCGTATATATATATATATATATATATATATATATATATATATATATATTATACATACCAGACACTTCATAATTGTAAGCTTTTTTTAGATACAGAACTTATACTGCATAATACTCAGAATTCAAATAGGTAATCAAGATATAGGCTATAAAACCTGAAATAATGTTTCATTTTTAAGACACATTATTGATGGCAGTGTTTGGAAATTGTTCACTCGGAGCCTCTAGGTAGTCATCCACATTAAAAGAATTATCTAGTTAACAGAACTGTATTTTTTTAATGGGTGTTGGAGTCCATTTTTCATTTACTGCATGCAAACTGGTGAAGACATTGTTTAGCAAATTGACTTTTGTTTCATCTTTTTCATGTTTTATCCTATTAGTGCTAACTACATACATGGTACACATAACATATTATGTAATGTACAGTTTGCCTTAAACTAGTTATCTATAAATATCTTAATTTTTCTTTTCTTCAATAAAGAAGAATTAATTTTTTTTATGGCAAGATTTTTCTAAGGTTTCCCCTGTATCCCCTATATCTATCTATATCCCCTATATCTAACTTTAGCCAAACTACAGAAATTGGCCTGACCTTCTACAGGGGAACATGTATCCTGGCTGCCTCTACTAAAACAAGGAAGCATTAGCCGTTAGACGTTTTTTTTTCGCTATACCATGCAACCTATTCTTTAAATGGAATATCCTTGGGGGAAACTACCAATGAGAAGGACTTAGGAATAACGGTTGACAACAGACTTGACAACAGTGCGCAATGCCAGCAAGCAGCTGCGAGGGCCAATAAGGTTTTGGCATGCATAAAAAGAGGTATCGATTCAAGGGAGGAGGATATCATCTTGCCTCTGTACAGGTCAATGGTAAGACCTCACCTTGAAAATGCGGTACAATTCTGGGCACCAGTCCTTAAAAAGGACATTATGGAATTAGAAAAAGTGCAAAGGAGGGCTATGAAATTAATAAGGGGATTGGGAGATACTAGTTATGAAGAGAGACCTTTAAAGTTAAAATTATATACACTGGAAAAACAGCGTCTCAGAGGGGATATGATAACATTAGATAAATATATGCAGGCCCAATATAAAGAGCTCTTCAGTGACCTGTTCATTAACAGAAATATACAAAGAACAAGAGGTCACCTCTGAGACTGGAAGAACGGAGATTTCATAGACAACAAAGGAAGGGATTATTTACAGTGAGGACAATAAAGGTATGGAATTCACTTCCAAGGGAGGTGGTGTTATCAAATACATTAGATGCCTTCAAAAGGGGCCTCAATATTTTCTTAGAAAGGCATGACATACAGGGTTATAAATAGAATTCATATTTTAGAGCTTCTTGATCCAAGGAGAAATCCGATTGCCTCTTGGAGTCAAGAAGGAATTTTTTTCCCCTGATGGCAGAATTCGAAGTAGCTTAATTAGAGGTTTTTTGCCTTCTTTTGGATCAAGAATAGGAAGGTTAGGTAAAAGGGTTGAACTTGATGGACTTAGGTCTTTTTTCAACCTTATGAACTATGTAACTATGTAACCATACTAAGAGTAAGATGCAGAAAAAACAAAATAGAATTGGTTCGTATTTGTGTGAGGACTTTACAGCGGGAGGTGGTAGTTAAGATGTGAGAGGTTCTTCCACAACATGAATAGCCACCAGGGCAAGATGTTCAATAAGGGAAATTATGAATGTGTCTAGAGTGCCATACAAACCAGGCAGCAAGGACATAGAGATAAGCCTAGGGTCCAAGAATTCCCATGAATTATACATCTATATTTGTATATGCGATCCTTCTGCCCCCATCTTCTCCAGCTGTCTTTCAGATCAACAGCAAGAAATGATATGGGAAAGGCTTGATGGACGCATGTCTTTTTTCAGTCTATCTAGCTATGTATCTATCTATATAACTGTGTTCCCATTTTCTTGGAAAATTTAGTGAGTATGAGTGTATTAGAACCCTAAGTGACATGATACTGTGTATACAAGTGGTTTTCAACTCCAAGACATAATTTCTAAAATTTTGGATGTCCAAATTTAGCATTTATTTAAATAATTGAGATGCTTTGGACAATTTGGATATCCCAAAAATGTGGCCTGTCGGAGCCCTTTAAGCTCTGAAATTGAAAACTATTGACACATAGAAACAGTAATTAAAGTATATGAATGATAATATTAAAAACATTATTATAGCCTTAGTTACATAATCAGCTATAAATAAGTAAAGCCATGCACCTTAGCAATATCTCTAACTTTGCACCCAAATCAAAAATGTCCCTATTTGTCCATTTCATTTGTTGCTAAATATACAACAGCATGCTATAGAATGTTCTTTAAAAAAAAAAAAAAAGACAGTTGCTCATGTTTCCATACACTGCAACCAACATAAAAGAGACTAGGAAAAGGCTATTATCCAATCATTAAATTTACTAGACATGGACTAAATGAAAGAATTAGAATTTGCTTCTATTAGCATCTGCTGGTAGACTTAAGTGTGAATCACATCATATTACAAAAAAACACACATCTCTAATAAAGTGAATCCAGGATGCAAATGTAAGCCATTTTATGTCAATGCAATGTACTAATGGTATAACATTTCTACATTTGGCTTATATATTTTTCACATTTATTTCTTTAATAGCTACTATTAAAATGCATTAAAAATCTCAAATAATGATGTGCAATGACTGACTGCATTTCTGATATACTAATCATATTAGATTCCTATCTAAACATGATATAGTATCTAATTACAAGACCCCTAAACTTTAAATTAAGCATAAAACGTGAAAAAATGTCAATTTGATTAATTTATTCAACTTTTTTCTATTTCTTCCTTATAGTACAATATCTTCTTTCCTAATAAGGAGAATGTTAAAAGAAGAGATACATGACTCAAAGGTTATATCTTACTTTTATTAGGATCATTTTATTGTTCTGCTTTATCTTCCACAGAAGAATGTGTCTAATAAAAAGAACGAACAGCGGTTTTCATAACGAGAACAACTTGAAGCAATAAAAATAACTAAAATCGAAATTGTTTCTAGCTCACCAAAGCTAATTTTTTTTTAATTTATTTATTTTTTTTACTGCAAATTAATCCATTTCAGGATAATTGAAGTGTTCTATTAAGCTTAACCTGTATATACATGCTTGTATATGTACTGAATGCCTCCCAAGCAGTCCTCTTTAAGAACAGTTTCACTTTTCTCTACTGAAATACCCCTTTTGTAGGAGCACAAAGGATTTTGTGCACAGATTCTGCACATATCATGTGTGTGGGTCCCTGGGGTGGAAGCATTTGGGCAGCAGGGCAGGCCAATGCCCCAACTGACTGGAAGTCCATATTGGTTTTGACAATCCAGTCCAAAACATTGATGAAGCCTTTAACAGGTACAGGTGATGGGCATTTTCACCCCTTCAAGCAATAGATTCAGTGAGACTGCTGAGTGTAGATTAGTTCATATGCGCTCCTAGGACAAGGAGAGGAATTAATAGAGGAACCCCTCTATTATTATTATTGGATGTTCAGGCTGGTCCACTTGGAGTTAGGCTTTATTTGATTTGGATTTTTCATGTTTTAATCAGAGTTTTTGGGCCTTATTTTCCTAAAGGACCATGTTTAAGATCCTTAGAAGTAACATGTATGGCCCTCAGCTACTGAGGTTTGTCACAGAGCTTAGAATGTTTGGTGGATATGAGTGTATCTCAATGTTCTAGAGCCCTAAAAGTCCTAACAATGTATACTTAAAAAAATGGGTATTTTTATATAAATTGTGCAAATACAATGAACTTCTCTTCTAAATGGCACAAATATATTTAATTATAAAAATAGCTGTCAATAAGGCACAGTCATAGTATGGCCCTTTCTCCCCGGCATCCATTTGTGTATTCTACTTTAGGTGGCCCTCTTTGGTCATTTCAAATGTTGGGAGGTGGTTCTGTGTGTGCAATTTACATGTAGTGGGCCCTCAGGGATTTTCTTAATTAAAAAGTTGCATTAAACCTATTTTTTTTTTTTACAGTTTCTGGGAATTTTCATCACTTGCGTTAATGTTATTGCTCACAGGACTGTCAACATTCCAGTTGAAATAACTTCTTTAGATTCCAATTTTCTGTTGTAATGCTCATTTTAGATTAAAGCTGATAAAAGAGAAACAAACCCTTCTTTTTTCTTTTTGACAATTTCATAAATCTAAAAGAAAACAGTCACACCTGTTTGTAAGGCTCAAACAATAATTTCAGAAACGTTTTGACAGAATACATCTACTGGCACTCATTGTACAGAGACATCAAATGTTTTGCAGTGACAAGTGACAAAACATAACTGCCTACACAAACTATAACAGTTTGTTTAACTTAGTTTAAAACTTTTATGGAAAAAAACAATACTTACCACCCATATGGTACAGTTTTACATTTCCAATTTCATAGTCAATAACTAGGACTGAGGTGACCCTCCGTAATGCATAGTTAAATTAATGAGGGGGCATTCATTAAATCTGTCCACGTTTTCTATGCTTTATGAAGGCCCTTTATCATGCATTATGAAGATAATGAAGTACCTATTTGGTACCTGGGCAGATCCTGTATGTTGTACCTCCCCAGACACACTTTAAAACTGCATAGTTTCTATCATAATATACTGGTGCAGACATTGACGGTGGTACAGCATAACTGTTATCATTATATACTGAGGCAGAAATTGACGGTGGTACAGCAATCTCATTCCTATGATGCCCAGGCAGCCAATACATGCCAGAACCTGGGCATGATAGAAGTGAGATTACAGCTTCCCTATGCCATGTTATCCCTCCACTCACTTACACATCCATGCTATCACACACACACACTCATTCACAAACATTCATGCACAAACATTCACTCACTCATTCATATTCATGCAATGTCTGGCATAGTATATAGTGATGGGAGTTATGATGTACTTTTTTGTACTCCCATACTTATATAATGAACAAGACATTGGCAATGGTACAGGCTACAGCATAACCCCCATCACTCTCACACACTTACTAATCCACTCTCACTGAATGTTTTCCTATCTTTCCTCTGTCACTGTCACTTTTCCCGCTACAGCTCCTTTTCCTCCTACTCCTCTTTGTTCTTCCTCCAGGCTCCTCTTATTATGTCTCCTTCTGGTGCAGTGAGCGCGGAAGGCGATGGGCGCGGCTTTAGCATTGTGCGCCGGGATATGACAGCAAATCCTGATGCACAGCACCAGTTGCCGTGCGCACCGCAAGGGAGCAGGATCAGAGGTCTGCATTAACAGACCTTCCACTCCCTTGATTGACTTTAAGCCGGTTAGAGGGAGATTCTTGATCTCTCCAACCAAGCCTGGTCCTCTAGCGGCGGACATTACTGTCCATCTCTGGAGGGGTGCCGGAGTGGTGGCACCACCCTGATTGAGCGGCACCCAGGGTGTACCCGCAAGGTACACTACTAAGGCTAGCCTAAGGCAGGAATTGTGGAACTTAGGGTAGGAGGATATTTAAGGTTGGTGGTCACAGGGGTAAGAAGCCATTTTGTTTAACCTTACCTGGTGTTGTTTGTCCCACCCTCGCTACCCTAATGTGGTTCAGTTTTTCGAGGGGTATTGCTGAATTAGTCACAGTTGTGGGCGGTAGCTTGCCAGGTATCCAAGGGGTTAATGTGGCGGTATGATCATTGGTGGTATTAACTGGTTGGAGGTTCCTTGCAGGGAGTGGTGCTTGGAAGCTAAGGTCTGGGATAGGGTTGGGTCCCCTACCAAAATTGGTGTGAGGTATGGTACCTGGATAACTTGGCAAGCTAGGTTGGTTTGGGTGAAGTCATTGTCTCTGTTAACACATCTATGTTTATTATTTCAGGTTTTAAGGGACAATCACCGTTAAATAAAATGGATGTGGCCTATTCAAACCCATATTGTGTGTTGGTGTTTTATTTAATTGAGTAACTGAGCTAAGCCTGGCCCATGGGTGGAAGCTACATCTGTCATAGGCTCCTTTAAACCAGCTCCTTTACACAAAAAAGCTGCACTATTCAAAATGGGTTTTGGTGGCCAATAAATACAAATCACCTTAATTTAAAAAAAAAAACAGACCCCTGTGTTCACAAGGGCCAACAATTCCATCTGCATTTGCAAAAGAAATGCTGCACGGAGAACACCTTTATTCTCAAAGTGATTGTTACTGAGAGCCAGTGGCATGCCACAAGTCATCTCGCCATGGCTCTAATACCCCCCTAACAATGATTCTGCAGACCATGGCTATTAAAAAACATGCATGAAAGTGCTTGGGAAATTTATTTTCAGACTAATTCAACGGCATCTGATACATACTAGCCACATTAAAATGATGCACATTTACTTTTTATTATCAGATGAAGTTTTTAGACCAACACCAATCAGGCCTATAATCATGAAGATGCTGGGTTTAATGGTGGCTTATTCAATCAGGTCCAATGAGTTGAAAGACGATTTTCCTGCTTACTCTTACATAAACTCATGTAAATAAACTCCATAGGCTAATTTGAAAGGATATTCTAAAGGCTAGTAGACATAAATGTTTTCAACAAATATGTTTAATTACAAGTGCTTTTATTATAGTGCAGATAATACAATATTTTAAGGCTTAGCCCCACACAGAGAAACAAATATAAGCATCATCTCTGACTTTACCACAAATTGCCATCATTCATTATACATTACTTAAGAACACGCTAGCCCTATATAATTAAAATATACTACTAAAAATAATATTTAATCAACAGATTAATGTCCCTGATACCCGCCATTAAAGAAGAATACAAATACAAGTAATGTAAAATCCATTCCACAGTGAAAACAGATCTAGGACACAATAATTGATCTAACTCTCTTATTGCATTTTTTTTTAATAATATACTTTATCAATACAAATAAGAACGTTTTATATTGATTGAACTATTAACAAACATTGTTTCTAATATATTTTTTTAGTTTAACAGAAACATGTTTTGCACCTTGCTTTTATAAATCACTATATTTGTTAGCTCCTGGTGTCTTAAACATTCATTATTTTTACTACTAAATTATAATTTAGAAGCCATGTTCACACTACTATATGGCTAGAGTGATTGGCGTCTGTCAAACTGAATAGGCTCTGAAAACTAAAACTGAAACATCCAAGTTCACTGCTTAAGTTAACCACAGTATGCTACCTGTACAACCGAGACATACTATGCCCCTGCTTGTATCTACCTTTTGCAGCTATGTAGGTAAACAGTAGTTGAAGAGTTAATTTTGATCTGCATGATTTAATATTGCTTTTGTTGTTCAACCTTTTAGCTTTTCAAATGCTCTGGCTTAGAGACAAACATTTGAAGAATGTTTTGCATCTAGAAAATAGAGCGGCAACATATAAATATTCAAGCCGATTAAAATTTCAAATTGAGTTTTATGAAAGTACATGACAACAGTGAGCTTAGCGAGATGTAACTAAAAAAATAAACTGATATGATAATAGGTCTATCTTCTCCCTATGTTACCGTCCTAGAGAGAGAATCATTTGAATCTGTCCAGCAGAACTACATCAATGGATACAGCTGATCAGCATTAACATTTCCATATGAATAGAAACAAACAACCTTTTCTATTTCCTATGCAGTCTATAATAAGCACTTAATGTACCCGGGATGAAACAAGTATTAAACTTAGCTTCAAGATAATTGTGTTTAAATTAGACTAGATCCATAGTGAAGAACAGCTTTAAAAAGTAGCTCATTTACCATAAATGAAAATATGATTTACAGGGTCAGTGGGTTATTAGATCAAGCTGGTTTGCTTTATAAAAAGGGAAAAAATAGTATATAAAGACCAATGGCTCATGTTATTCTTTTTCATTTGCATATATATTAGAAATCTTAGTACAGTATATATGTAAGCTCCCTGTTGCTCCCGTCATTTGTCTGTATTGGCGTTTGCATGGAACTGTATATTTGTACTATTAGGTCTGATCACAATATCAAAACAGAGATTCAATACATGTACAACATTCAAGTGAAAACCAATTTCCACACCCCACCATGCAAAGCTAATCTGACAATCTGTTTTCAGTAGGTGTTGTTTGTCATATATATATATATATTTATTTACTTTCTAATCCACCACACCATGAAACTATTTCAACCGGGCTTTAAATCCAAACCACAATTTGGTATATAATTGTCAGGCCCCATTCAGGCTGCGGAGCTGCTTATCTCTAGGTTCTAGGTCTCGCTACAGTTCCCCTTTTGCTGTAATCCATTCCTGAATTTCCTTATGCTCTGTCCTGTACTTCTGATTCTTTGATTCCAGTCTTGCTCTTAGTTTCAGCCCGTTTCTGTTATAAGGTGTGCCTCACTCATTTGTTATGTTTGTCTCAGTCTGCAGTCTCTAGGTATGTCCTTCTCTGTTCTGTGTTTAGATTTGCTGCTTAGTTTCAGCTTATTAGTGATTCAGTAGACAGGATTTAGCGCTAGGACCCACCGAATATTGGCGTAGTGGTGGGCTAAGCATACTATGGCGATAAGATGTGACTAAATATCCAATTGTTATAGGCTAGTCCTGTATTTATGTGTGTCAGTCTTTTATGTGCCTTTGCCCTCTTTTTCCTTATCATCTGAGAATTTCGGTTCTTCTTTCTTCTCCCCATGTCCCAGTTTAAGATTTCCCATCCTTGCTTAAAGGAGAAACTTCTGAAGATCCCGGCTCCTCACTCCATCCCTTGTGTGCCTTGTTTCCCGATGCTCTGTTGTGTCCTGTACCATGTATGTCTTGCCTGGCTATGTTTCTTGCTTGTCTCCCTGCTCCTTGTTCTGTCCCCGTTGCTTGCTATGTTCTCCTGTACTCTGCTTAGCTTCCATACTCCAAGCCTGCAGCATCCTGCACATTCGTCGGTAGAGTTATGTTGTGCCTGCTCCAGGGTGCCTGCAGGATACCACTTTGTTCTGTTCTGGATAACATCCGCTGATATTTCAGGGCCCTGGTGTGTGGCCGCACAACCCTAGATGCTCAACACCCTGGAGAGTGCAGTTGCCCTGAACCAGGTCCTGTCCAACTGCGCTCTTGCACAGTGACTCCTGAAATTCCATCATTGGGCTCTATGGGTCATTACTGTCGTCTGTACTGTTTGTGTCAATAATACAAATGCATGAGTATCTATTAGATTTTCTATGATGCTAAAGGTTTCAGGAGTAGGGAAATGTATTAAACAGGCAGTATATAGAATTTTTCACAATGCAAACAACTCCCAGTATTTATAAATCATTTCTCCAAATTCTCCAAAAAAAATGTAATTTTTTATTCCAAAACTGTCCTGCGATTAATTTAAGGGTTAGAATTTAATAAAAATGTTAACAGATTTAATTCACCCAAACATTTTCTCCTTTGCACGTGTAATTAAGCTTTATATATTTTCATGTTTGGGAAATTGACATTTTATTTGTGATAAAGTATTTTTTTTTACACATGCTATGACTTATACTTTGTCGGTCTCTATTGTGCTCCTTATACTGCTGCTTATTTCTCACTTAGATGTCTATGGTTAGTATTGCTTTTGACTTGACGAAGGGAGGTTTATACTCTCGAACACTCTTCCAAAGAATGCAATGTTAATTCAATAAAAAGTGTTATATTATGTGACTATATGACCTGTCATACAGGCCCCCAAGGTACTCAGAGATGACTCCAGCCCGGCTGTCAAACAAAGAGGTAGGAACTCCATTGTTTAACAAATCCCATTAATAGGATTGCTGCCAGGGGGATTAAAGGTTGGGTTGTATACATGTATCTGTTTATCTATGTTAATGCAGTTCTTTATGAGGCTATGTTTTACAACAATAAAATGTTTATTCTTGCTGTACTCAACTGAAGATAGTTGTGTCTACTTATTGGGTACACATAGCAGGGTTCCAATGTGTGCATGCTGGCTGGTGCTGGAAGTGTTTCTGGGGATAACAGGAGGATACTGGGTGATCTCTGGGAGTGACTGCAGCTCTCTTGGTAAACCCGTTACATTTTATATTTCAATTTCTTTTTAAATGTATTTTTACACATTAATGCCTTTCCAAGTAGTTTGCCTCACATACCTATATATTTATTTACAGTAAAGTACTTGAAGATAGGACTCTTATAGAGTGTATGAGTCATTCACATACACAAAACAGAAACACGCAGTGTCATTTCCCTACAATGCTGGATCGAAATGACATATTATACTTGAAATGTTCCTGCAGTTATAATGGCAGTTGTATTCACTTTTTGGACTATAGAGATGTGCAAAGTATTATGATTTAAACAGCACCATCATATTCCACAGCGCTGTACAACGAGTAAACGGGCCATCACAAGTAGTGCATCACACAGCAATTTGGACATTCAGAAACAAACAGTAAGGATTAGACTTGTGCATCGTATTTGGGCGAACGTGAAAACGAACACGAAGGGTGCATTTTCGTTGTTCAGCCCGAATACCGAACATGGCGACACACAACACGAAGAATCTTCCTGTTCATCTTCGTCTACTAATCTCCTTGGTCCCTTCCCCATCTAGCCTAGCTTATCTACGCAGCATCGCAGGGGTTAATGGGAGCGGAAATTCATAGGTTCGCAGTCAGGAGTTAAAAAGGCCGTGTGAGTGAGTCTATTGGTCGCCTGCAGGGGCCTCCTCTGGCATCAACTAATTGGTTGATTGGCGAACCTACGGATTTCCGCTCCCGTTAACCCCTGTGATGCTGTGTAGATATCGGGAGCGGAAATCCGTAGGTTCGCCGTCAGGGGTTAAAAGGCTGTGCAAGCGACCAATAGGCTCACTCACACGGCCCTTTAACTCCTTACAGTGCAACTTGGCCGGCAGAGACCACTGGTCTCCCTGCTCCAACAGTTAATAGTCCGTAAGAACAACCAATAAAGTCGCTCGTACGGACCTTTAACTGTTGGAGCAGGGAGACCAGTTATCTCTCCTGGCCAAGTTGCTGCACCAGGATTTTAAAAGGCTGAATACGAAGATTCCCCCCCCACACAAAGACGAACACGCAGACAAA